>NW_006159655.1:419257-503587 GCF_000334495.1 Tupaia belangeri chinensis | reverse complement strand
AGGGAAAGAAAGATTAAGTAATTTGTTTATGATCACACAGCAAAGCTGTGAACTCTGGTTCCAATGCCAAAGCTTTTTATAGCTATAAATATACCTATACTTAGACTTAGTCTAATTCCACTCTTATATAAGCGTTTTTATCCTCTTTTTAAAGTGTGGCATAGTAAGTCCTGAGCCTTCTCCTTTTAACATCATAGTAAGTCCTGAGCCTTCTCCTTTTAACAAATCTTTGGATTTTTCACTTGTTACTCAGATGTTATGGTGATTAGAGCTCAGCTTATATCCTTAGCATTTCCTTTTTTTAAAAATCAGGTAATTTTTAATATGTGATGGCTGCTATCCCATCTTGTTTGAACATCTCACATAAGTAAATGCCAAACCCAAAGTCTTGTGGCTTCTCTTTGACTGAATAATAATGAAAATGGACACTATCTTCATGCTTTGACTTGTAATTCTGTTAAAATATACTGGCTTTTAAAACTTTTAAATTTAAATTTATTTATTTACATTCATTTACTATACGTCATTATAGCATTCAAAATGAGATTTTCCATCCAAAATACACTGTATTTCGGCTCAATCAAGCACATCAACATATGTGTTATTGTCAACAAATAATTTTCCATTTCTTGTTTTCTGTATGTTTTGCTTTTTTCCCCATCCTTGATTCCCTATCTCTCACCCTCTGCCATCTCTCATTCTCCTCCCACACTGTCTCTGGTTGCTTTCTATGCCTTTTATCCTTAACGTATTCTTAAAATTTTATTGTTAGAAAATAATAAATAGTCAGAAATTACAACATGACCATTACTGTTATTTTGGTATTATCATTTTAATGCAGTCTGTGAGTGTATGCATTTTTTTTGGTTTCTTAGCTATGTGTCATTATTGCCTCAAAATTTGCTTGATATCACTTAGTTCTTCTCATATGTACAACGGTAATTTTAATGACTTTTTGTTGCCTCTTTTTTTCATATGATACTAGTGGATTATATGGTTTTAAATATAACTATGAATCATTGGACCAAATAATAGGCTTTACATCTTTATTTATTAAATGACATCTTAATTGAATATGGTTGAATATAAGCCTATTCATCTGATTCCAGAAATAAAACAAAAACAAAAACAAAAAACAAAAAAGACAAAACAGCATTAGGACCAGCAGATGGCATATCGTTTACATCAGCAGAATCCCACGTAGTCAATTGCAGTTCAAGTTCCTAACTCGAGGCTTAAGTCATACTGGCATATGTGCACGTGTGCCCAAAATTCTGAGAAGAGAATAGAGGAGAAAGGATTGAGGTGTGGCCATCACCCCTGGGGGAGGGTGATTTCTTGCTTTCTATCTCTCTGTCTCTCTATCTCTGTCTCTCTCTCAGGTGAGCACCTGTGCCATATAGCAAAAATCTCTTTAAAGCAAAATAAAACGAAACCAACAGCATTAATAAAGAATGGAGAGGATGTTAGCAGCAACACATGGGACACAATGTTAGGCTTTAGCAGGTTCTTAGGAACTAGCATGTCAAATGATTTCCAAAAATTGATGTCATTTTAGGATGTATTGATATCTACAAGGGTGGCAATTTCATTCCCTCTTCAGTGCTGTTATTGGATGGTAATGGTGGCCTAGAAGATTGTATTGATTGTATTGACCTGATTTGAAGATGACTCCCACCTTAGCACCAGCTGTGATTAGCAATATCTTCTGGGAGTGTAGGGGGAGAGGGGAGCATCGCATGTGAATCTGCATCTTTGGTTGTGAGTGTGAGGGATTGCTGTGCCAGTATAGGTTGTGACAGTCCAAATATATAAATATTGACTTAAAATATTTTTCTAAGACAGCACTCAACATGGTGAGAAGACTCAATTGTGTTATGTGGAAATTTTGCAAGAATGGAACTGTGTAGCCAGAAGCAAAGATTGAATGGCTGTCAAGTGAAAGAGGGATTCAATTTATTGTTACATGTGATTTATGGGGAGAGCTGGGTTCTGATGACCTCTGTGGATGAAAACAAAGAGCATAGATTTCAGATTAATGTAAGTAGAATTCTCCCACAATTGGAACTGATCCCAGATGAAATAGAATAATTGAAATGTGGTGAGTAACTGCCATCGGGGATTTAACAAAAAAAGTTTAGCGACTCTGTGTTAGTTAGAGAAAGGGGTAGGGATGGTGCATGGCCTGGGTGAGTTTTGTGTTCCTATCAGTACAAAGATTCTGTTCATTGATTTATTAAAAATTATTATTGTGTGCCTACACACTGGCAGGGGTTGTTCTAGGAAAATCAGATAGAGTAGTGAATAACAGGTAAAGTCTTTCTTTTCATAGTCTTTTAAAGGCACCCATGGGTAGGAAAGTCAGATAAGTAAACAAATGAGCAAGATAATTTTAGATAAATGTTAATATAGAAAATTAATAGCATGAATAACAGAATATTGAAGATGAAAAGGAGGAACATTTTAGAATGCAAGGGCCACAAAATCTCCGATGAAGAAATAGTATTTGAATTGAGAACTAAATTATTAGAAGTAGGAATTTATGTAGAATTCTTAGAGAAACTTTTAACATCTTTTGTACAAACAAATGTAGTTAGTTTTTTGTGATGTACTGTTGAGTAAATTCAGGCTGACTTCTTTGGTACTTTTAAGCTGCATATACCAAGTTCATAAAGTTCATGGAAAAATGGAATTAAAGCATGAGTTTATTGTAAAACCATCTTGAAATCCATGCAGTTTTTTTCCATATTATGTATTTTCCAGAAACTTTTTGAGGACTTCCCCCTTCCCATTAATAAACATCTCTGGTTAGTAAACAATCCTAGAATTTTCTTGGAAATTTGTCACTATCTCATCACACTGTATTTTCACAGTTTATCTTTTTTCCTCATTTGAAAATAGCAACAATTTTTACTAGTATTCTTTACCTCTTTTCATTTTCCATGATATGCAGTTAAATTTACATATATTTTAGTATGTAGAACGTACTACATTTGGGTTCAAGGCAGAAGCTTCTTTAAAGTAGCTACATTCTTTTATCCAATTCATTGCCTACCTTGGCTTTAAATTCTTCACATTTTCTTTATATTTCTCAATTTCAATGAGAGAAACAGAATTTAAATTTTAGAGAAAAAGAAAAATGTAGTGTTTTGTCTTTTTTTCTACATCTGTTAACATTTTACCATCTGCCTCAAGTACTGGTTCAATTGTTCCTTGTTTTTCTGTCATTCTGAACCTCGTGAAAATGCATTTCTTCTCCCTATTGTTTTTACCAGCTACTGCAAGTCTCTGCTTATTCTTAATTTCTTCCTTATTCACTTATTTCAAAGTTTTTTTTTATCCTTCTATATTTTTCTTATGTGAACCTTTCTGCATCATAGAGTTTTCTTACAGGCAAATTAATTTCATCTGTTGCTTTTTGCCCTTTTCTTCTTCCGTAGAATCATTTGTAATTTTACTGTTAAATTTATAGTTACTGGAACTTTCTATGCTATTTCACCTGGCTCTCTTTTTGTAGTTTGCACCCGGGGGTGCTTTTTAACATTTTCTCCATTTGTTGATATTTGCCTGGCTAATGCATAGGGGGCATATTTGACCCTTACCATTGTTGCCCATTATTAAACCCTTCAAGTTCAGCCTTTTCTAGGTTCCTTTTGCTTCTAGAGTTAGGGTTAGCATAACATTTCTTTTCTGTTGGTCAGGATTTAATATTCACTGCCTTCATAGTTGTATCTTGTTTTTATTCCCTTTTCTGATCATTTTCTCCTTCATCATTTTCTTCTTCATACTTGTTGATCCTTTCTATCTACAGGTATCTCAAGAGTAATTTGCTGGGGTTATGTTAGAACATTAGATACAAAAATAGAATCTAAGATTGTACATATCAGTCAGATAGATTATAATATATTTGCATTTTTGTAGAATTGTGGACAAATTTCTTAACCCCAATAAATTATTCTAGTATTGGTAACTTGATAAATCATGCTAAGTCAATGGGATGAGAGACATTTTAGAGAAAGCAAAAGCTTTGAGAATATTTTAAAATCATCTCATAAAGTTTTCCATGTCTATATGAAAATCTGAAATATTGAAAATGATTTGTTCCAACTGAAGATATGAATTTTGGCTAATGGTTTCATTTAAAATTCTAGTTAGGGAACCAGGTAGTTGCATAGTGATAAAATGTGATGCTCTGTTAGTTACTCTCACATGGGTAGGTTCTCGTTCAAGTCTGGGGACCACTCTGAGTATGTGAGACATATATGTGTCCATGATCCAGGGCTAATTGAAGCTGGCAGTGGATCACAGCATTGGGACCCTGTTGGGGTAACCATCTCTCTTTATATCTCTCATGAAGAAGCAAACAAACTTAAAAAGTTCTAGTCTGGAGAAGAGCGGGCAATAGGGAAGGAGAGGGAATCAAAAAGCAAACTTTCAATGGACACAAAAATGGAAAACTCTCTGCTGATAATAATGTGTATGATAATAAAAATAAACAAATAAATAAAAATAGAAATATACATAACTGATATTCTGGACAAGGACCCTACTGTATGAAAAAAAACGTACTACCTAGAGTATTCCGACTTGAAGAGCGGGCAATAGGGAAGGAGAGGGAATCAAAAAGCAAACTTTCAATGGACACAAAAATGGAAAACTCTCTGCTGATAATAATGTGTATGATAATAAAAATAAACAAATAAATAAAAATAGAAATATACATAACTGATATTCTGGACAAGGACCCTACTGTATGAAAAAAAACGTACTACCTATAGTATTCCGACTTGAAAAGTGATTGAGGAAAAAAAAAAAAAAAGTGATTGAGGAATACTAGACTTAAATGTGAAAAAGTTTAAGTGTATTCGGATGTGAATCCTCTGGCACTTAACGTAGTTATATTTCCTTTCTATGAATATATAATAGATATTTATATGTATTGTTTCCTTTATATGCATATTATGCAATAAAGCTAAGACTAAAAGAGTTTTAAAAAAGAAAATGTGGTAAATTAAAAAAGCATGATTATCTTATGTACCCTACATTTTTGAAAAATTAATTAACCATAATGTATCAGTACCTTGAGGTTCATTTCATGTAGGGAAGGGGAGAATGATGTAAGGTTAGACCAACAGTGATCTTAATCAGTCCAGAGCTTTTCTACATCACTGTATAGTGCCATGTATGCTTGTTCATTGTTTAGCATTAAAGTATGCTTTTACAGGTTTTTTTTTTTTTAAATCTAGTCAGTGTCCTGGGAAACGTTTCTCACGTAAGGAATATAGACATAGGTAACTTTCTTAGGAACCTACAACTACTTATCATAAAAATAATGCTGCTAACATTGTGCCCTTGCCCTTTTCCTTAAGGAAGGAACATAGAGTCATAGAGAGAGTAAATCTAGTGTTTATTCCAACAATGGAAAAGGAAATGATTTATGTGCATAGTATTCAAATTCCTTTTGTTTTATTTCTAGTGTTGGTAATTTATGTTCTATGTTACTTTGCATTCTTGCTAGAGGTTCATCAATTTTATTGACTTTTTAAAAGAACAAGCTTTTGGTTTCATTGATTTTTCTCTATTGCTTTTCTGTTTTAAAATTCATTGATTTCTGCTCTTATCTTTATTATTTCCTTCCACTTAATTTGGATTTATTCTGTCTTTCCTTTTCTGGCTTTTTAATGTGGAAGATTAGTTTATTGATTTGAGACCTTTTTCTCTTATATAAATATAATGCTATAAATATCTCTCTAAGGGGTATTAGCTACATCCTATAAATTTTATTATTATATTTTTCTTTATTTTCATTTAGTATAAAATAGTTTGTAATTTCCTTTGAGAATTCTTTTTGACCCATAGATAACTTAGAAGTGCTCTTTTACTTCCAAGTTGCTGTACATTTTCCTGTTATCTTTATGTTATTGATTTCCAGTAAAATTCCATTGGGGTCACAGAATATACTTTACATTATTTCAATTTTTAAAATGTCATAAGACTTATTTTATGAATCAGTCTATCTTGGTCAAAGTCCTCTGTACACCTGTTGGCAAATAGGTCAATTTGATGTTCTTGCTAAGTTTCTGTTTTCTAGTTCTAATATTGAAAGAGAAGAGTTAAATTCTTTATCTAAAATTCTGAATTTGTATGTAACTCCTTTCAGTTTTGTCAGTTTCTGCTTCAGGTATTTTGAAACTCTGGTGTAAAATGCATACACACAAGGCATTGCTTTGCCTTCTTGTGAATGGACCCTTTTATCAATAGGTATTATTTTTCTTTATTCCTAGTAATTTCCTTTGCTCTAAAGTTTACTTTTTTGATATTAATCTAACCTCTCCAGATTTTTATTGATAGTGTTTAAAACTACCTATATCATTATATTTGAAGTGCATGTATTGTATATAGCCTAGAGTTCGGTAATTATATTTTTATCTATTCAGATACTCTCTGTCTTTTAGCTAGCAGGCTTAGACCATTTACATTTAATGCATTTATTGATATGTATGGATTTAAGTCTACCTTTTAATTGTGTGTTTTATGCTTATTCCCTTTTTCTCCCCTCCTCTTTCTTCTTTCTGGCCTTCTTTTGATTATTGAAGATTTAAAAACTATTCTGTTTTAATTTACATAGTGTTATTATTATTTTTTACTATATGATGCTGTATATATTTTTAGTAATAGCTCTAGGATTTCCAAAATACATAATTAACTTTTCACATTCTAATTCAATCAATATTTTACCATTTCAGTTGGAATGTCTTACCATGTTTTGGGTCTCTTTGCCTTGCCCCTTTACACTATTGTTGTCTCATATACTATATTTACACTTAACACAAACACACAAACTTCCTTTCAAGAGTGACAGAAAAAAGATGGGAAGGAGGAGAGAAGCACCCTTAATAAAGTCTCAGGTCCATTTATTTCTCCAGCCTTCTCATACATTCAGAATCACTGGCATGTATGCACATGCCCAGTGTTTACAGTGTTATCTTGGCATTGGTGTTTATTAATTTTCTTTTCTCATGTGAGTTGACATTCTCTTGGCTTGTCAGATGTTGGGTAGTTTTGGATCATATAATGGACATTTTGGATATTATGAGACTGTGGGTCTTAAATTCTATGAAGAATGTTGCCATTTTTGTTTCAGTAGGCAATTCTTCAATCTAGATAGATTGAAGCTTCAAATTCCTACCTACATTCTCTTGGCTTGTCAGATGTTGGGTAGTTTTGGATCATATAATGGACATTTTGGATATTATGAGACTGTGGGTCTTAAATTCTATGAAGAATGTTGCCATTTTTGTTTCAGTAGGCAATTAATCTAGATAGATTGAAGCTTCAAATCCCTACCTACCTTCTATGGTGGCCTATGGCTTCAATATCAGTTCAGTTTTGAAAGCTGTTACAATGCTCTTTGGATGTGTCCTGGATGTCTACCACCTAGTGGTCAGTCTAGGGTCTAGGCAGTGATCTATAAGTTACTTCAGTTCTCAGTGTGTGATGTGTTAATTAAGGTCAGAATCACACATAGACAGGTCAGAACCCCAGAATTCATAAACAGCTTTATGGGTCCACTTTCCCAAGCTCTTTATTTTCTGAGTTCCTAGGTACTCTTTTATCCCATAGGTCCTCCTTTTTAATGCTCTGTTCAGAAACTTGTGTCTTTAGTGATCAATCTCTGTATACTCTTCTGTGACTGTGCTCACGTTCTGGCCAGATAAAACAGAGAACAGAGAGAGAAAAAAGGCAACATGATTTTGTCCTGCTCTCTTTAAACTGCAGCTTTACTAATTAGGGAAGAAGGTACCCTTCCTTCAAAATTTTGACTCTTGTAGATTCTGGAGCTGTTTCTGCATATATGGCCATGGGATTTTCTGGGGACTGGGACATGGCAGAAAGGAAAGAATAGACTTTGTTATACTCTTACCATTAAGGATTTCCTCTCCAATCCTCAACCAGGTCAACTGTGCCTCTGTTTAGTCTAACTGTGCCAGAGTTCTCGCTTCTTTGTTTAGGGTTGTTTTGAATTCAAGTCTAGAGCCGAAGAAGGAGAAAAAGAGTAACTTTAACACTGATTCCATGGTACTTCAGTTTCTGGTGTTCTACTGCTATTTACTTTTCAGAGTCTTCAAATAGTTGCCTTATGCATTCTCTTTGGGGTTTATAATCGGATTCAGTAGAAAGGAAGGATGAAACACATTTACACTATGAATTTAATTTATAATTTCACTTACTTTTTAATTAATGTAAATAGCCAATGTGGCTAGTGGCTACACTATTGGAAAGTACCATTTTAGAATGATTGATGTGTAAAAGAAGTTGTGGATTTTTCATACTCATTAGAGTCTACCATGTGACTTCTCTGGGAGGATAGAACATGCCTACCATTAAATTTTAATCAAGCATTGCCAGGGAAACATGGAAGTTCTTTATAAAACAGAAATGGAAGATCTAAAAGCATAAAACTAACTTTATGATATTTGGAATATCATGTTTATCAGCAGAGACATGAAAATATCTGTTATTTTTATCTCAAGAAAATGTATATTTCATAGAAAGTAGGAAAATTTGAATTGTTCACTTGTATTCTGAGAATATATTCATCAAGCTATTCCCTAATGAGGCAGTTGCCTAAATAATCAGAGTTTGATGTAATTCTGAATACAAAAAAAAATCATTTAATATTTGAATGGATACTATTTCAGTAGTTTCATGGTTATGTCATCTGAAACACACATTTGAAAATACAGTAGACAATGAGTGTCCTAATTATGAACTTTAGATTTTTTTCAGGTAGAAACTTTATTTGCAAAAGGAAATGGTAATCAAATACAGGTACTATCACAATTTTGGCTCCTAAATGCATATTTCCTGTAATTTGTCTTTCCTAAGCAAACTGCAAGCTGACCAAAGAGTATGATAGATGATAGAATTTATCTTTATTTTCAGGATGTCACTAAAAGGCTTTTTTTCACTATTATGTGTTGTATCCTTGCTATTACAGTAAATTCAAGGTTAAAACTGAAGATAACTCTCCTATGATGAATACTATCTGCTTTTAGTATTAAACACTTTATGAATTGATGGTAAACATAATAACATTAAATCCAAGGCTATTATTCCAGGAGTTATGAAAGAACTTTAGCAATATATTAATTAGATGTTCACCTTTAACTATAGACGTTTTCTGTTGTTAAATTTATTTTTCTCTTATGTAAGTGGAATCAAATATGTTCTTATAACCAATAATTTAAAAATAGCAATGTCCACTGTTGATGACTTAGGCAATTCTTGAAGAAAAAAATAGTCTCTTGGATATTTTTTCATTATTTTTATTTTTATATGGGAAACATATTTGTCTAATGCAATTTTGTATAAAGAATTTAATAGAAGTTATAAGAAATCAGAGTCTCAGACAAAAGTTGGTGACTCTAGAAGTTTGGTTTCCTAGTAACTGTATATTAGTTAGTTTCTTTTGTAGTTATACAGATTGCCTTGACAATTATGAAAACCTAACCTATGTATATAAATGAATATTTATTTTAAGGCAAAGATGATGCTAGGCTACACAAGTCACACTCAAAAATTTCCCTTGGGAATGTTCTAAGAAGTTTCCCAAGTTTGCAAATTTGGAATTCCGTAACCAGAGCATCTGTAACCTATGTGCCTATCAACCAAGAGCTGTATTATTCTGTTCTTCAAGTCTTTGAGTGATTATTTTGTTCTAGACACTAGGAATATTGCAATGAACAAACTTGACAAAATTCTGTTTCCATGAAACTCATACTCTAGTTGTGGGCATTTTGAGGTGGTTTTTTGAACCTGATTGGATTGGGTTCAAGAGCTACTGATGATCTGGGAAGAATTGCCACCCACCTTTGTATGTCACAATTTCTGAAAATTAAGAAGAGTTTTGTTTGTTGAAAGTTCTAGTTGTCTTTGATAGATATTTTAGAAATATTTTGTTATATTTTTTAAAAACTTCTTTTTCAAATGACCCTGTATGAACCTATTAGTGTCTTTCTTTGCCAGTGATCTTTCTGCCATAGGGCAGGTGCCACCACGCCCTTGCCAGTGAACTTTCTGATGCTGAAGGAATTCATAAAAACATATCCATTAGATTTTTTGCCCAGGGTCAGCTCATAGTGTGGTGGTTAAGGTGGCTGGATCTCATGTAGCCAGCTGCATAGTTCAAGTCCCAGATCTGAAAGTTTAGGAATACATTGGGTGTATGTGAGTGCCCCCAAGTCCTGAAAGGAGGGAGAGGTGAAGAAGGGATTACATTGTAAACATTCTTCATAGGAGTGCTTTTTCATGCCCCCCCCCAAGTGTATGTACCTTTAGGCAAAATTTTTTAAAAATCTGTTTGCCCAAAACTATAATACATTTAGAATGGGAATAAAAATATAGATGCAAGACAAGAGAGGTCATACTACTTAATATAAAATGCTCAACCAAGTGGTCCTGAGAATTAAGATGTCCAGAATGATAGCACCATATCATAGTATAAAGGACTACACTATAATAATTTTTGCCTTTTTATGTCTAATGGTTATGGTCTATATCATAGGATCTTAGACACTAATATTCTCCAAAAACATAAGCATGATATATTGCTCTGTTAGGATGTCTATGTTTTCAATTCAGTTTGTTCTTTAGTTTGCAAGTTGTAAGTCATGTGATGTCCTAGAAGTTCACCTAACTAACCAAACCCTAGAATGCAGACAGAGAAGAGCTCTCAGAGACTAGTAAGTTGGAGATTTTTTTTTCACACTGTGAGGGAGGGAACTCCTTTTGCTCTCCAGATGACAAGGAGGCTCTGTACTCCACTGTGTTTGTGACCAATCATTTCAAGTACTGGTGTGAGGGCAGTATAGGGTACTATGATTAGAATACGTTCCCTAAAATTCATGTGTTAAAAACTTAATCCCCAATGTGACAGTGTTGAGAGGTGGGACCTAATGAGAGGTGTTTGGGTCATAAGAGTCTCGATCTCATGAATGAATTAATGCCATTATGAAAAGGGCCTTTTATTTATTTATTTTTAAAATTAGCTAGAGGGTGCCTGTGCTCACTGGAAAGGGAGAGGAGGAAAGTAAGAAAGAACTCCTTGTGCATAATGTTATGCCATAATCCTTTCTTCATTTCTCCTTTTGGGATTTTGGGTATAAATACACACACCCCCAGCTCAGTTTTCCAGTCACCAGGTCTGAAACTCTAACTGCACAGTTGTCTGTGTGGGAAGTAGCTGCCTTAACCACCATGCCACAGGCTAACCCATGAAAAGTTCTCATGAAAGTGGGTTTCCCATTCATTCTCATTCTGCCATGTGTGGATGCATCAAGAAGGCCCTCACCAGAGGAAATGCAAGTGCCTTGATCTTAGACTCACCAGCCTTTAGAACACTGATACAATTCTGTTCATTTTAAATGAACTACTCTCAGATATTCTGCTATAGCAGCACAAAATAAAGAAAGACATGCTAACAATTATTTCTTTGTAATAAAAGGAATTTAAATGGAATATATTTTTAATGTTGAGACTATCTGGGAAGTGTATATTTACTTGACCAAGAGGATGTTCCAGTTTCCCTTAGTCACACATACATTTTGCCATGATAACCTCATCATAATGTCCAAGTTATTTTTTAGACTCCATTTTATCACTTGCACAAAAAAATGTATGATGTCTTTTTATTTGTCTTCGATTAAACTTACTGGTTTTAAAGATCTGCAGATAATTCAGTCACAGGTCAGATAAGAATACTGAAGTACATTCAGACAATACATATGGTATTTCAGTTTGTTTTCATGTGAATTTCTATAAGATCCTTTCTTTGTGTTGTTGTAACTGTTGGATAAGTTAACAACTACAGGAGCATGCCCAATTATAGTTGGCTTTGGAGTGGACAAGGTCACATGATAAATGCCATCGAAGGGTTCAGATTTATACTATGATTCTTAGAATTCCCTTCAAGACGAATCTGTCATGTATCAAGTATACTCTCAAATAAAAGATGTCATCTTTATTTGACTTACTTTCATGTTAAAATGCTATATAAAACTGACATGGAGTGTAAGATCACAGAATAAGCCTTGACAATTCTTATTTAGGCAGAACTCTGAGTTTTTATTTCTCTATTAATGGCAGAATTTAGAGACTTAAGTGTTAATCATGCTCCTCATTTATCATCATCATTATCATCCAAAGTCAGCATGAGATGCCTCTTGTTTCATTTTATTTTATGTTCTTTGGATTCCTTGATAATTCCTATCTCACTACCCACTTCTCATCTCTCTTTGCATATGAAACTATAGTCGAGAAATACATATATTTATCTAAATGAAAATTTGCCCCCTATCTTTTTTATTTAATTTTTATTTATTATTATTATTTTTCAGTTTGTCCAGAGACAGAGAGAAAGGGGGAAAGTGAGAAAGCAAGCCAACAAGTCCAGGACTCAAACCATGGTTGGCCATTTGAGAGTTCAGCACCTTAACTACCACACCACCTGCCAGCCCTATTCTCTTATCTTAACTTGCATGTCTTCCTTATTTCTAGTCTCATAGATCAAAACCCTGCTACTGGGTGTCAGTGATTCCAATTGAATAGCTCTGGACTCCATTCATTTTTCTATCTTTACTGTTATTCCTTGGTTCAGACATTTGCCCTTCATTTCCTGGTGTATTATAAAGAATCTTCCTAAGTGGGTTCCCTAACTCTAGGCTAATTTGCCCCATGTGGCCCAAGTGACTTTTCTAAAATACATAGTGGATCATTATTTCTTTGCTTAAAAATTTTCAAGCACTTTCAACTTCCTGATAAATGTCCTTAAAATGGTATCAAAGTTCCTCCCATTTTGGCTGCTATCTATAATCCTGGCATTACTGTACCCTCTTCATAGCACTCATTTTTAAAGTATGGAGCTACTTTCAGTCCTTCAAAAGTACCTCTTATTTCTTGCCTTCATGCCTTAGCATCTGGTGTTCAAAAGGCAAAGATGATCAGAAAAAGATACTCTAAATAGAGACTCTAGCAAGGCACAGAGGAGAGTCAGGGAAACAAACAGTGTTTAAGATAGCATTTATACAGTCTAGTAATCAAGAATAAAAGATTGTGAGCTTTAAACTATTTGTACAAGAAAAAGCAAGTAGACCAGTTAGGGTGGTTTCTACATGAGAGATTAGGGAAAAGGTAGAGTTTGTGAGGATAAAAGGGAACCATTGAAGTTTGATGGAAAGGGCAATGGAGATGTTGGCTGGCTATGTCATGACAGTGGACTGTGTAGAGAAGAGACTGCAAGTAGAATGAACAGGTTAGAAGCTGTTTGGAACACTTATAGGCAATGTTTACTGCCATTGATTAGAGAGTAGCCAGGAGCTCATCCAAAATGCCGTAGTGCAATGTGTTTTCATATCCCAACAAATAAACTAATTCTTTGAGTTTTTCTGTTTTCTTTTTCTTTTATTTATTTGTTTAATGCATTGTCACAAAAGTCATAATGTATTTTTTTATGCAAAACTGCATCATGACTTTTCTAATGACTATATATATATATTATATATGCCAGAGGGAAATGCCGTAGTGCAATGTGTTTTCATATCCCAACAAATAAACTAATTCTTTGAGTTTTTCTGTTTTCTTTTTCTTTTATTTATTTGTTTATTGCATTGTCACAAAAGTCATAATGTATTTTTTTATGCAAAACTGCATCATGACTTTTCTAATGACTATATATATATATTATATATATATATTATATATATATATATAATATATATATGTATTTTAATTGCCAGAGGGCAAATGTGCTTGCCAGAGACAGTCAGAAAGTCAGAGAGAGGGAAGAAGCACCTTCCAATAGGGTGTGGTTACACTACAACCCCTTTTCCTTCCTTTCTCCATTCCATCAGGAGATTTGGGACATGCACGCACTTATGTCTTGTGTTTTTCACCAAAGCCGGAATTTGAACTATGGTCAGCCATGGGAGATTCAGCTGCCTTAACTACTATGGGGCTGGTCTGAGTTCTTCCTTTTTAGAGTGCATCAGTTTGAAAGTATCTTAGTTTGTTATGTATACACGTGTGGCTGTTACAGACTAGATGGGAAATATCACTGGGTTTTAAATTGGTTTATATCTAATTACATGTTCTTTAATCCATATATTTAAATAGACTCATTAGGTATAGTTATAAAGCAATAAGAATGTTGATGTCAGTACTTTAGAATTTAATTTAGAGCATTACTAGTCACATCCAATTAGCCTACCTCCAGTGTTATGCCTCTAGTCTTGCTAGAGAGTGATAGTGGTCATTCAGAAGGATTTATATGGCTCTTAATCCAATATTATAGCAACCTTGGGATCCAAAAGTGGGACCTTATCCTAGCGAACGATCAATCTTGACCGCCTTGGCTTCATTCAATAGCCTTCAATAAAGAAACTCTTTTTCACTTGCTTGTGTGGTAGCTGGACCTAATTTTTCTGTCAATCTTAGTTTACTATTGACAGGGTCAATACAATGGTTCAACATTATGTTGCCACTTAAAAACATTTGACTGGAATCAAGCTCTCCCTCAAGTAATTAACTTAATTTTAGTAGTGTGTATTTATAAAATGGTAAGAGGTCAAGATTTATCTTCCTATCTTGAAATTTATAGGGCATTAGAATAAATAATATATTCATTTAAAGTAAAAATGTGTATTTTTAACTTAAGTTCACTTATGATATGCCAAACAAAAATAATTATTTAAAGTTTCTGTGAGAGTGGGCAACAGTTATTTAGAAACTGAAAAATTTTCAGAATTCTAAAAGTTGGGATATGCTGGCTCAAAAGAAAGGCAATGTTATCCTGGGAAATGAATGGATAACAGGGAGGTGAGTGACTTTTTAAAGACTATTTTGTTTCAGAAACATCTCATGAAACATCCAAGAGAAGAACTCTGGGATCTTAGATTCTAAAAATTTTTTATCTATCATTTTTACAGATGCAGCGCTAATTGCAAAATTGTCACTATCTACTATGCCCAGTGCAAACACGAAACACAAAATGCTGATTTTATAGAATTTAAGAATGCCTGCTATCCCAAATATGATTTCAATTTTAGGGAATTTTATGGGAACAGACAGCATAGACATAATGTCCTTGATATCCAATATAATTAATTACTTGCACTAAGGCTAAATGCATATTCAACCTTCATGCTTTTATCTACTTTAAAAGAGCTTATGAAAATTTGGAAATTATCATTTTAAAATAATAAGATGAAGATGTCAGTTAACAAAAGAAAGTCTTGTAAATTTAAACTTTATTTTTTAGGCTGTTAATTGGCAATGAGAAGTTGAAGATCAGAAATAGGTAACTATCTTTGCGAAGACTAGAGAGTTTAATCAATACATGTAACATTTTTTGCACTTATCCTTCACCTAGAACTAGATATCATATCTAAAATGTTTTTAGAAAAATTCAACTGTTCTTCCAGGAAATATGTCCTAATTTGCAGAAAATACTGCAGTCCCTGAAAATAAAAACCTTTCACTAAGGATGGTGATGTGAGACATTTCATAGGTCTTGATGAGCAAAAGCATATTTGTTAATTTAAGACTGGAGAATGAGCAATGGGTACTGGAAATGGTAGAAAGAGGACAGAAGCTAATGACTAAGTATTTTAATCACAAAATGTACCTGCCAAAGTTGGGCTGAGAAGTGACAAACCCTATAAAATCCATTAGCCTTTTACTATTAACATCCTTTCTAATCTGTACAAAAGAATAGAAGAGAAGAAAAAAGCATGATTTCATCTTTTCAAATTGGCTATCACTCTTTGTAGAAGATTGAAAGTCCAGAATCAATTTAAGAACCAACCAACTATGTCTTATAGTTTCAGAAAAAAAAAAAAAAGAAAGAAAAAAACGAAAAGAAAAGAAAAAGAGAAAGAATGTGGAATGCCTGTAGTTCCTTCTGAATTAAGTGTAATGAAATCCTTCTTGACTGGAGAAACTCTACATTGCCTCAGTTATTCCTTTGTGTTTCTTACTTTCCCTTCTACTTAAAAAGGATGTCTTACCAATTGGTAATCTTCCTATTTAGTTTTCTTTACTACTTTATAAACATTTAGAATATCATATATGTTCTATAGCATTAGTTGGGATTTTTTTCTATTTTTATGAGAGTTTTTTTTTTTTTTTGGGAGTTTTTTTTTTTTTTTGGGAGTTTTTTTTTTTTTTTGGGAGTTTTTTTTTTTTTTTGGGAGTTTTTTTTTTTTTTTGGGAGTTTTTTTTTTTTTTTGGGAGTTTTTTTTTTTTTTTGGGAGTTTTTTTTTTTTTTTGGGAGTTTTTTTTTTTTTTTGGGAGTTTTTTTTTTTTTTTGGGAGTTTTTTTTTTTTTTTGGGAGTTTTTTTTTTTTTTTCCTCTATGAGACAGAAAGAGAAAGAGAGAGTCAAATCGAACAGTCTCATGCCATGAACCATCCCCTGCCTCAGGATCTTGGGCATGTGTATACCAGGCATGTCCAGGAAGGCCCTGGGATCCAAACCTGTCCAGTTGCATTACCAGTGGCCCCAGCGTTAGATGGACTTGATCAATATAGCAGATAGATTTCACTTGATTCTAGTTGTCTACATTAAAATTATAGAAATACTGTAAAATATTTTGAAACATCTACTAAGGCATAAGAATGTATTTAAAAGACAGAATGATGTATAAAGACAAGATACAGAGATTTTCAGATGCCAGAAGGAAGCAGAAATCTCCAGTGGTGAAAGACAATTGAATATGCATTGTTTTGTCATAGATAACTACAGTAGAATTTTTGACTAGAAGTCTTTGCTCACTAGATTGGCATTATGACTAACAGTGATGTTCATGTTCAGCCAATAGTGTGAAAAACAAGACAATGAAACACAAAAACTTTCTCATCTAGATGTGGGGGCCACATATGGGAATGTTTTATCATGGCTCTGCTTTGGGGACTCCAAATAGATCTGATTTTACAATTTTAGGATAAGCTCCAATGAGTGCTTCTTGAAAATTTTATTTTCCCTCAGTTTAATATGTATTCTTCTGACTTATGTACACTTTTAAAAAATCTTTATCTAACCCAGTAAAAACCTTTTCTTATGTAATTTGTGGCAATTATCACTTCAGATATTTGTTTTCTCCCCCTTCTGGGCTGTTTGAGTATCATGATGCTACTTTTACTCAGTTTTTTTTTTTTTTTTTTTTTTTTTTTTTTTTGGGGGGGTGAGCTCCCCCGACATAGGGCGTGTGAGCTCACCAGAAAGAGAGACAGAGAATGAGAAATCACCCCCTTGGAGGGGATGGCCACGCCACAATCCATTCTCCTCCATTCTCCTCTTGGGATATTGGGCATGCACACACAAGCGCCCGGTGTGAGTTTAAGCCAGTGGGCCTGGGACCTGAACCACAACTACATGGAAGTCCAGTGACATAGCCATTATGCCATCTGCTGGTCCCTCTTTTACTCAGTTTTTCAGCAAGGTCTACAAGACCACAAATGCCTATTTCATTTTCTAAATGCACCAGCCAGTTTTCCAGCCAGATATAGACACTGAACTGAAGAGCATAAGCTGCAGATCATGCTAACTTAGCTTACAAGCTTGAATCTGAGACCTTCTTTGGAGGCTTGCCCTTGGGCTTCTTGATGACTGGTGCCAAGAGTTATGGAAGCCTGGCTGCCCAGCTTTCTTGCTGAACACCAGATAAACACCTAAGTGCAATTAAAAAAAATTATTTATTCATTCATTTTTTAATTTGACCAGACACACACACACACATACACACACACACACACACACACACACACACACACACATATACACACAGAGTGCGTGAGCGAGCAAGCCAGCAGGTCCTGGACTCGAACTGTGGTTGGCCACATGGGAGTGTCCAGCGCCTAAACCACCACACCATCTGCTGGTCCCCACCAAGGTGTAATTTAGAGTTGGGGCAGAAGTTGGACTGTTGTCAGAAACCAGACTTTTTTGACTTTCCCCCATCCTATGTTCCTGCCACCTAGGAACATTTAATCACACATCACTTGCATTTAAATACTTTCCTTGGGATTTTTTTTTTCCTGTGAGAGCTTTTCCTGAGACAGTATGTTAGAATAACAGATGCCTGAGCAAGAAAGAAAAGTAGAAGTATAAGAGAGAAGATCTTGTGTGAGCCAATAGCACTAGCCCTACATGTAGTAGATGTGGAAAGGAATCATCTAAGTAGGAGATGAATCTGCCTCAAAGAAATTGTGGAATAAGGAAGAAAAGAAAATACTGATAATATAATGCAGAAAATCATATTAAAAAAAATGCTACTCACAGCCTAAACTTGAGGGAGAGTGTTGCCTTAAGGATCACAATGTAGAACTGTGGATTCTCACTAGTTCCCTAGAAACACTTGTTTCAGAAACATCGATAGTAGATTAAGTTCAGTACTCTTCTTGATGATTCAGTTGAAGTAAACATGGAAAAAAAGGGGGCAACCTCTCTGAAGGGGCATGTTTTATTCCTATGCATAATTATAATAAGAAGCCATGGAAATATCTAAAGTGGTACAGAATGGAAAATCACTTTTCAAAAGAGAGTGAAGCTGGTGCCATTTGGCAAAGTCCATCCTAAATATATAACTCAGGTGCCAGAAACACCAGAATCAAGGCAGACTTCCATATAAAGAGGTTTTTAGGGACCAGCAGTTAGCGCAATGGCTATGTCGCTGGACTCCCATGCGGTCGACCATGGTTTGCATCCCAGACCTGGTGGCTTGAAACTCACGCCGGGCGCATGTGCGTGCATGCCCAAGATTCTGAGAGGAGAATGGAGGAGAAAGGATTGCGGCCTGGCCATCCCCCCCCGGGGGGGTGATTTCTCGCTTTCTGTCTCTCTGTCTCTCTCTGTCTGTCTGGGGAGAGCATGTGCCCTGTGGCAAAAACCTCTCAAAAAAAAAAAAAAAAAAAAAAGGGAAGGGGTTTAAAATGATTCCTGGAAAGATGTGTTACAAATATGACTTGGTGAACTGGCCTGTCAAAAACAGGGATTCCAAATTTGTATAGTTTTCTTTCTTAAAGAATTATTTTATTTAACTTTATTTATTATTATAATTTTCCAGTTTGATCAGAGAGACAGAGAGAGAGAGGGAAACTGAGAAAGCAAGCCACTAGGTCCAGAACTCGAACTGTGGTTGGCCATGCGGGAGTCTAGCGCCTTTAACCACCACACAACCTGCCAGCCCCATACATTTGCATAGTTTTCTAAAAGGCAGCGATGTTTCAAGGCAATGGCCCAAAAGAGGTGATGGTCTACAGAGATGTGTGTTCTTTCTGAAATAAGAAAGGAAAGCACCATCAGAACCTCCTGTTCTCCTAAATGAATTTGTTCTTGTTCATGGGTTCCTGACTAGGCTGAAATGAAAAAATATTCTCCATTTTCCTTCCACCCTCAGGTACCATGACTATCTGCAGTGGGTTTCACAACCTGATAAATTGGGTTCTGGGAATGTGATTCTGCCTGGGTTAACTTTGCTAAGAGGGCAGAGACCACTTGTATTTTTTTAAAGTTGGGCTCAGAATAAAAATGTATGTTTACTATCAGAGTCCATTTTATGTGACTATAAAAGAATACTTCAACTTGGTGCTTTATAAAGAAGTTTATTATAAAGAAGTTTATTTGGCGTATGGTTCTTAAGGCTGAGAAGTTCAAGGGCAAAGTACCGACATCCAATTGGTGTCTGGTGGGGGGTCTTCTTGCTACTTGACAACATGGTGGAGAGAAGCACATGGAGGAGAGAGCAAGCATGTCCAGGAGGGCTCACTTTTATAACAAACTCACTCCCAAGATAATGAGCCCACTCCCATGGTAGTGACATTAATCTATTAATCACGAGGCCAGAGAGATTACATTTTCAACATAAATTCTGAATCCTGAAGGAACCACATACATTATCATGGAAGATAATAAACCAGACAGCAGGTGTTGAAGAAACCCAAATATACCCAGGCTCAAAATAAGACACCTCTATCTGAGGCTGAGAAGAATAAACACTTTTAAAATAACTATTTTAAGATTTTTAACTTGAGAATTTGGACTTTAGTTTCTATGAACTTTTACTTATCAGGACAAGATTTTTTTTTTTTTCTGTAATGGCTTTGGACTGTTGACTCACAGAAGCAAGGACATTTAATTATGGATGAAATTACTTTAGACTTTAAATATGGGTTTATAAAAAAATTAATTTGCAGACATCAAAGTCTCTCTAGAAAATTTACAATGGAAGGTAATTTATATTCAAATTTATGACTCCTGCATGTGTTGGCATTTAAAAAACTCTTTTAAAAATTAAGTTTGGGGGCTGGCAGATGGTGTGATGGTTAAGGCACTGCACTCCCACATGGCTGACTGTTGTTCAAGTCTTGGATTTGGCGGTTTGCTTTCTCTCTCTCTCTCTGGTTGAATTTAAAGAATAATAATAATAATAATTAAAAAAATAAGTTTGTATATACTTAATTATTGAGAGAGGGAGAGAGTGATTCATTTGATAGGGTCTCACCTCACCACAGTCCTCTCTGCAGCCTTCCAGCCCTCCAGGATCATGGGTGCATTCGTGGATGTACTTGGTGCATTCAGATCAATGTGGGGTCTAAATACAGGGCCTTCCTGTATGGATCCAGTAACATGCAGAAGCCACCTGCTGCCTTGTATCCATTAGCAGGCTAGCATTTTTTTTTTTTTAATGGTATTAACTTGATGTTGTCATTCAGTCTCCTGCAGAACCTCTGATGAGCTGTGTTAGATATGTTCAGACATTTGGGGTGAAAATTTTAGACAAGATATATTCTTCTATTTAGTTTAATTAGTAACTTTTTGACCCATTTTTAGAGCCTTTTGGGAACAAAATGCTATTTACCAGTATTATTAGAAACATCTACAAAGCAATCATAGTTGGTATTGAGGAAGATGCTCAGGAAGGTAATATGAGACTACCCTTATAGATTTCTGATCGCTTGTCTGAAAGGAAAAATTACTTTGTTGACCACTACCCTGATGATTAAATCAAATGGAGAACACACAGCTATGGAAGATTAGCAGGAAATACTTGTGACTTCTCAGGGCTCCATGTGGGGGGATTGCCCCCCCCCACTCTCCTAACCTTCTTTCCAGTGAAGGAGGTGGGAGGGCTGTGGTAAATGAGCCACAGTTTTAGGTTTGGCTGAACTAATTTGAAACTGGAGATTCTGTTTGCTCTTCTCTTTCTACTCCAGACTAATAGAAACAGCTTTCATGGTCTGGGTACCCCATCTTCCCTCTAGTGACTCTCATGAGTTCTATTATAGATTCAGGAGCAGAGAGTATTGGCAAGGCCTTTTTTGTCTTGACCCTAAAACACATTCTGCAAACATTTTTGTCCATAATAAAAGTGATATTTTGATTCACATTCTTTTTACCTCTCAGTGGGTTCAGAAGTTGTGCAGAAAAGAGTGGGGTGTTATATATTTGACTCATTGAGACCTCAACGCTAAACTTTGACTTTGCTGAGTCTTGCTCTTCTAGTTTAATTTCCTCACTTTATCATCACTCCCCCTGGCCCCATATCCTCTGCCAATCATCCTTATTAGGATTCTAGTGTCATCAATGTAGACCTCACATATTCCTTTCATTTGAACTAAAATTTACTAAATATGACCTAGATGATATTAACAGGGAGGTGGAACAATGTATTTACTCATGTAAACAGATAACATAAATTTTGATAGATTTGGAATCATTCAGGTATTAGACATCATGTAGATAAAACATGTGTTTGGTGGAATTCCTTACCTTTTATCTAAAACTTTGGTATTGTATAGATAGAATAACATTGGGTTAAACTCCAATAATTGTATGGTTGTAAATTCTCAGGTATCTGATATAAATCAGTCTTAGGTATTGTCCCACATGCCGAAGCCATTATTTTTTTAGTTTATTCTTGATCAACTTTTATTACTTTGAAAAGTATCTGCATCTAAACTTTATAAGAACAAATTCCTCATAAAATATATATGGATGTGGTTCTTACTGCTATTTTGTAGCTTCATGTTTCCTTTCAACCTAGAAAGCAAGTCATTTCTATTTTATATTAAATTAAAAAAAAATCACACCATGAGATTTTTATGTCTAAGAGATTTTTTAAAAGTTGCTAAAAGGCACTTGCAGTTCTCTCCACAGCTACACACTTGCTGGGGATACTGCAGTTTAAAATTTTATCTTTCTTTGGTTATATTTTTTAAGCATCAAAATTCAATATGTAAAATTTTATCTTTCTTTGGTTATATTTTTTGAGCATCAAAATTTTATATGTTTTTTTTGTAATTATGTGTTTTCATGGCTCCTTATTTATAATCTTTGTTAAATGAAAGTGCATAAATGATTAATAAACAATAAAACCCATAAATTTAATTGTTCCAGGTGATAATAAAACATATGATAATAATAAAAAATCAAAAGGAAAGACTGACCAAATTATGAGTGTAGATTTTAAATCTTTTTGTATTGCTATCATAGAATAACTACTGGAAGCCAGGTACCCCAATGCAGAGATACTTAATTTGAGTTTTCTTCTTCACATTTTCAGCAGTGTTTCTTAAGACAGAATGCAAGTAGTTTTTAAAAGAATGATGTTTCATTAGTCAGTTAACTACAAATCTTTTTCTCTGCTCTTCAAAAAGTGGTAAATAGACTTTGTGTTATCTGAAGTGTCTAAGTAGATTTACCTTTAAAGATAGAAAAAATATTTCAAAGGCAAGTACTCCACAATAATTGATAAATCTAGTTTTAAACCCAAGGGAAACTAAAAGCTTGACAAATCCTTTGCCAGCTACTAGCTATATTTTCAACTGGAAATAAGAAAATCCAGATGAAAGCACTATGATTTCATGTAAGTCATGAACAAAGTAACTTTATTTGAGAAACATACTCTCTTGTTCAGGGCACGAGCCTTATTATTGTGTATTTGTCTTTATAAACACAATGTCAGTATATCTATTAGCAAGAAATAATTTTGTATCCCTAATCTCAGATGAATATCACCTTCTTGATTTTCTTCATTTTAATGGTTTGAAATAATCACTGAAAAGTGGCTCACAGCTGTAACTGCCAAGATGCAATTTGGTCAGAGAAGCTGATTAGCTTTCATCCTATAATCAGAGATGATAGCCTGAACCACATGAAAGTCTCATACTTGCTAGGGAGTGTGAATAGAAACTACCAGCAGAGTTCAAACATCCATTTAGCGCATGAGTCCATCTGGGGAGCTATTCAAGACCAGCTTCTGAGATGATAGGTTAATATTGAACGGTATGTATAAACCCGTGCCCCCACTCATGCATTTAAGTGTATTTCTTACCTTTTTCCTCCTTGACACAGTAAAAATATTTGCATGATGCTTTTCCATTATTTTTGGAAATATTGAAAAACCAAGATACCATAGAGTAGATACTGAACTCTCAAATTGGACAAATCAATATGAAGATGCCCTTATCAGCCTGGTGTTAGTGTTGAGAGAGATTTACTTTTGTTTTTAGTCTTCTTAATTTATTAAGTTGTTGGAAAAGTCATGACATATCTTTCTACACAAGACACGTCATGACTTTTCCCATGACCCAATAACATAGAGTAACTAAAATGAGTGGATATAATAGATGACATTTTGCAAGAGAGCTGCTGAGACTAGATTGATAAGTTTTGAAGATAAGCAGTTCCTTTAAATACATACGAGAGATCTTTAAAACACTCATTGAAAATGTATATTATCTTTTATTTCTAGTTCATGGAATGTATGGAGTCTTCTGGCGCATTTGTTTTTTTTTGAGAAGTTTTTGCTATAGGGCTCATCTGCTCTCCAGAAAGACAGAGAGAGACAGAGAGACAGAAAATGAGAAATCACCCCCAGGGAGGATGGCCACACCACAATCCCTTCTCCATTCTCCTCTCAGCATCTTGGGTACACATGCACAAGCACATGTGCCTGGCGTGAGTTTAAGCCACAGGGTCTGGGACTTGAACTACGGTTGACTACATGGGAGTCCAGTGACATAGCCATTACGCCAACTACTGGTCCCCTGGTGCATATTTAAATACTAAATATTTCAAAATAGTGTCTTAAGAAATTTATTTCAGTGTTGGAGTAAGTAATGATGTGAAGTATAACATACATGAGACAAATTGATTTTATGGGGCAAACAGTTCAAATCCAGGTTTAATCACTCACTAGCTGTGTGAGTTTTGATAAGTTACTTAATTTTTCTAACTTCTTTTTTTTTTTTATCAAAAAGCTAGGACTAGATTAAATATTCTCCTCCCATTGTGAAGGGTGGATGAAGACAATACATGTAAGGTTTTTGCACTGTGCTTGGCATATAGCAAGAATTCATTTCTAGCTAAAAATGATATTAAAAGCAATAAACAAATATTGTTTATAGTAAGGAACATAAAAACATTGGGAGAATTCTAGTTTTAGTGGGGGTCACCAAGACTTATAGGATTCCAAGATTTCAAGATAAGAGACATGTTAGAGATTTAGGAAAATGACGTCCGGTGTGTGGAATTTAGGATTGCATGCCTTGGAACTTATTTTCATCCTTTATTACTATGTGTTTTAATAGTGTATCCTCAGACAGAAAGCATGGTGTGCTGCTTCTACGAAACTGAAATACTGGCAGGAGTGAGATGTGGGGAATATGACAGGGACTGAAGACCTTTACTGAATTATCAAAGAGATAGTTCAAAGAAACTAGATAAAAAAGAGAAATGACAGGCTTTTGATAAAAGAAAAAAGCAGAGGGACCAGCATATGATGTAATGGTTATGTTGCTGGACTCCCACGTGGCCATGTTCAAGTTCCAGACCTGGAGGCTTGAAACTCACACCCGGTACATGCATGTTCATGCCCAAAATCCCAAAAGGAAAATAGAGGAGAAGGGATTGTGGAATGACCATCCCAGGGGATGACTTCTCGCTCTCTTTCTCTCAGTCTCTTTGTCTTTCCAGTGAATTGCCCTATGACAAAAAAATCTATCAAAAAAAAAAAAAAAAAAAGAAAGAAAAGAAAGTAGATTTAAATGTTAGATTGGGTCTTCCCAATCTAACCTAACGGTTAACGGAGCCAAATCCCACATGGCCAATTACCATTTGAATCCCAGTACCGATGGTTTTTATAAACACACCATGTTTATGTATGTGTACCTGAAATCCCAATGGGATGGAGAAATGCAGGACAAAAGATTGCAGTATAACCACAACCCATGGGGATGCTTTCTCTCTTTCTCTGTCTGTCGCTCTCTGGAGAGTTCACATATCTTCTGGCATCTAAGAAAGGAGAGAAATTTTAGGTTATGTCTTACATGCTTTCATTGTAATACATGATCATTTATAATGTAATTCATGAAATTTAAGAGAAATTTAGAATATAGTCATTGATTGCATCAGAATTTCTATAGGCTATGGTGGAACTCAGGAAAATGAATTTTTAAAAAATAACTATTTATTTATTTAAACTTATTTGTTATTATTTATTTTATGACTTGACCAGAGAGAGAAAAGGAAAGTAAGAAAGCGAGCCACCAGGTTCAGACCCAAACTGTGGTCAACCACGTGGGAATTCAGTGCTCCAACCACCAGGCCACCTGTGAGCCTGAGGAAGATGGATTTTAAACAAACACCCACAGCCATTCTAACTCATGTCCTCAGGCTACACACTGAGAAACACCATTTTAGACTTTTCTACTTAAAATATGTTCTGGGGAATCAGCAGCCTCAATCTCCCACTAAAGCTTGTTAGAAATGCAGAATCATGGCCCCAAGTCAGACCTACTAAACCCAAGTCTGCATTTTAACAAGATCCCAGTGGTTTGTGCACACGGCTAAGTTCAGGAAACTCAGCTCTATTTGGTTCTTAGCTCCTCAGTGCCAGTCTGCTGATATAAAGGCCAAGTGCCCCAGCTGCAGAGTGTCTGATGGCACCTGTGCAGGGACAGCAAACAATTCATTTCCTTTCCAAAAGTTGAAGAGTTTGATCAACAACTTGAGCCTGTCCAGCTCTGAAATTCTCAGATTTTTTGAATTGTTCTAACAACAGTTTCAACCAATGCTGGTTTCTTTATTTCTCCAACTCATTCATTTTCCTAAATCTTTTCACTTCTTTGGTCTTTTTTCTGCTTATGCTTACTTTCTCTTTAGAACACAACTCTTCCTAACTGACTTGATAACTTTCTCTGCACACTGAGAGCGAAGTCCTTCAAATTGACTCTACCTCTTGTGTAGTTCACAGCTCATTTCTCTCACTTCTTCAAATATTTTGTCTGGTGTACTATTTCATTCCTGTTTTCAAAAACAAAAATGCGAATATAAAAAAGCATCAAATAACTCCCTATCAAGGCTTAAGTTTTAACAGTTTTTTTTTTTTCATCAATAAGATTGAAGAAGCAGGCTAACAGAAAATGTATTTATTTATTAATAAGTCTTCACTAATGAACCTAGCTATCACTATGAGCAAAGTGCTAGGCTGGGGATAAACAGGAAAGAAGACAGTCTCTGCTGACAAATTAGTGGACTTTTCACATGTAGACACTGACACGTTCTTGTATTATTTTGAAGTAAAAATGAGAACCCTGCAGTGCTGAAGTTCTAAGACAATCCATCAAACTATTCTACCCAAACAATCCTTTCTGACTTTTCCCTCTCTTCTCTCCTCTCTCTTTCTTTCCTTTTCTGATTCTTTTCTCCTCTCCACTTCCTTTCTGTCTTTGCCTCTTACTCCTTCTTCTTTTTTTCTTTTTTCTTAGTACTTCATTATGCTGAATTCTTTTTTTCCTACCAAGTAACAATAGAAAACATTAGTGTAGATGCAATATAAAGCAACTTAGGAATACCCACCTTCTATTTTCAGGTAATTAGTAATAGTACTCTTTATCAGTTGGTATACCTAAAACATAAATTGGGTGAGATCAATCCAGATGTTCACAACAGGATGAATTTTGTGTTGTATTTTGCCCTTTGAAGTTCTGAGTATGCTGCTTCAGAGAATTAAGAGAAAGCTCGAAAGAACCACCTGATTTCTGAGTCATAACTGGTTTATCAAACTTCAGATTCACATAATAACTGTACTCTTATTATTTTGGCAGCCATTTAAGAAACTTAAAGTTATCCACTGAAGTCAAAATATTTATAACATGTATGTGTTTATTGTTTTTATAGAAAATCTTTTTTTTTTTTTGTCTAAAGGACACAATGTGATACATACAAAGGAGTTGAGAATAATCAGGAACATAGAGAACATCAAAAGAAAAGAGGTTACATTTCTTTGGAAAAAGAAAATAAGCAATGTGGTTTCATAGAAATGGATATAGCTAAATCCTTATGCTTGTCTTATTCAACCCCTGTAAAGACAAAAAAAAAAAAAATCCCCTATCTTAGAAGAGGAGGTTAGGGACAGATTCCAATCTGGGACATTAAAAAAAATATGTTTCATTTGTTCTAAGACATTTCTCATCACATTTTAGCATTTCTAAATTGGGATGTCTCTTACAAGAGATGACCTGGTATTGTTTAATTAGAAGAATCTTCTCCCTCCCTTCTTAATTTGCAGTACACGAAAGAATACTGCTATGGCTTATAAACAGTGTTTACTGAAGTATAGATGTCAGGGTGATTTCACGAAAAAATATTGCTATGATTTATAAATAGTGTTTACTGAAGTGTAGATGTTAGGGTGATTTCAGTGATACTTAGACATATTCCAGCCCTTGTACCTAATGTTCTAGGGTTGGTCCTGTGTAGGTTGCTGATGCCTAAAATTTCATTAATAGAATGTATTTGCTTTGTAGCCTTAAATGTGGAGCAGGCATACACTTAGTTGGATCATTCATCTCTTCATTTAAATGGGCTTAGGGGGACTTCCAACCTAATTGGTAGTGTTCTTTTCAGTTAAGCTTGCTAAGAGCAGTTACTGACATGCTAGTAGTACATGATAGTGCCTTTGTTTTCACTGTTTCTGATCATTCACTCTTCATGTTTTGGGAACAGAACTACGTTTAAGATGCAAGACTCACCTTAGGAATAAATCCATCTGAAAAATAGAGCAATGTCTTAGCTAAAAAAAATTTTGCACTTATCATTGAAACCAAAAGATTCCATGCCTACTTCTGTGGTCACAGGTTTACAGTTGGTTCTGATTGTAAGAATCTTGAGGAATGCTTATCTTGGATGAAGTCTGGACCTGAAATGCTCTTACCACATGAATAGAGACTCTGTTTGTCTGGATCTTAAAGATCCATGTTGCAAGTTGATGGACTCGGTTATTGCTTTTCTAGATCTTCAGTTTCTGTGCCTCCCACACTACACATTTTATATTTGGAAGAATTCTCTTTTATGTCTTTCAAATAACCAGGAAAAATCATGTAGTTTAAATAGGAATGTAGAGTGCATTTTCCTAGGAAAGAAACTGGTACATTACGAGTTGTGTGTACATTCCACTTTTGTAGATATTACCCAAGTTTTTTTTTTTCACTATCATTTTACAAGCAGAATTTGAGAAATTCACTGGTTCCATATCTGCCTGCCCTCCTCTCTTGTCCACCAGTCCTTGAATCCTTGGAATTGATCATTCTGTTTATTTCAGCAATTTTGGGAATTTGTAATAATTATGGTTTTAATTTAGATTTGGCTGATGACTAATGAACCTATTTGTATGTTTATTGGCCATTTGGAAGATTGTGTGTATTTTTTCTATTTAAGTCTTTTGTTCATTTTTCATTGTTCTACTTGGTTACTCTTTGTTCTCATTCTACTTGTTTCTGTTTATTGATTTATAGAAGCTATCTATGGAAGTTTTTTGTCTGTTTTACATGTTGTACATATTTTCTTCCTTCTTATGGCTTGTTATCTTACTATCTTTTTTTGTTTTTTTTTGGGGAGGGTTTTGCTATAGGGCATGTGTGCTTGCCAGAGAGAAAGAGAGAAACAGAGAGACAGAAAGCAAGAAATCACCCCCCAGGGAGATGGCCACGCTGCAATCCCTTCTCCTCCATTCTTTTCTTGGGATCCTGGTCGCACACACCTGGTGTGAGTTTATGCTGCTGGGTCCGAGACTTGAATCACGGTCAACTATATGGGAGTCCAGTGACCTAGCCATTATGCCAACTGCTTGTCCCGTTATTTTACTATCTTAATATGCTCTTTGATTAGTCTAATTTGTCAGTTTTCTTTTTTATGTTTAGTACTTTTGGGGGCCTGTTTAAAAAGTCTTTCCTTACATTGAAATTATGAAGATAGTCTCTCACATTACCTACTAGAAGCTTTGTAATTTTCCATCTTACCTTTAGATCAACATTTTATTTGTTGTGGAAGATGACCTCTGCCACCTAGATCTCACCCTAATTCCCTTAAACCTGATGCCTTCTGCTCTAAGCTTTTTTTTTTCAGAATTATTTTTTAAAAAAATACTATTTATTATATTTTAATTTGATCAGTGAGAGAGAGAGAGAGAGAGAGAGAGAGAGAGAGAGAGAACACGCTACCAGGTCCAGGACTCAAACTGCGATTGACCATGTGGGAGTTCAGTGCCTTAACCATCACACCACCTGTTGGCCCTGCTCCCAGCTATTAAGAGTGTTGGAGACTGACAGCTCTCAGCTGAAGATATTTTTTTTAAAGGAGAGGTGAGGTTCGTTCTACATCTTCCTTCCAAGAAAGCCACTTTGTCTAAAGTTCTGTCATATCTGAAGCAACAGCTCATATCTAGTGATTGGTTAATGGGTGATAGAAAAGCTTGGTCTTCTTGTCTATCTTGTTTTGAACAATTTTGAAGGTTCATCTCAGCTCCAGAGCAGAGAATTTTGCTGAAATTGCATTGCCGTTCAGGCCTTCCTTTAATCCTTCCTTGTCTTTACTCTCTCGTACACGCTGATCTTGAGGCCATGCCTCCAGAAACGTTTTGCACAAAAATCTCTATTTCCCAAGGAATATGGCTTAAAACACATCTTGAATTGGTGTTTGTGAAAGGTGTCAAGTAGAATTGTTTCATTTTCCCCTAAGAATAAAGAGTTGGTTCATATCTCAGTACTCTGCAACATAATAGAAAATAAAGTGGCTATATTTGTCTGGGTTTATGCCTATATTCTAGATTCTATTCCATTGATATATTTATCTATTCTTGGGCCAATACTATACTTCTTAATTGCTCTAAAATTATGTTTTGATATTCTGATAGATTTGTTCTAGCAAATAGAATTTGTTCTTCTTTAATCCTGGCAATTCTCACCTTATCCAGTTTTCACATAAGTTTTAGAATAAACTGGTCAAATTCTAAAAAAATCAATTACAATTTTGTTTGGGATGGATGAATCAGAAAAATGGATATCTTATAATATTGCATCTTTTGTCTATGTACATAATATATCTTTCAATTTATTTTAGTCTTAAATTTCTGTCAATAAGATTTTATTGTTATCTGCATAGAATTAGTGCAAATGTTTTAGTAAGTTTCTTCCTAAATATTTCATATTACTGTAAATATACATTTTAAAATAAATTTTACTTTTAAAAACATTTTTGATCTTAATATTTTTTTTTTATTGCCATAGGATATGAGCACTTACCAGAAAGGAAAGGAAAGAGGGAGATAGAGAAAGAAAGAGAAAGCACCCCTAATTGTATGTGGTCACCCAGCAAGCTCTTTTTTTCTCCAACCTGTATGGATCTGGGGCTCACATGTAATGCAACCGACATGTTTCTAAAGCTGCTGGGTCCAGGATTTGAGCTGTGATTGGCCATGTGGGATCTGGATCCCCTACATACAGAATTTAACCACTGCACTCTGAGGTTGGCCCAAGAAATTTTACTTTTTATTTGTTGCTGTTATATAGAATTACGATGTTTTTTTCTGTTGGTTGAAATGACATTAACAGCTATGCTAAGCTCCCATTTTAATTCTAATAATTTATTCGTAGGTATCTTTGTGGTTTTGATGTAAATAATTTCACTATAAATATAATGGTTTTATTTATTGTTTTTCAATCACTATTTTACTTTTTCCTTATTAATACCCCTTTAATTTAATACAAGTCATGTTAGCAGACATCCTTATCTTTTTTTTTTTCTTTTTTGAGAGGTTTTTGCTATAGGGCGCGTGCGCTCGCCAGAAAGACAGAGAGAGACAGAAAGACAGAAAGCGAGAAATCACCCCCCAGGGGGGATGGCCACGCCACAATCCCTTCTCCTCCATTCTCCTCTCGGGATCTTGTGTGGGCATGCACGCACATGCGCCCAGTGTGAGTTTTAAGCCACTTGGTCTGGGACTCGAACCGTGGTCGACTATGTGGGAGTCCGGCGACATAGCCATTATGCTAAGTGCCAGTCCCCCAGACCTCCCTATCTTGTTCTTGATTAAAAAAGGGAAGTTTTCTACTTTTCACCTTTTTCTGCAATTTTTTTCTTATTTTTAATTTTTTTTATAGATACCCAGGTTGGTTATTTTTTGTTTGTCTGTGTGTATTTACTCTTAAACCTTCTCTTCTTATCTCTATACCTCGGAGGCTGATTTATGTGGATAACATAACCAGACTTTCTTTCCCCCTGAATTCCAATGGGATTCAACCAATAGCAGTTTGGGGTATTTATTTCTGGGATACTCTCCCGCTGAAGATACATCTCTCTCTCTCACTGTTCCATTGTGCAGACAGCATTGTGTACTATATTTGGTTGATATAATTGAAGAGATATGCTAAAGGTTACTTAGTAAAAATATAATTTTCTGAAATTTATGTTCAAGGCATTTTTTTTTTCATTTTTGTCTTTTACTAGAGATTATGAATGTCCTAAAGTGAGGCAGTGGTTTTTCACTTATTGCTGTGGAAGCAAGTGAGGACTCTCTAAGAATATAAGCATCTTCTACTAGCATAACTTAAAAGCTTGTACTTTCTTACTAGTTAATAAATAGAAAGGCATCCTTCTTTTTTCTCCTCATTATTGTTTCTTTATGACATAGTACCTTGTGCATTATAGTTTTTATTTACTATTTTTTCATACTATTAGATCTTCAAGAAAGTCACGGTGTGTTTTTCTATGCAGAAATGCATAATGACTTTCCTGATGACCTAATATTTAAAAAAAAACTTTCTTCTGTGTTTTTTTTTTCTTTTTAGAGTTTTTTTTTTTTTGATATGGAGTGCGTAAGCTCATTGGAGGTACAGAGAGACACAGAAGAGAAAGCAAGAACTCACCCCCTGGGGGATGGCCATGCAGTAGTCTCTTCTCCTCCATTCTCCTCTAGAGATTTTGGGTACACATGCACATACACCCAACATGAGATATAAGCTTGCTGGGTCCAGGACTCTGGTCGACTATGTGGGAGTCCAGCAACTTAACCATTATATCATCTGCTTGTCCTCCAAAATCATTCTAGTACCTATGAGCTTCCTGAGGACAGGTCTTGGGCCTAACTTTTCTTTTCTTTTTTTTTTGAGAGGTTTTTGCTATAGGACGCGTGCATTCGCCAGAAAGACAGAGAGAGACAGAGAGATAGAAAGCGAGAAATCCCCCCCCAGGGGGGATGGCCACGCCACAATCCCTTCTCCTCCATTCTCCTCTCAGGATCTCGGGCAAGCACGCACACGTGCCCGGGGTGAGTTTTAAGCCACTGGGTCCGACATGAACTGCGGTCGACTACGTGGGAGTCCAGCGATATAGCCATTATGCTAACTGGTGGTCCCTGGCCTAACTTTTCTTTACATAAGTAACTATTCAATAACTATTGTTTCCTTTTAATTACTTTTGAAAAAAGTTTATTTATTCCATGTATGTGCAGAGGTTGGGGAGCACTTCTGATAGGTTCTTCATACCACGATCCACCCCCAGCCTCAGTCATCCAGGATCACAAACATGCCTGTGTATCCCCTTCATGTGCAGGGAATCTTGGGACATAAACCTGGGACCTTGCTTTGTGGCTTCAGCAGTGTGGAGCAGTGTGTTACCACTGTGCTACTACTACTGGCCTACTTTTAATGATTTTTTTAATCACACAAATAAAATGAGAACGATAATGGAAACAATATTCTCTTTGTAATTATACTACATGTGAGAATTAAGTATTTAAACCTTTGTATAATCCTTAAAATATGTATTTATAGGCATGGCATGACAATCATATCATAAACAACTATGAATTCTACTTTTTCACTAATCATTATAGCATATGCATTTTATATTATTTTTACTAATTATGCCAACTTTTACATAGCCATTTCTCTAATGTTGCATATTTAGATATTTTCTATATTTCACTTTATAGATCATGCTGCAATGAATGAAAATTCTCAAAGATAAGGATTACTTCTTGAAAATTAATTCCAGGATATATGACTTACTCAAAATATATATAGACATTATCAAGTTTTTTGGAAAGTCATGATGCACTTTTGCATAGAAAAACAGAAAAATATGTCATGACTATCCTGATTATCTAATATTAGAGCTATTGAAATGTTCAATAACTGTTTCTTTAAGTAAGTAAAACTAAGCCAGTTCCTAAGGTTATCCGAGTTCTTCACTAGTACAGGCTTCCCACATGTGAACTATAACTACAAGAAAGATTTAAATTTTCATTATAAGTTAATGCAGAATTGCTATAGAAAAAGAAAAAAAAAAAGAGCCACACAACTAAAACAAATCTTAATGATTAAAGAAGTGGAAAAAAGAAAGCCTATTTGAATTATGTTTATTTTTATTTTTGATTTGTGCAAACTATGTCTCTTCAGTGGAGAACTCTCCTGATCTTAAGGACTGAGTAAGAAGTGAACTGTTTCTATGTCTCTCAGGAGACATTACATCTATGTAATATCTCTCAGGACAGGAACTAGCAGATGGTGTAATGGTTACAATGCTGGACTCCCACATAGTTGACTGCTGCTCGAGTCCCAGATCAGCAACTTAAAACTCACTCTGGGCATATGTATACATGTGACCAAAATCCCAAGAGGAGAAGGGATTGTGGTTTGCTACACCCCAGAGGTGATTTCTTGCTTTCTATCTCTGTCTGCCCAAGATAGGGAGAAGCAATGTAGTGCATCAATTCATCAAATGAGATGGTTGACTTGGAATCTAGGTACCCCAGGAAGAGATTTCACACCAAGGGGAGAGTAGCTTTTCCTCTCATCACTGTACAGGTGGTAGCTCCATCTGTGTCTCTCTTTCTTATAACCTTACGCAGTTGCATGCTGAAAAGGTGTTATGCAAAGAACAAATGTGGTAGCCAGTATGATGGTGAATTCCTGGAGGCATGTCTTGTTTGCTTCAGTGATTTCATTTTATTCTCTAAGCTTATAGGAATAACACTCAACATATTTTGGTTATCACCACCACCACCACCATCACTGTCACTAGCTTCACTCCCCTTGTGTGTGTGTGTGTGTGTGTACAGGGGATATGAGAGGATTTTGTGTGCACTTGCCAATTTACATTTATATGCTGAGCCTGGAAAATAATACTGCTTATTTTTCTAAATTGTTTTGTAGGGAGGAGCTAAGGCTTCTCATTATTATTTTTAAATTATTTATTTATTTTATGAGTGAGTGAGAGAGAGAGAAAGCATTTCTAACAGAGTTTTGATGCTCCATCCACCCAGGCATTCAGTTAACCCTGGATAACAGATACACACGTGCCAGGTGTACTCAGGGAGGCCTCCAGACAACAACTTTCCCGTGTGTCCTCCTGGATTGTCGTGTTTTATTGCTATGCTGTCATGGGGCCCCATGACGGAATATTTGAGGAGTGGAAAAACTAATAACCTTTGTCCATACATAATTTGATCATCTATTTACATTTGGGAATGTGAGTTAACACTAAAAAGGGCTGTGAAGCAGACAGCTCTTTCAACTTGAAACAGAGAATTTAGTATAAACAACTTGGTTTGGGTAAACTGTGTTTAGAGCAAAAACGAAGCTGGTGTTGGACACTGAAAAAATAAAACAAAATTTGTAGTTAGGAGCGGTCTGGGTGCTTTCCTTCACTAGAGACTGGCAACTGAAAGGAAGGAATGTTACTAAGATGCCTGCAAATTGTGCCCCGATCCTAGCTGGAGGATGATTTTGTCAGACTTGGAGAATTTGGGCTCAGTCAGACTCTGCCATTAACTTAGATTCTTAGGTTCAGTTATCTGCACTCTGTGAATTTCTCTTTTATGCTGTTTGTGTTTCCCTTGATTGTTTCTCCTTTGGTTTCTTTTCACTTTTAGTAAAAGGCTGTTTGGAAATAGCAGCCTGTCATAACTAAGTTATGGAGGATGAAAATGATGAGCTCTGTCCACACTTGAAATAGAGAGAAAAGCAAACCAAACCTTACCCAAGGAGGTTTTCACCCAGTGTGAGAACAGAAATCAAAGACAAAATCTCAATGAAACAAGTAACTTGAAAGAAAGGCAAGGGGCTTGTCTTACCATGTATTCCCTTTACATTCAGAAATAGTTGAAAGCAGTTGTGTCTGAGGAGAAAAACTGGGAAGGGGGCTGCGATGGTACAAGAATAACTATTTTATAATCTCCTGTCTAGTATTGATTTTAATCCTTGTGTGCAAATAATTTGGAAAAAAAAGTCATACCTTAATGCTCCCCTGAGTTTAAGCCCAACGAAACCAGTGATATGCAGTCTTGTGTTACTAGCAGTTACACCACCGAGAAAGACTTGGTAAATAAGCTTACTTCTATCCATATTATCTTTGGGTTACCCAAAGTCCCAATAATCCTCTTAGTCCTTAAGAGGATGTGTTTTAGCCCCCTGACTGTAAGTCAAATAACCTTTATTGGATGTACTTCTGAAAGTCACTGGGAAGTTGAGATGGCACGAACTAAAGTCTAAAATTCATCTCCAGAGGCTTCGCTTTTTGAAGTAGGGTTGCATAGCTGGAAAATATTGTAGAATTGACTGTCAATGTGATGAACAAGTGGTATAGAAAGATGAAGCATGTCTCAGATAAACTGAGACTGTGGTTTCCTTTGGAATTGCTGGATTAAAGAGTGATAAAATGACTTTCAAGGAGGAAGAAAGATGATGCTGTTGATGACTTAGTTTTGTCTGGCCTGGCCATGGCGGTGGCTGAATTGAATTACGTGCATTTAAAAAAAAAAATTCTAGAGGTATGTTTGCTCACCAGAGAGAGACAAAGAGGAAGAAAGAGAAAGGAAGCACCTTTCAATGGGGTATGCTCATTCCACAATCCTTTCTCCTTCATTTCTCCACCCTATTGGGATTTAGGGTACATACGCAGATGCACCTAGTATTTTTCAAGTCACCAAAAGAGCTGGGATTCTTTTTTTTTTTTTTTTTTGCCATAGGGTATGTGAGCTTACTAGAGAGAGACAGAGGATGCAATAGTGAAAAATCACCCACACCCACCAGGGAGGATGGTCACACTGCAACCCCTTCTTCATGCAGCTCTTAGGATTTTGGGCATGCAAATGCATGTGCCCTGTGTCATTTTCAAAATAGCAGTTGGCCCTGTGGGATCTGCCTTAATCACCTTGCCACCTGCTGGCCCCTTGGAAGAGTCTGACCGGGTGAGAAATCCTAAATGTGCAGTGGGCCATGTGGGATCCAGTTCCTTTAACAACTAGGTCATGGTACTGGCCTGTGTATTTTTTTTTTTAATTTTTTTTATATTGGTTTGGTAAGTGTTGTTCAAAAATTTGTTTAGCTTTCCTAGAGTTATTTTTTCCATATTGACTATAGTTTTAACTCTAATACATCTCTCATTTGTATTTTCCTGTTCCAGAAACCTATATGGATACCTAATTTCATCCTTGTAATAACAAACGGTTTGGGTAGTCAGCTAGGCTCAAGCAGATGAGATGTCTAGACACTATCACAGTGACAATAGTGGATGGTAGAAGGGACATTGACTTTTCAATCATTTTGTATCACTGGGTTAATTTCCCTTCTTCCCCTTGAGTCCATTTTTTTGTTTCTTTGTTTGAAAATGCAAATAACGCTGCCCTATTTACTTCCCAAGATTGTTTAGATGATAAACTCAAATAGTATATATTTGAGCATTTATTAAATTTCTCAAATAACGCTGCCCTATTTACTTCCCAAGATAAACTCAAATAGTATATATTAGAGAATTTATTAAATTTCTAGGGCTGGGGCCGTCAGGTGGCATGGTGTTTAAGGATGTTGCAGTCCCACGTGGTTGACCGTGGTTCAAGTCCTGGACCTGGTGGCTTGCTTTCTCACTCCCACCACCCATCTGGTCAAATAAAAAATAAATAAATAAAGTTAAATAAAATAATTTAAAAAATACATTTCCAAGATCAGCCAGTGGTGCAGTCCTTAGGATGGTTGGATCACACATGGCTGACTGCTTGGTTTTGAGTCCTGGACCTGGCAGCTTGAAAAACATGCCTGTGTGTTGTGTGTGTGTGTGTGTCCAAAAATTCTTTGAAAAAAAAAAACAAAAACAAAAACAAAACATTTCCAGAGCTAAAGAAATGTTTTATACCCTACAATGTGGATGTGAAGAAATAAAAGACAGCTTTGCCAATTCATAGATTAGAAATGTAATTTTTGTACATGTCCAGTGTTTTCATCTTGTTTTGTTTTCCACTGTATTCTGAATATGACAATTGAGAAGACCCTTTCCTGATGTTATATGGGCCAACTTGGGCATCTACAAGCTGCAATTTGATAGAAGCTCTGGGAAATTACCAATATCATAGGGATTTATTTTGATGGTACTTGTGAACCTATTGCTTGTGCTAACTCTATCTAGGACATAGCACCACATAGATAAAGTGCGATGAGAATCATGTTTTGTGGAAGTACTTTACACAGATGACCTCATGTGAAATAGTCTTAGTAAGTCACCGAAAGTCAGTAATACCACAGGGACATTTTGTGGTACTCAGCTCTTCTCAGGGAGCAATTAGAGGTGTCCAGAAAGGAATTTTGGTCCTTTTCATAGCTCTGCTCAATTTATGAGCTCTGTAGACTCAACTTCTGATTACATTTGATAGCATGAGAGTGAAATCACAGGATCTACTGACGTTTATCACAGACTTTGCTGTGTGGGAATCATCTTAAAAATGACCAGGTATTAATTGACTATATATTATTGGTTTTTGAAGTTTATTTTTTCCATGAGTGAAAGAGATAGTGTGAGCACCCTAACAGGGTCCTGATATTGCAATCTACCTCTAACTTCAGCCATCCCAGATTGTGAGCTGGGAGGTCTTTGGACAGGATCTGGTACCTTCCCATGTGAGTTTGCTTCACAGAGCATTGCATTTTATTGCTGTACCCTTGTCTGACTCCCAACTGACCAAGTATTAGGTGCCAGGAACATTGCATAGAAATAGGAGAAATAGATGTCTAAGATGCAGTCTCTTCACTCTAGGAGTTCGCAACCTAGTTTTACCCTTAGGTAACTATTAGAGATAGAGAGAGAGAGACAGACAGACAGACAGACTGACCAAGTGCACACAAGGAATACTTAGTGAAGAAATAAATCTGTTAGGAAAAACTTTTATAAGATGTGCATCACATGAGGAGATTTTAGAAAGGGTGTCTTGCTCAGGACTGCATCTTTGATAGATGCTGCTATGTCTTCCTGTTATGTTAAAAATCATTACATTTGATATTGAATAATATCCTAAACAGATTATGCTAATGTCATCTATACCCCAACTATGTAATGAGTTTTATAAATCCCTGTCAAATCATAGACTAGTCTCTTCAACCTTTTGTATTTTGAGCTACCAAATGCCAATTTAGAATCCATAAATGCTTCTGGTTCTTTTCCAGAACTGTTTAAGGACCTGTAAGTATCTGCTTTCAAGCAACAAACAGCTCTTCCAAATACTCACAATTATGTTGTAAGACATGTCTTTAATATTGCTTAGAAGGCTTGTCGGGGCCATACATGTTTATTTCACAGCTCATAATTTGACAGTGGACTGTGTTTTTGTTCACTTCTTTACATACGTCTTGGTACAATTTTCTCAGAGTCACTTTTGTGACAGCTCTATCAGCCTTGGCACTCCTAGAACAGGCTTATTCCTTTGAACTTCAAAGATCTGAAAGTAAGAAAGTTCCTGTGAAGCTCAACCAATAGATTAGGAATTCTGTACTTGTCCAAAAAAATTGAAACTTTTTTTTAATAGCCAGCCTTCTCAAATGTCAAGGAACATGCCTGCTTTTCTTGATGCTTTGCACTTCACAATGTATTTTTAAAAAATAGCTTAAGATGTGAATTCTTAGATACTTGATGTATTATTCAGAACAAATTTGTTTGAAGGTGCATCAAATCCTTACTATCAGAGCCATTTTTTCGTGTTTCCTTTGTTGTAGTTCACTGAATGTCTGGGTCTTCAAGTCTAGAATTCATGGTGATGTGTTCATCCTGTCGAGGGGAAAACACCTTTTGAAACAGAATTTAATAAAGCAGAAAACTTGCTCTCTTTTCTTTGAAGCCTTCATTTAAAGAACTTAGTTAATTGAGGCTACTTGGAACTCTGTCATATGGCTTAAAAATGGTGACCAAATACATTCTCATCATTTAACCATTGCCACAAGCCAAGAAGGCAATGGGCTTGATGGGATCCCATAACTTTCTCCAATCACTGAGTAGTGGTGTTCATATCCCAAAAGGATTAAAGAATTTCGTAAGACTCTTAATGTCAGGAAGTTATTTCCTAATACAGAAAAATTACACTCAATAACAATCTAGAATTTAGATTCCTCTTTATTTCTCTCTCTCTCTCTCTTTTTTTTGGAGAGGTTTTGGCTATAGGGCGCATGTGCTTGTCAGAAAGACTGAGAGAGACAGAGAGACAGAAAGCGAGAAATCACCCCTGGGGGGGGTGGATGGCCATGCCACAATCCCTTCTCCTCCATTCTCCTCTCGGGATCCTGGGCACATGTGCACATGCGCTTGGCATGAGTTTAAGCCACTGGGTCTGGGACTCAAACTGTGGTCAACTACATGGGAGTCCAGCAACATAACCATTACGTCAACTGTTGGTCCCTATTTCTCTCTTTTGTAAATTTGATTGATTAGCAACTAATGTGAAACCAAAGGAAACAGTCAACATTTGTCAACATTTTTTTTTTTTTTTTGGAGAGGATTTTTTGCTATAGGGCACGTGCGCTCGCCAGATAGACAGAGAGAGAAATAGAGACAGAAAGTGAGAAATCACCCCCCAGGGGGGGATCCTGGGCACATGTGCACATGCGCTTGGCATGAGTTTAAGCCACTGGGTCTGGGACTCAAACTGTGGTCAACTACATGGGAGTCCAGCAACATAACCATTACGTCAACTGTTGGTCCCTATTTCTCTCTTTTGTAAATAAATTTGATTAGCAACTAATGTGAAACCAAAGGAAACAGTCAACATTTGTCAACATTTTTTTTTTTTGGAGAGGATTTTTTGCTATAGGGCACGTGCGCTCGCCAGATAGACAGAGAGAGAAATAGAGACAGAAAGTGAGAAATCACCCCCCAGGGGGGATGGTCACACCGCAATCCCTTCTCCTCCATTCTCCTCTCGGGATCTTGGGCACACATGCACACGCGCCCGGCGTGAGTTTTAAGCCACCAGGTCCAGGACACGAACCGTGGTCGACTATGTGGGAGTCCAGCGACATAGCCATTACGCTAACTGCTGGTTCCCAACATTTTTTGAAAGTTGAATCAAACATCAAAAAGCATGGAGACTATGCTTTGTGGATATCAGCATAGAAGTGTAAAATCAGACTCCAATAACCTTCAAAATGTGTTTGTTATGGCCCAGCATGGAGATAATGCTTTTGACTTTGGCTATTAGTTTCCAAAGTGATGCAACCAGAGCCGTGTTATAACCATGGGGAAAAACAAAAAACAGAAAACAAACCTCCACATTGGCCCCTTGCCTGAGAGCACAACCTCAAGAGTTGTGCTGGCAAGCTGAAGCAGTCAGCATGACGTCAGAAACCATGCTTCAGTGTGCAAAGGTGATTGTGGATGGGAACAGTCACCAAGGTGGTTACATGAAGTGAAACCCCTTCAAAGCTAACTTCCTGCATGATAAAGAAAAACTAGTGGAAGCCAATTCTTTTCCCTGCAAACAATGTGCCTGCCACCCACTCAGATCTCTGCTTTATTACAATAACGTGTATTCGAGATGAGAAGTATAGATTGACTCTTTGTACCTCATTAAGCTCATCTTTCTGTCTTCCAAGCAGGAGCTTATAAAAACTGGGGTAACTGCCTGAAATTATGTCACAGTCCACTGAATAAATAAATGCAGTTTTAAAAAATATTTTCATAATAGTATTTACTGTATAAGAAAGTCTATAATCAAGTTTTGGCTTTATTTATAAGGCTTTACCGGTACCACCCAGAAGTAGAAAAGGTGAATTCTTCTCACATTCAGAGTGAGAGAGAAAGGGAAGAGTCCTAATGTGCCTGAGAGTCAGGAAAACATGGTTTGAATTGTTAATATGTTCCTTTAGAGTAGAATTTTACTGAAGGATGAGGCAGGGGGAGAATATTGAAGAAACTTGTAGAAAGAATTCTAACCTAGGTTTTTTTTTTTTTTTTTTCTCGACTATTTTGTGAATTTGGGTAAGTTATGTGGGTGTTCTAATCTGAAATTTAGCTTCCTCATCTATAAAAATGAGGCTTGGATTACACAAAGTTGCTAACTCCTTTCAACCCCAACCACTATTATATTTGTGACTGCCATTAAAGTAGAGACACAGACTCACAGAAAAAATCCCATGCTTAGAAGTCAGACTAACCTGGGTTTTATCCTGCTCTGTTCTTTGTTTGCCATCTAATACTGTGACACTTTCACTTTTCTAATGGCTTATATTTTTATTCTTAAAATTGAAATTCTAGCAATCCTTCGGGATAGCTAGGAGGTTTAAAATGATGTCAACTAGGCAGTGTGGTATATGGCACACAGTAGGTACTTAATATTGATAGTTATAATTATTGGCATAATGCTAAAGATTACTGTTCTTTCAGAGAATCAGTGGGCAAGCTTAGAAACTGTGGATGAATAAGGAGGAAGTTGTTGAACAGGGCAAACAATCCTGGATCTTCTTAACTTTGTTTAGTGAAGGAACTGATACCTGCAGAGTATTTGGGACTGGAGATTCTGCGTGTTTTGTTGTGGTCTTTTAAATTTCTTAAGAGTATTGCATATAAGGCCTTTCTTGCTGTCTGCTCTCCCCAGCTGTTACAAATAACTCAAGAAATATACAGGCAACCAGTCTCCAAAGCTATGTATATTGTATTTATTTACCTCTGAGAGTGTCTACACTTATCATAAAATCTAAGTCTCAAATTTTAGATATCTTATTGTTATTTTGTTATTTACCCCATCATTAATAAATAATAACTTCCATTTGTTAGGCTCCGATTATTCCAGAGCTCGTGCTTTTATACAATTTACATGTACTTCTGCATTTGTCTCCACGAAAGCTCTCACATACCTTTTTTCCTCAAAGAGGAAAGAAAAGAATGTTCAATAGGGTTTCATATTGTAACCCGTCAGTCTTTCACTCATCTAGGATCACGGGTATGAAAGTGCACACACCAGTAACATTGACCTAGGAACTGAACCCAACTCTTCCATATGGCTTCCAGCACTGCAGAGTGTTGTGCTACTGCTGCACTGTCACAGCTGGGCCCCTTAAGGACTTTGTTATTCATTTTTCCAGATAAGAAAATCAAGGCTCAGAAAGGTTGGGTAGCTTATTAAATAAAAAGCATACAGGTAGGAAGAAATCCATGACTATCTCTAAAATTTGGGTTGTTCCTACTATGATTTACTCTATTATATATATAACCATATAACATTTTTCTATGTTTTTATTCTTAAATCATAAATTAAATCACTAATATTTTGAAAATTTTTAAACTCAGTTACCTCAGAGATACCTAAAGACGCCCTGAAAAAGTTGTTTCCAAAATGAACTAATGTTATGAAATCAACTCATTTTAGAGATGAAAGGGTAATATTTTAAGTATCCTTCAGTAAATCAGAAACTGAATAGGGTTCCAATTTTAGCCTCTGAGTTTCCCATTTGCTTCTTAATTTCCAAATTACTTGAGTCTGAAATTTATGTGTAATCTAAACAATTACTTGGTCTTAGACTAAAAATAAGAAAAAAATGTTTTAATAATGTCAGTGATTTAGGACCTTACATTCCTAACCTCAAAATGAATTTAGTCAATTTTATGTTCTCTTTGTCTGAAAGTGTGGTGGGTGTTTTTTTTTTTTTTTTTTTTTTTTAGTGTGCAATTCTTAACTATACATCATGCATTTTTAATGTTAATCTAATTCTTTATGGCTTTTTACAAATCTTAAAAAGCCTGACTTGAAAAAGTGAAGATATAATATAGCTGAAGTTTATGGGTATTAGAGCTGAGCATTCACATAAAAAAGGTTATAATCATGACTATAATTAAATGTATTTAGGAAGAGAAAGATGAAAGATAAGACCTAAGGCATTTCAATTAATAGAAGACAATGATCAACACCAGCCCTGGTAAGTAGCAATAACAACAAATCTGATGCTTCGCAAAATTCCAGTGATTTGTAAAATAGGATCTCCTTTTTGATCTATTTCTAAAATCTTTTAAAAAATTTTTATATTTATTTATTTTATATTCATTCACTGTACATCATCACATTTATAAAATGTGATTTCCCACCCAGAATACATTGTTTATTGGCTAATCAAGAATATCACCATACATATTATCATCAACAATTTTCCATTTCTTGTTTCTTATATATTTTTGGTTCTTTTTTCCCTTTTTCCCTTGATTCCCTCTCTCGCACCCTCTGCCATTTCCTACCCTCCTCCCACACTATCTCTGGTATCTACAGTTACTTTCCATTCCTTTTCTCACCCCACATTTTATTGATTCACAAAATATCCTAATTAATCTGAATACTTTCCATAGGAAGTTCAGCTGATGTATACATATCTGTGAACACATTTCTGACTTTAGGCATGAGTAGAATGAACATACTATAAAGTAGCACCTAGCTGAGGCTGTATAGCTTGCTGTAGTCATTAAATAGGTATTTTTAAAAAATGTTTTTAACTTCAAAAAAGCAGTTTTAGCTTTAATAAATTAAAATATAAAAGTTAAGAGAAATTTGCTTAAGAGTTAAAGACAAGAAAAAGATTGGGATTCTGTTCAAATAGTAGGTAGATGAACCTATCAACACTTCAAGAGAAGACAAAATCCTTAAATCTCAAAAACAAAGCATAGAAGAAAATCAGTAATGTTTAAGTCAAAAGTCATAAAATTCTATTTCACTAGTTCAGTCTCAAGTAGTTAATATCTCCTTTCATGGTCTAATCTTTCTGTTTAAATTCTACAATTTAACATTCAATTACAGACTCATCCCTACCATTAAGTTGGCCATTTTCGTGGTTGATTTTTGGACTCTTATTTCTGTCTATCTGACTTTATTTTTCCTTGTACAGCACTCCATTCAGAACTTCTTGGAGAGCTGATTTGGTGATAAATTCTTTCAGGTTTTATTTATCTGAGAATGTTTTTGTCTTTCCTCCCCATATGAAGGATAATCTTGCTAGTTAGAGTATTCTTGGTCAAAATCATTTTTCACTGAACACTTGGAATATATTTTCTCATTCTTTCCTTGCTCACATTGTTTTCTATGAGAGGTCTGCTGTTAGCCTGATGGGATATCCTTTGTAAGTAGCGTGAAGTTTCTCTCTTGCTAAATTTAGTAACTTGTCTTCTTGAATTGATTCTATTTGGAGTCCTTTGTATTTCTTGGGCCTGTATATTTGAATGCCTCTCTAGGCTTGGAAAGTTTTCTTTCAGGATTTCATGGAATAGATTATCAATGCACTTATTATTTTCTTCACTTTCTGGAATACCAATTATCTGGATGTTTGGATGTTTAATGGCATCTAGTATTTCTCGTATATTATTCTTATTTTTGTGTTATTTTCTCAGTTTTTGTGGTGAATTTTTCTAGGTCAGAGATTCTGTCTTCTACATCTGAGATTCTACCTTCTGCATGATCTAATCAGCTTTTAATACTTTCAAAGGAGGTTTTGATTTCCTATATTACAGACTTCATCTCTAACAGTTCTGTTTGATTCTTTTTTTATGTTGTGTAATTCCTCTTTAAGATTGCACAAGAACTTCTTCACTTCCTGGACTTGTATCTTTTCTCCTGCATCTTCTGGAGTTCATTGTCTCTCTTCTCTTGCATCTTTGTTAGCTTTGTCACTGTGAATATTCTAAGTTTTTATCTGACATTTCCACGAATTCTATTGTACTGTCTGTGGATGTTGAAGAGTTGTTCTTTTCCCTTGGGGGAGAGATATTTTCTTGGTTTCTCATATGTCTTGTGCCTCTGCAGGGGTTTCTGGTCATCTGATTGATTATATGTTTCTTCCTAATTTCTTTTTTCTTTTTTGAGAGGTTTTCGCTATAGGGTGTGTGCGTTCGCCAGACAGTCAGAGAGAGACAGAGAGGCAGAAAGCGAGAAATCACCCCCCAGGGGGGATGGCCATGCTGCAATCCCTTCTCCTCCATTCTCCTCTCGGGATCTTGGGTACACACGCACACGCGCCTGGCGTGAGTTTTAAGCCACTGGTTCCGGGACATGAACCGTGGTTGACTACATGGGAGTCCAGCGACATAGCCCTTACGCTAACTGCTGGTCCCTCTTCCTAATTTCTTGAAGTTCAATCTGAGCATTCAGAGGCATGCAGGAGGAGGTGATCTGTAATCTCTCTGCAATTCTGTTTGCCTCCTTTGTGCAGCAGATTCAGTGGGAATTGAGGACTTTTCTGACCCTAATAGTATTCAGATATTTGGCTAGTATGCACCTAGATCTGTCTAGACACTCAGTGTGTGGAGGCTGAGCAGCGAAATGATAAAGGCAAAAGAAAAAGGAAAATGAAAAGAAAACAAACAAAGAAAAAAAAGAAATAAAAAATAATTTTAAAAAAGTCTGAGCAGAAAATCTTCAGATAGAGGAGGATCAGAGAGCCAAAAAAATTTTTACATTAAAAAGAAATTAAAGAGACAGAGACAGAGTGAAGAATACAGAGGGTGAAGTCTGTACAGAAAATCTTCAGTTGTCAGGAATTTACGACAGCTCAAATGTAGATGGCTTGTCAAAGGGGCTGCACTTTGCCTCTCGTAACACTCTAGAATTGGAGTCTGGAGGGTGAAGTCTGAGCAGAAAATTTTCAGTTGTCCTAGCTCTTGAAAGAAATTGCTCATAGCTCAAATGCAGGTGACTCCTCTATTTCTAAAGTCTTTACTAGATTGAATGTGTATTTTATAAGTAGGAGTCTGTTCTTATACTATGTTACTGGGCAAAAACAAGTGGTTTATAAGTCAAGGATGAAATGAATTTATAGTAAGTATGATATATCAGTCAGTTTCTCATAATGGTTATGCAGTGTAACAAACAACCTCCAAATTCTACTGACTTAAGAGAATGGTGATTTAATTCTGTTGAATGCCTGTGCTGACAATGGGTATACAGTAGTGCAGGACTGAGTGTTTCATTCATTCACCAGATATATACGAGCATCTCCAGTGGGCCAGATGAGGATCTATGTCATGGGTCAAGGATACAAAGGAAAAGAAGATACCTAACCCTCAAGTCACTGAAAGACTGATGGGGGGAACCATACAAATGAAGATAATAATCAAAGAGTCTTTCAAGTGCAAACAAAATGGTTAACCTAAAGTCCTTTAAGAGTTCAAGAAAATGTATGTGATTTAAACCACGGAAGTTAGTAAAGGCTTCTAGAATACTCTGACAGTAAACCAGGGTCCAGAAAGACTTAAAATGATCATGTAGAGTTTAAAAGAACAATATATTAAAAGAAATCTTGAAGTAGCAATTATAAGCAAGGAGTCTACAAGGAGCACCATTAGGTGATATTTTAATTAAGGCTGAGAGGTGCAAAGTGCTCAGCCAAGAATTGTCCTAGTATACCAGTAAATCTAAGGGATAATGGAATGATCTGATGGGGGATTTTGAAGAACGAAGAGGGTATAGCTTGGTTAGATAGTGTAAAAGTATGGTGTTCAATTAATCTATTCTTACACTGCAGCAATAGAGGAGTAGGAATAAAAAAACTTCTGCGTATGCAAATGGAACTCTATTGGTTCATGTCTTCAGCTCTGCAAGTGTATTAGTGTCTCTAGAGAAGCAATGGTAGGATAGTTATAATAATAAATATATAGATACATCTCTCTCTATATAAATCTATAGATAAATTTATATATGGATAAATCTATATATAGATCAATGGGTAGGATAGGTATGATGATAAATCTATATATAGATTTATTATGAGTGACTGGCTTACAGTAATGGGAGCTGAGAAGTCTCATGGACTGCCATTGCAAGCTGGTGTCCCAGGAAAACTGGTGGTATAATTCAGTCTGAGTCTGAAGGCCTGAGAACCAGGGAGCAGATGGTGGAAATTCTAGTACTAGAGCCAGAGAGTTGAGAGATGTCCAGCTCAGGCAGCAGCCAAAAAAGAGTGATTTCCTCCTTCTTCTACTTTTGTTCCATTCTGTCCTTCTGCAGATTAAATGATGCCATAGTGGGAAGGGCAATCTACTTTACTAAGTCTACTGATTCAAATGCTAACAGCCAGGAATAATGTTTAATCTGGGTACCCTTTGACTGGTCGACCAAAAAATTAACCATGACTGGGAATTGTTTTTTTTTAACTGTAACACAGAATAATAAAATAAGTCCGAGGTTAGAACACTTTTGACTGGCACTGGTCAGTGTGAAGGTCTTTGTTAGGCCTTGAAGGATGAGTTCAATTAAGGAGAAATATAAAATCAGTTTATTTCATTTCAAAGCCTTCACTTATACTGTACTGTCCTCCACCAAGAATGTTTTTTTTTTTCCTTTTGGCTGAAGCTTTACCTAAATCCTACTCATCCCACAGTCTATCAAATGTTATCTCCTCTGTGGAATATTTCTTCACTTTTCCAGATTATATTCAACATCACTTTTGTAGAAATGCCATTTAGGTTCTGTCGTATTCATTTTAATTTTATCATATACTACTTTTTAAGTAACTATCTTGTTAAGGTATTCCCCGCCTCCTCAAGTATTTTGCATATTCTTGAAAAACAAGGGAGTATGTTGTGCATTGCTTTGCCATAGGGCTTTGAATATGGGAACCTAAAGAACATGTAGTGGAGAAATAGGAAAAGGAGGGAGTCACTAAAAAATGTAGTGAAGTGAGTCAAATGATGTTGCAGTACTTCATCATGGTCCAGGGTAGAAGGCTGGAGATGAGTTATAGGGATGGATGGTGGCAGAAAGACCCTGTTGGGGGTGCTTTCTCTCTCTCTCTTTCTCAAAAGTAATGAATAAACTTAAAAAAAATCTAGTGAAGAAATAATGCATGGAATTAGGGTCTGGTGAAAGTAATTCATATTAACTTGGCCTTAAATATGACTTTCCAATATAGTGGGAAGAAAAAACTTTTGGTGAATTTTCATTTTCTTTTTATCCTGTCCATAGGATTTTATTTATTTATTTATTTATTTATTTATTTGGAGAGGTTTTCGCTATAGGGCATGTGCGCTCGCCAGACAGACAGAGAGAGACATAGAGACAGAAAGCGAGAAATCACTCCCCAGGGGGGATGGTCACGCCGCAATCCCTTCTCCTCCATTCTCCTCTCAGGATCTTGGGCATGCACACACATGTGCCTGGCATGAGTTTTAAGCCACCGGGTCCGAGACACGAACCGCAGTCGACTACGTGGGAGTCCAGTGACATAGCCATTACGCTAACTGCTGGTTCCCCATAGGATTTTATTTTATTTACCATTTTTTATTTCCATTTCTTTTATACATTCAATCACATATGTCACTTAGCTTGCAAAGTAAATATTCCAACATGTATACATTTCTCACCAATCCAGTTGAGAGTACTATACACATTATCTTCAGCAGATAATAACCCATTTCTTTGTCTCATAATGCCTTGCCTCTCTATTTTTTTCCTCAGTGTCCTTCCTTAGACTCTCCTCCTTCAGACCTATAGTTCTAAACCTTACATATTACTATTTTACCATTTTACTTCATATTTGGTTTGCTTTTACTGGGTTGTTGGAAAAGTCATGACACATATTTTTCTAGGCAAATATGTGTCATGACTTTTCCGATGACCCAGTACTTCTCTCTTGGCCATGTGGGAGTCCAGCACTTTAACTACCATGTCCCCTGCCGGCTCCAGTTTTAGTGCTTTTTAAGTTCCACTGCTTACAAGTGTGCTCAGAATGCTTTTTAATTATGTGATAAGTTTGTTGGGAGTCTTCTGAATGTTTAATTGTAGTTTCAGAAACTTAGGTTGTATTTTGAAGGGAAAAAAAAAGAAATTCAAAAAAAGAATCTAGATTAAGAAGAAGCATGAAATGGAAAATTTTAGAGGCCAAAAACTTAATAAAAGGAGAGATTTGATCTCAGATGATTTTGGGCACATTCTTGAGTCTTTACTTAAATAACAAATTCTTTGATATATATTATGGTCATACTAGTCTGGTGAACTGGAACAACTGACAATATGGCCCTAGAATTTCAGAATGTCTTCTTATACTATTGCCCCATTTTACAAATGAGGAAACATAAGGGCCTTCTCTTCCTTTATTGCCAAAGGATACACACACTTGCCAGAGAGAGAGAGAAAGCACTTCCTCACAGGGTGTACTCATGTTGGAATTCCATTTTCTCCATTTCTCTATCCAAACGGATTCTGAGCATGTAGGCACAATGGATCCAGCACATTATTCAGGCTGTCTCTTAGGGGTCAGGATTTAATTGCTGTCAGCCACGTGGGGATGCACTCCCTATGCACAGGGATTAACTGCTGTTCCATGGAGCCTGAAAGCCTTTTTGAAGTTACAAAGCTTTGTAGCATCAGGGCTCCAAAGTCTCAGCTCAGTGTTGCAGCGTGCTGCTTTTTTTTTTTTTTTTTGGATGTACATGTAATAGCACATAAATAGTAGATGAAAGTCATTTGACCTGCTGTATCTATATCCATCAAATATTTTATGGGGATTTTGGCAAGTTACTTCCTATATGGAAGCCTCAATGTACTTGTCTGTAAAATTTAGCATAATAGTTGCCTTCTTATAGTCTCTGAAAAGCATCATAAAGATGAATGAGGAAATGCCTCCAAAAAAATGAGTTTCTTATCTGTAAAATGAGGAGGTTGGCTGAACCAGATGATGTCTAACACTGTTATCACCTCTAAAAGAAACTATCAAGTACTTTATACATTGAGAACATCTCTTCCCCCTCACTTTTCCATGCTGATTTTTCAAACTCAGTTCAGTGGACTCAGTTTCCTCTTATCACTCCTCATTGGGGATGGGCTCAACTACTCCGTGTCCCTCTTATTTCCTGTATGAACTGGGAGTATTATCCTATGTGTGTTAGCCTTCCTCCATGTGAATTAGTTCTGTGATGTTAGATACTATGTTTAATTTTTCTTTGTAATTTACATACCTAGCACAGCATCTGGAACAAGTGAAGGATCCAAATAAATACTTATTAGGTCAATGAAAAACAAGCTTCTTTTCAGTTTCTGCAGATGCTGGTGATGCTTTGTTACTACTTAGACATGAATGATCAGTGCACATGAGGTTCTAGATGATGATGGTGATGATTTTGCCAGGGGGCATGTGTGCTTGCCAGAGAGAATGAAACGAAGAGAGGGAGAGGGAGAAAGTATCCTCCCCCCATTGGCCATGGGGTATGGTCATGCCACAATCCCTTTTCCTTTGTTTCTCTATCTGGCTTGGATTTTGTGCACATATGTACATGAATCAAGCATGTTTTTCAAGTCCCCAGGGCTGGAATTTGAACTGTATGGTTGGGTATGTGGGACCCAACTCCTTAACCACCAGACCAGCAGACTATGGGGTCCTCCTGGTTCCAGATTATTAAGGTGAATTTTAAATGTAAACAACCTCTCTAATCCTAGAATTATTGCCATTTACCTCCTAGCAAAAAGAGTGTATGTTTAAAATCACTTACCACATTCATCAATTGCATCTAGAGATAGGTGGAGAACTACAAAGAGAAGGAATGCATGATCAAATGTTTTTTTTAAAGAGGGTGAGCCTAAGGTAACACTGTATACATGAACCACATCTACATTTTTGCAATGAATTTCATGTTTTAATTTTTTTTTTAACTATCAGAATGCCACTCACATTTTATATGTATTATTGAAATATTTTCTTTGTGGGCACAGTGAAAACATATATTCTCAAAAACTTATTAATGCACATTTTAATCAGTTTGCTAACAGACAAGAAAATAGATCACATGCTTATTTGACTTAGTTGAATTTCAAAATATTACATTGAAGGCTTTTTAAAAAAAATCTTAAATTAATTCCCTATAAAGACGTTGAAGGAATTAGAAGTGGAAATTACGAAGTTTTGAAAATACTTTTCTAGGATTCAAACAAAATAAAGGTACATAGTTAAAAATTTAATATAAATTAGAAAGCCCTGGCTTTCCTCTGACTGCAATAATATTTTATTAGCATATAGACCAGACCAGACCACTTAGGAAGGGATTTTCAAGGCATCATGTGGCAGTTGACCGGGATGACCTTTATGGCTTCTGCCAACCCAAAGATTCTGTAAATGGATGAAAACCCAACAATGATGAGCATGATAATGACACACCATTGTGCCCTCTATTTTAAAAATGAATACTGTAAATGTCAATATGCTATTTATTTTCAATTCCTCTAACTTTTATCATAAAAATAATCCATGTTACCATTTCTCATTCAAACTTCTACTGGTAGACAGTGACCTTTTTTTCTGGAGGAAAAAAGATGAAGCCTGTCTGAATTCTTATTATAAAGAAGCAATATAAATAGGAAGAAGTTCCAATTCCTTAAAGCTGCTAAATGACACCCTCAAACTGTAACTGGCTTGTCTTTAGTGGGTAATTAAATTGCAGGTGGGGAATATATCTGTGATTTATTTTGAGTAGACCAAGTTGAAGAAAATATATTATTATACCTGACCTTTACGTTTTTAGGTTTGTAGGGGAATTATTAGTAAAGTTGATTATGAATTTATAGTTTTAGTATGTGGTAAGAAATTTTAATTACTAACAGCCCTGTTTGTTCTGATGGAGTCATGGCAAATTATAGATATGCTATAAACTACATAACTGGAACTGCAACAAAAATTTGCTATAAGAAGCACAGATATTGTGGTCCATTTATGAGAAATGTCCTGAAAATGTGTAGTTGTACTCTGCATGTTGACAAATAGCCAGAGAAGATTGCTCAGGACAGAGGAAATCATTCATATTTGACAAATGGCCAAAGGACAGCAATCCTTATCACTGGACTAATTTCTATGGTCTCTTTTTCAGGGGTTTTCCTAAACATGGGTTATTGTGGAGTTAGTGCATACTTGATTGATCATTCAAAGAGTTTAAAATGTTTAGTATATATATTTGACATCTTGACATTTTTCTTCTCCTGTTTAAGGACATAGGTGGGAAAGTATATCGTTAAGATCCCAGCTTTAACTTATCTAATAAAAAAACAGTATTGCTTTTTCCTTAGGTATGTGGGAAGATACAGTGTAAATTTGGAAGCAAGTTTTTATTTTACTAAATTCATTAACTTTTTCTTTATAGGTTGCTAGGGGATTTAGAAAACAGGTGTTACAATTTAAGGAAACATCTTTTTTTTTTTGGAGAGGTTTTTGCTACAGCGTGCGTGCGTGCGCTTGCCAGACAGAGAGAGACAGAGAGACAGAAAGCGAGAAATCACCCCCCAAGGGAGATGGCCACACCGCAATCCCTTCTCCTCCATTCTCCTCTCGGGATCTTGGGCACGCACGCACATGCGCTGGGGTCCAGGACTCGAAACATCTTCTGGATAGCAGCTTGTAGAATTTTTCAGTGTGGGTGACTGCTTTTAAACTATAAGGTACCAATTCAAATACACTCTTTGAGAGAGGGAATTATGATTTTTCTGTCCAGAAAGTGACTTAGATATATTTGGTATAAAGTAGATTTTAAAAGCAGCATTTCTTATTTTGGGTTCAAAAATAGCAGAACTCTGTATGTGAAAATTTTTTTTTTTTGAGAGGTTTTTGCCATAGGGCATGTGCACTAGGAGAGACACCCCCCCCCCCAAGGGGGGATGGCCATGCTGCAATCCTTTGTCCTCCGTTCTCTTAGAATTTGGGGCATGCATGCACATGTCCCCAGTGTAAGTTTTAAGCCATCAGGTCCAGGACTTGAGCTGTGGTCTCCTACATGGGAGTCCAGCAATGTAACCATTATGCTATCTGCTGATCCCATAAAATTTTGTTAGGGAACTTTGGTCAGTTAGATAGTAGTTGTGGCATGTGAAAGATAGAAGAAAGTTAGAAAAACTACCATTTAGTTTTTTTCTTTCTCTCTTCTTTCTTTCTTTGGTTTTTTTTTTTTTTTTTTTTTTTTTTGTAAAAAGATAATAGGAATGAGTGAGATTAAAAATCGATATTTTTAGGGCTAGCTCATGCCATGATGCAAAGGTAGCTGGATCCCACATGTGAAGTTTGAATCCTAGATCTGGTGGCTTGAGAAATACACCAGGCAAATGTGTGTGGCTACCTAAAAGTCCCCAAAGGAGGGCTAAATGGAGAAGAAGGGATTGTGGTATGACCATTCTTCATGGTTGGGTGGGCGGGAGAGTGCTTTCTCATCCTGACTGCTCAGTGTATGAGTCCTCTGGCAAAATTTAAAAAAAAAAAAAATTTATTTATAGTTGCTCCCAACTCCAACCTAGCTTAAAAGAGATTGTGCATTTCTGACCTGGGGTTAGCATTAGGGAGAGGAGAGGGTACACTAAGGATGATGGTGTTTCTGAGGCCCTCCTAATTTAATGTCCAAGTGTTTCTGATTGCAAAAAAATTGGAACTGTCAGAAATGTTATAAAAATGTCAAAAATATACAAAGTATGCCACATATATTGTGAAACGTAAGTCACAGCTCAACTGATTCTGTGGTAGAGTAAAAATGACAAATTGCATCTAGCTAATAGAAATATTTATCTTTTTCCTGTTAAATTATCTGTCCCATCTCCTTCCTTTGCAATTATTATTTTTTTTATGCTACATCTGTGTTCTTCTGAATGTGAATATTCAAATAAAACCACCTATTGTCACTGCTCTTGCTGTTGCTGCCCTAGCTGCTGTGAAATATCTCACACTTCCTATGTGATAAGTGTGAACCAGCATCTTTACATGAATTAACTTCTTTGCTCACAAAAATCCCATAAAGCCAGTAGTTTCATACATTTTCATTCATAAATGAGGACACTGAGGCTTAGAAAGTATTGAGCCAGGCAGTTCAACTGCTTAATCCACATCTTAACTGCCCTTCGTATTGTTTTTGATGCTAATGGTCCATTTGCCATCCAGGTTTTATAAATTTAAAAGTCCTTCTCTCACTGTCATTGCCAAGGCTCAGTCAGGGCCTGCAAGGAATGCAGCTTTGGGACAGGCTATTAATTAAACAACTTTTTTCATGTCTACTATTTGGGTACTAATTTTTTGAGTATAAAAAATGGGTAACATTCAGGCTCTACCATTGAGAGAGAAAGGCAAAGATGATAAAAGTATAAGTACATATAACAAAGGTTATTGTTATGGTCCAAAATCTTGTCTTTGAGATGGACTTTGTTGGAATGATATCCAAACTGCTTGTATTTTGGAAATATTCTGTTTAAGTTGCTGATGCTTTTCCTACCCTGATTTTGCCTCCTCCAATCTATGGCTCTAACACTGAACTGAGATCCATTTATTTATTAAATATGCTATGACTATATAAGAGTTTTAACAGACTAAGAATTAATACTCTTTTTCTTCACCTGCATTTAGAACCAGTTGATATGAACATGGTCGTCTGACAACTGGAGATAACATGATATTTCATAAAAATTATAATGTTATTTGGATATTGTGGCTGTGCTCACCTCCTTTCTCAGAGCAAACTGGCAGCTCAAGGAAACTACAGGCCACCGAGTCGGACCCTGCTGCTTCATAGTAGAGAGAAGGTGATACCCACTCTCTCATCTCATATGCACACCCTGAAGAAAAGAAAATGAGATAGGAGACAAGCTGAGCATGGCTGACTTATTCTAACTTACCTGCCAATCAGGAGTGTGGTGAGGGGGTGGTAGAGAGTGGCCAGGATTGTTACTCAGGTGGAACTCCCCCTGTAGGAACACAAGAACAATATACAAAGGTTCCCTCCAACACATTAAACTAGATTAAAAGACATAGTTAAAAGATCTCAGACAAGTAGAAGCCACATACAAAAACAAGCAATTCTAAAATAGGGAGGTCACTTTTATAATAGGGGTTTGAACATTGTGGAGTGTGATAAAGATTTCCAGATGAGGTGATGCTTGTTGACTCTTGAAGGAGGATTAGGAGTTGTCCAAGTAGAATAAAGGCAATGTGAGCATGTTTTGGTAGAGAAATAGTTTCATATATGGAGCCTTGATGTGTTTGGAGAACTACAACTATTTTCTGTGTTGTCAGAGTGTAAACTGTTAAAGGTGTGATAATATGCCAGATGAGACCAGATGGTTTCCTTTTTTTTTTTTTAAAGAATTATTTAATTTAATTAATTTATTATTAGTAGTAGTATTTTTAAAGAATGATTATTTGTTTATTTATTTCCATTTGTTTTTATTATCTATTTAATTTGACCAGACAGAGACAGTGACAAAAAAGAGAAAGAGAAAGCAAGAAAGCAAGCCACCAGGTTCAGGACTGAAAACCACAGTAGGCTATGTGGGAATCCAGTGCCTTTATCCACCCAGCCACCTGCCAGACCCCGTAGTAGTATTTTTAATTTGACCAGAAAGAGAGAGAAGGAAAGTGAGAAAGCAAGCTGCCAGGTCTGGGACTTCAGCTATAGTTGGCCATGTGGGAGTCTAATGTCATAACTACCATGCCACCTCTGGCTCCACTGTTCCCTACTTCTGAGGGTGGCTATATTTGGGGACTTTAAAGTTACTCCTTTGAAGCTCTGCCTATTGGTCCTACATTGCATTAGCTGGTGGAGAGAATCTAAAGGCTCCTTGGATTTAAATGTAGGAAGTCTTTATTCTTCCTTTCTTCATTTGTCTTAGCCTCACAGTCTTTGAGATTTCTTGTACTCCTATCTTGTACTTTCAAGACATCTCAGATAATTATGGAATATGTTGAAAATAGAAAGCAATTTCTAGCTTAGGATGGTCTTTTATAACATAGGTTCAATTTTTGCCATTGTTTTGACAGCTAACAGTGATCACAGACCCTGGGTCCAGATATGGCTAGCTGTTTACTGCCAGTCCAATGCTACAATAATAATCAGTTAGGTGAATGCTAATATCACAGCCTTTCAGATCCCAACCATGCTGACCTCTAAGAATAGAGAGATAGCTTATTTCATCCCTTGAACATACCTACAGAACATTGTTCTGTTCTTGGAGAGGTTCATCCATCATGGAGCCTGCCTGTCAGATGATGTGATGTGCTTAGTATTTCAAGTTTATACAAACTAAAAGCACTGAAGGGCAAGTCTATATTTCTTGGTTTTGTTTCACACATTAAAATTCTATGACACAGTAGTTGAGAATTAAGCTTACCACCTTGATTCATTATATAGTTTTTTTCATAAGGAATTATTCTTCTTGATAATCACTTGTATTTATATAGTGTATAACAGTTTACAAAATATTATAATGTCCACAATGCAAAAAAATGTTAGCAAAAATTGCAAAATGGGGCTTGCCCTATGGTGCCATAGTTAAGCACTGTGCATAGGGAGCCAGATCTCACATGGCTAACTGTGGCCCGAATCCTGGCTTTGGGGGTAGAAAAGCAAGCCAGGCGCATGTGTGTGCATGCCCAGAATCCTGATGGGGTGGAGAAATGGATGAAAAGGAATTGTGGTGTGATATGCCCCATAGGAGGAAACTTTCTCTCTTACCATCTCTCTCTCCATGGCATGTACATGCCACATACTATACTTTACCTATGATCTACTAAAATTAACTTGGGCAATTTAAAAATTGTAAATTGTCTACTCATTAGCTCATTATCTTGACAACAAGTCAGTATGACAGGGTTCTGGTTATTTTCTTCATATTGTAAAAGTGGAAAATGAGGCTAAGAGAAGTTAAGTTGGATATCTTAGATCAGGGATCCCCAACCTTCCTGACACCAGGGACTGACCCTGTGGAAGACAAACCCTCCAAACCCTTGGGTCCTGGGATGACCCAAGTGCACCATGACCAAACAACCACCATGCACCCCACTTCGACCACTACCACATTGCAACATGCAGTGAAACGATCACACAAGAGGGTTTGAGTTTCCATGAGAATACTCCTGTTGATATGACAGGAGGTGGAGCCCAGGAGGCAATGTAGGTGATGGGGAGTAGCTGCAAAGTCAGACAAAACCTTGCTCGCTGTGAGGGTTGGGGGGTTGGGTAGGGCAATAGGTCCCCAAAGGACCACAGACTACCATCATTCCAAGGCCCAGGGGATTGAGGACCCTGTCTTAGACCATCTCTCAGTACTATCTGATAGAAATAAAATGTAAAACACATACATAATTACAAATTTTCTAGTTGTCTCATCAAATAAAGTAAAAAGAAATAGGTAAAATTAATTTAACTCAATGTTATAATTTCTTTTTTAAAAGAGTTATTTATTTATTTAATTCCATTTGTTATCATTTTTTATTTTGACCAGAGAGAGACAGGGAGAGAGAAAGGGAAAGTGAGAAAGCAAGCTGCCCGGTCCAAGACTTAAACCATGGTTGGCCATGTGGGAGTCCAGCCCCTTTAACCACCACACCATCTGCCAGCCCCTAAATGTTAAAATTTCTACATGTAATTAATTTTAAAAAGATTAATGAGACCTTTTATATTCTATTTCTTAACTTCTTCAAGATCCATAAAAATGAAGGAGCATACCTTATAATCTCTCAACTTAATATGAAAATGCTTATAACATGCTCATGTATGGAAATTTTGTAAATTAAATGAAGATTTAAAAATCTAATCTTTTTCTAGAGTCTTACTTTGCTTTGGTCCTTCTTTTTCCAGACAGTTTAGGCCAAAATTTTATTCTTATTGATTCATGTGGGTGGAATAGGTGGGCAGACATTTTATTGACTAAATGAAAGATATGCTTTTATGAGATTCATCTTCTGTTTCCCTGAAATAGCAACTCTATATGTTTCAGGTGGCTAAAAGGGAAAATTTCAGCCTTTCTAGACAGCTGCTACAGCAAATTTCCATAGTAGTTTAAAGGTTTGAAAATCTTCCTCCCATAAGAGCAGAGAGCACATATGCTATATGCTTGATTCTGTGAAGTTCCATTATTCCTTGTTTAAAAAACAAAAACAAAAAACAATTGAACCCCAAATCAAATAAAATCCCAAGTGGTTCTGTAGAAGAAAACTTCCAGAGTGAGAGAGAAAGAGAGAGAATTTGGAACTTTCAGAGAAAGGTATGTTATATTCTATTCCTTTCAGACTAAGCTCTGAGCTCCACTATCCCTAAGGGTTCACACTCACTGTTCCTTTCTGCTCTAGTCACCTGCTAAACTGATCCATCAAGCATATGTTTATGGTCTTTTATGAAACCTTTTCCAATTGACTTAATTAGAATTAACTTTTGCTTCTCTTGGGTTCACATACTAGTTTGTAATTCTATTATGAAAAATAACAACATTGTCTTCCATGTTGCATTAGGTTGAACCAAATGCCGTCACTGTGTTTTGTAGATAAAAATGTTCACTTTTACAAGCTTCAACCTACTATAATTAACTCATAGAATTCTGAATGTACACTCATAAACATCTATGAAGTAGAATCTATGCCTGGTTAATTTCTGAATCTCCCATGACATCTTGGCCATAGTAGCCTTTTAATAATGGTTTGTTGAATTAAACCATAAAATAAAAGTGAAATGCATATTAGAGAAATAGACTCATATAAATCAACTCTCTTCCCCTAATAACTCAAAGATTTTACATGCCTTATAGTACAATGAAATAGCAATAAGGAACACTGAAAAGGAGGGTTTGAATTTTATAGAAATTGAGAGACTGCAACCTGGTGCTCTCGTGTGTTAATTTAAGTAGAGTGTCAAGGGAATTTGAGGTAATCAAATTTTCGGTTTTTATATATGCTAGTGATAAGCAAGAAAGCTATGGTATTACCAATGGGCCCATGTGTACGTTGCTATGTGCCTTTTTGTTTCTAAATAGATTCAGTATGGGGCAAAATTCTTAATAAATTGAGAAGAGGACAAAGTCTGCTTTATGTCCAAATAACTGGTCTGACTGATTTGGTAGAATGAATGGACTACAAATGATGTTTTATTTGCTCATTTGTTTTGTAGGATATAGACATAGTATGGTAATAGATGACATCTTCATACTCTCTTATATATTTATATTGAAATTTAATAAAATAAAGTTCAATAAGCCAGGCAGCTTCAAAATCAATAAACTGTCCTTTGAATTTGTTAATTTTTCTGTGTAGACCTGTTCAGTAGATGCACCTGGATTATGCCAATAGTATTTTTGTTACACACCTGCCCCTAAGACAATTGCATTAGGGATTTAGAATGAGGGAACATCTTATGAATTTGAGTTTCTGACATGAATTTGGACATGAAGCTACTCTAAGTTCGAAATTCAGTGTCTCTGAATTCTCAATTTTGACCTTTTTCTTCTTCTTCTTTTTTTTTTTTAAATAGAGGTTTTGCCTTAGGGAGCATGTGCTTGTCAGAAAGAGAGAGAGACTAATGTGAGAAATCACCCCACAGGGGAGATGGCCATGCCACAATCTCATCTACTACATTCTCCTCCCAGGATCTTGGGTACACATGCACATGTGCCTGGCATATTTCCAGCCACCTGGTCCAGGACTTGAACCGTGGTCAGTCATGTGGGATTCCAGTGATGTAACCACTATGCTATCTGCTACCCTCTTGACTTTGTTCTTGTGGCTGAGTAGAACATGAATCAGATTGTATAACACAGAATTTGTACTTTGTTTTGGGGCAGTTTTACATCACCTCATGAAGTCATAAAAAGAATATTGCATTACATTTAATATCAAGAGTGTATTCTGGGATATGCTGCAAGAATTTTCCTTCAGGAATGAAGGATTTATTTTTCAGCTGCCAAGTGGTGTGAGCAGATATTCCTCAGCTCATGGCCCTCTGTGCCAAGTGCCATGGCTGAGAAGACCCACCTTGCTCAGGATCCTGTCCTTTCCTAGAATAGCTTGCATCCTACAAATGTCAGTGTAGAGGTATAGACCTGCCATTCACAGCCCAGCTTTGGACAAGAAGGCCCATCCCAGCTTCAGAGTTCCCAAAGGAGTTAGCAGAGTTGAAGTCAACTTCTGTCTCAGCTCAGTTATGCTTTATTCCCTTTCTTTCCCTTATGCAAGTATTGATCCCAAGAGTTTTCCCAATAAATTTCTCATATGCTTATCTCTATCTCAGAGCTTATTTATGTTGAACCCAATTATGACAATATCAAATTAGGAGACAGGAGAAATGTTCTGAATTGATAGAGACTTGACCATGATTTGAGGCTAAGGAAAATTTGCAAATTCCCACGTCCTTCCATACTATCGATAGAGAACCAAGATGTCCTCAATCAATCCCTGTGGTTTCCTAATGTCACAGAAGGATTCTAATTCACAGGGTCTTATTGTTTTGGCTGCAGTGGATTACAGGTTCTGCCTGTCCTTTGTGTTTCTGTTTAGCTGGTTCCAGTGTGAAGTTATCTGTACATCTGTAACTGTTGCAGCAAATCAGCTCAGTGGAGTGATTTCTCAGATCCAGAAAATTTTCTATAGACAATGTACAAATCTGGGTTTAAGGGCTTCCTAAAATATTCTGAGTTGGGGTAGGAGTAGTTGTAGTTTTGTATAGTCTTCGGAGTTTATTACAAAACACTTTGAAATCCCAGAGTTCTTCCAGAGTGCTCTTAGGGAAATGTCTGACAAGGATCAGAATCATACTTGGATCATTTTGTTCATGCTGAGTTTTCTGAATCCATCCCTAGAGAGATTCAATTCCCTGGCTGTGTTTTTGTGGTTTGCTTCGAGGTAGTGTAAAATTGACTAGACCACTGAAGTTTTTATTGTACCCTGTACATTTGACACTGAGCAAGTAGTTCTAAGCTAGTTTTATTCCAAATGCCATCATTCTTGAGGAAATGTGTAGGAAAAGGTGAAAATGCACCTATCAGAATCAAGCTTACTTTTTTTCCTGCCATTCACAGCCCAGCTTTGGACAAGAAGGCCCATCCCAGCTTCAGAGTTCCCAAAGGAGTTAGCAGAGTTGAAGTCAACTTCTGTCTCAGCTCAGTTATGCTTTATTCCCTTTCTTTCCCTTATGCAAGTATTGATCCCAAGAGTTTTCCCAATAAATTTCTCATATGCTTATCTCTATCTCAGAGCTTATTTATGTTGAACCCAATTATGACAATATCAAATTAGGAGACAGGAGAAATGTTCTGAATTGATAGAGACTTGACCATGATTTGAGGCTAAGGAAAATTTGCAAATTCCCACGTCCTTCCATACTATCGATAGAGAACCAAGATGTCCTCAATCAATCCCTGTGGTTTCCTAATGTCACAGAAGGATTCTAATTCACAGGGTCTTATTGTTTTGGCTGCAGTGGATTACAGGTTCTGCCTGTCCTTTGTGTTTCTGTTTAGCTGGTTCCAGTGTGAAGTTATCTGTACATCTGTAACTGTTGCAGCAAATCAGCTCAGTGGAGTGATTTCTCAGATCCAGAAAATTTTCTATAGACAATGTACAAATCTGGGTTTAAGGGCTTCCTAAAATATTCTGAGTTGGGGTAGGAGTAGTTGTAGTTTTGTATAGTCTTCGGAGTTTATTACAAAACACTTTGAAATCCCAGAGTTCTTCCAGAGTGCTCTTAGGGAAATGTCTGACAAGGATCAGAATCATACTTGGATCATTTTGTTCATGCTGAGTTTTCTGAATCCATCCCTAGAGAGATTCAATTCCCTGGCTGTGTTTTTGTGGTTTGCTTCGAGGTAGTGTAAAATTGACTAGACCACTGAAGTTTTTATTGTACCCTGTACATTTGACACTGAGCAAGTAGTTCTAAGCTAGTTTTATTCCAAATGCCATCATTCTTGAGGAAATGTGTAGGAAAAGGTGAAAATGCACCTATCAGAATCAAGCTTACTTTTTTTTTTTTGAGAGTTTCTATTTATTTATTTATTTTTTGCTATAGGATGAGTGTGCTCGCCAGAAAGACAGAGAGAGACAGAGAGATAAAAAGCAAGAAATCATCCCCCAGGGAGGATGGCCACGCCACAATCCCTTCTCCTCCATTCTCCTCTCAGGATCTTGGGCATACACGCACACACGCCCAACGTGAGCTTAAGCCACCGGGTCCGGGACTCGAACCATGGTCGGCTATATGGGAGTTCAGTGACATAGTCATTACGCTAATTGCAGGTCCCAGAATCAAGCTTACATTTTGAACTCTCTCTGATTTCCTTTTAAAAATCTGTTTGGAAAGTTTTATAATCATCTTCAAAGACTTATTAGTTGCTGTTTTAAAAATCAGCCAATACTAGAGACAGTGTGGGAGGACAGTGGGAAATGGGGGAAGTGAGAGGAAGGGAATCAAGGGGAAAAAGAAAGAAAGAAGCAAAAACATTTAAGGAACACAAAATGGAAAACTATCTGTTGATGCTAATATGTATGATGATATCTTTAATTGGACTAGTATACAGTGTATTCCTGTTGGGAAAATTTATTTTGCAAGCTATAATGATATACGATGATTGAATAAGAAAACAATGTATCAAATCAATCAATGTGGACTGAATTGCATTTAACATCTGCTGAAGTTTCAGAAATGTGAAGATTTGGGAAGATTTTAGAATCTTCATTCCCATCTCATCTTGGAGCCAGGATGCCATCTCCATAACTGCAATTATTTGCCAGACAATCAGGATTAGTCAGAAGGGAGGTTGGGTAAAATATTCCTCTTGTGGGAGATATTTATGTACTTGTTGGATTGTCACTAAGTAAAGATCATTTAAATGTGCATTTCCTCTAAGGCAAAGAAATGAACAACAGTATCTCAAGAGGGTGGGTTGTAACCATATGCCTTTTCCCCTATTTGATTTTGTACCCCCTACCCACTATTTTACAATCAGTTGGAGAGCAAAAGATTTCATAAGGATGCCAGAGATGATGTAATTCAGTATTTTCATTCTGTATTACTTTGTAATGTTACCCCCAAGCTTAGCAGTTTATATGACTTGTTATTTCTCATGATTCTTCAACAAGTTTTAAGTTTATTTATTTTTTCTGAGAGAAGTAGAGTCATACAGACAGATACCCTTAACAGAGCTCCCATGCCACAATCCACTCCTAGTCACAGTCAGCCCAGATCATTGACATGTGTTGGTACCCTGCATGCTCAGGGAAGTCCCAAGACTTTCCCATGTGGATCCAGTGGCATTACCACTGCACCATAACCTTGCACTGTGTCTCACAGTTCTAAGTTCAACTGGGTGGCTTTTCTGATCTCTGTGGTGTGATGAAATCACTCATGGAGTAGCATTCAACTACGAGGTTAGCCTCTGCCCAGTAATCCCTCATCATAGAGTAGGCTAGCCTAAGCTTCTTTATAGCATAGCACCTCATCTATTAAATGAGGTGTTCACAGCCACTTAGTGGAAGAAAAGGGACAATTAAACAGAATATAAATCAATGTGTACGTTTTAAAATAATTTTGTTTTCTTCTTTTGGAGAGGTTTTTGTACAGGGTGCGTGCGCTCCCCAGAAAGACTGAGAGAGACAGAGAGACAAAAAGCTAGAAATCACCCCCTGGGGGGATGGCCACACCATAATCCCTTCTCCTCCATTCTCCTCTCAGGATCTTGGGCACGCACGGACACATGCTGGGCATGAGTTTTAAGTTTAAGTCACCGGGTCCGGGACTTGAACCATGGTCGACTACATGGTAATCCAGCAATATAGCCATTATGCTAACTGCTGATCCCTAAAATAAATTTAGTCAGATTTTGTATTTGCATTTCAATTAGTAAAAAATGGCTGTTGTCTCTTCTTCCTTTTCAAGGAAGTCTTGATAATCAAAGTTTATATTTTGTTTTGTCTGCCGGAGTTTCAAATCAGCAGCATAAGAGGAAGGCATAAGATTTTCCTTGTTGTGTTTGATTTATTTTGAATTTTGTCAAATTCATGGAGCAGCAGTTTGATTCAGCTAAGCCTTTAGGAAAATTTTTTTTTGGTAATGTTGTTATATAATAGGGGTAAAACCAACATACTGCAGTTTCCCTGTATAATGTATGTTCATTAATTTGTGTTTTGGGCTTTAGTGAGAAGATATTTTTGCTGTTAATTATTTGTTTAAAGTTCAATGATTAATACTTTTCCTAGCTCGATCAATCCTTGTTTTAGGTTCCTTAAAAGTTTTGCTATAAGCTAGCATTAAAATTATTGATATGAGTAGTGTCTCTGATAACTCACTGATGATGTGGATTGAGATCTCAAGGTCAGCCCCATGAACAAGTCAGCGAGACCATCAGCTAGTACCTGTCATCTCAAAGGAAACAAATGTGAGACTGAGGATATCTTTAAGCATAGTCATTGCATTTTTTGGAAAAGCATCTCAAAATGGAGTTCCTATTTCAAACTTTAAGGGTGCTTCATGAGACAAACTTGGAAATTATATTATAGCATATATCATGATGAAGTCTGAGGGGGCAATTACTGAACTGATGATGCAAGAAAGCTGACTTTTTTCCTCATATAATGATCAAGGATGGTGGTTATGTAGTCTTGGGGAGTCCACAGGGGCATCAAGAGACTGTATAGGTTCACTAACAGAATTGAAGTTTGTCCAACTGGGCAGGTAGCAGCTGAAGATTTTCAGGACTGATCTGATGTAGGGTCTGGTGGGCAAGGACGTGGTCTTTGGTTTATGCCCCAATCTGCTCCAGGAGAGAAGTCTCCTAGACTGACTTCTCAAGCTGCCTGGTGCTTGAGTTCCAGTTTGCAGTGGTTTTGGCATTGTTTGAATATCCGTACAGAATTATTCAGGGCCATGCAAAACTTATTACCTATAGAGCATACATTTATATTTTTAAAGAGGTTTTGCCTTAGGTTGCATGTACTTGCTAGAGAGAAAGAGAGACGACAGCAAGAGGGAAAGTGAGAACTTTCCCACCTCCCCAGGGGGGATGGCCATGCCACAATCCCTTCTCATCCATTCTCCTCCTGGGATCTGGGGCACGCATACACATGTCCCTGCCATGATTTTCAAGCCACTGGGTCTGGGACTTGAACTGCAGTCAGCCATGTGGGAGTCCAGTTATGTAACTGCTATGCCATCTGCTGATCTATATGACCTTTTTAAGGTCACTCCCTGCAGACACAGTGTAACCCTATCACCAATAACAACAACAAAAAAAACCCATCGTCCTCATTTTCTTTTCATCCATTCTTTTCCAACCAAAAATGACCAAAAATTACACTTTACTTGCCAATCCATTTTTGAGTAGAGAGTGAAAAAGTGTGAGGCTTCGTGAGTGTGTATTTACAGGGCAGATAACTTGAGGGGATGGGAGCCATTCTTATTCATGATAAAATGACAAAGTTTGTACATTTCCCAAAATGTTGTCAGATATCAGATTTTTTGTTATCACATATTATTAAACTCTAGTGAATCTATGAGGGGGAAATGTGCTATTTTAAATTCAGTCTTTGATAAGAGAGCATACTAAAAGTATATTAAAAATGACTTGAAAAGAATGAAATACCTAATATTTATTGACTACTTACTATCTTTCAGACACTTCATTAACTGATTTATCCTTCTAACAAACCTGTAGAGTAAATGTTGTTATCCATATTAATAGCTGAGGAATAGAGATGTAGAGAAATCATAGTGCTTGTCCAAAGACACTGGAAGGTTAGAGATGTCCGCCAATTCTTTGCCACCCTCTTATTGAGAGGCATCCTCTCCTCTCAAACTTGGTAGGCTCTCTGTCTGGATTAATAGAATATGGCAGAAATAGAAAGTGACTGGAAGTTTGAGAGCATAGGCCTTAAAGGTTTGGCAACTTTTACTTCCTGCCTCATGGAATACTTCTCTTGGAGCTCTGTGATGATCTTGAAGTCATCATGTTGGGAGGAAGTCCAGTCAGCCAAGTAGAGGGGCTTTGTGTAGAAAGATTGATGCCTGGTGAATCCCCAGTTGCCATATTTAGCCTCAGCTATTTGAGTCACCCTACTGAAGCCAGCATCATGGCACATAGATGAGCATTTTCAGAGTTCCTAACACACAGATTCATGAGTAAAATAAGTAATTGTTTTAAGTCACAGAGTGTTGGGGATAATTTGCTATGGAGCAATGAGTAAACCAAACAGTCCCACAGCTATTATATGAATATGAAGAATTAAACTCAAGTATTCAGACACTGGTGTACATGTACATTATTCTTTTTTAAGAATTGTTTAATTAATTGTTATTATTATTAATTTTCTATAGGACATGTGCATTTACCAGAGGGAAACAGATAGAGGGAGAGTGAGACCACCAGGTCTGGGTCTTGAACTACAGTTGGCCATGTGGGAGTTCAGCACCTTAACCACCATGCCACCTGCTGGCCCACATTGCTAATTCTGTAGACTGTATTTAGGTACCAGAATGTTGTGCCATTTTAATTCAAATAGCAATGCTCCCAACTTTGCAACACACTTTGCATGGACTTTTCCCATGGCCTGCTTTATTTTCCACTGAAGCCTCTATTGCCACATGACAGGTTGTATATATACCAGGGTCAGGCTTGTTTATCATCTATCCCCTACTTTCTTCACTCAAAAGGATACTACACAAGGACAGAGGCTAGCCTGAAATGTTCACTACTACACTTCCAGCACCTAGAATAGGGCCCAGCATGAAGTACCCACTATAAAGACTTTTTTTTCTTTTTTCTTTTTTTGGAGAGGTTTTTGCTATAGGGCGTGTGCACTTGCGGAAAGACAGAGACAGAGAGACAGAAAGCAAGAAGTCATCCCCCGGGGGGATGACGCTGCTACAATCACTTCTCTTCCATTCTCCTCTCGGGATCTTGGGCACACACACACACACACACACACACGCGCGCGCGCGTGTGTCCGGCATGAGTTTAAGCTGCTGGTTCCAGGACTTGAATCGCAGTCGACTACATGGAAGTCCAGTGACATAGCCATTACACTAACTGCTGGTCCCAAGACTTTTGAGGGAGTGAGGGATATGGAGGCAGAGAATTGACGGGATGGGGAGGTGTGGTGTTATCTGTTGAAGATGTTCTGATCAACTGGACTGGGGAAAAATGTTCACATATTGAAATGTTCACTTTGTAAGCTAAATAATGTGATCGAATGTATAAAAGAATTTTTAAAAATAATAAAATAAAAAAGAAAGTACACTTCAGAACAAACTAAATTAAAATAAAATGCAAAACAAAAAGCAAAAATAAATTAAAAAAGAGAAATTTTTCATTTTAAGGTGAACAAAATGTCAAGTGAGAAATACCTTTTGCTTCAGTCACTTGAGACATTCTGTGTAGATATTCCAGTTTACTCTTCAGGGAGGAGGAAGAGAAAGATAAGAGTGGATACTGCAGATAAAATGGATGATATATTGACCTCATAAGACAAGTCTGAGTTTAGCTCAGACCAGGGGAAGCTAGAATGGCAAATAGTGAAAAAAACAATTGTGATGAGCCTCATGTTATTGAAGGTGATATTTTTTCTGGCAGCAAATCTGATAATGAAATCTGCAGTAAGGATGCACAGAGGTGCACAGGCCATAGTGTGAGCTGCTCTCTGGGTGGAGATGGGGCGGTGGGGCTCAAGTACAACACAGTACAACTTGGATGAATTTGAATAATGACTAGATGACCTCCAAGGGTTACATTGTTTGAAATAATAGGCCAAAATTAATCAAGCAAGCAAAAGTACTTTTTGGTTATAGAATAAAGATAAGGTAGCTAGACCTTTTTTAGGGACCCCAGAACCCAGGTTGTCCTCTTTAGATTCTGGTAAGGTTAAGGAAAATAAATGTATATGATAGCTAATAAGTTGAAGGCATCACATAAAATGAGGTCCTGTTACTGTAGTGTAACACCCAAAGAAGTTTTAAAGGTGACTTAGAGGAAATGAAGTGTTTAGTAGGGTGATGGTGATAAGTAGAGAAATGCCTCTAAATATAGCCTCTCTTAGTCAAGTGTTTGCAGTCTGCTTTATGTGTTATTAGTCCATCTGGCTTCCAGACGAAAGAGTAAAGCTTGAATGATGTAACAGATTTAATGAGTGACAAAAAGAATAAAAAGTGATGTCACTGGGAAGTTACAGCTTCTAAATTGATTGAGGAAGCTGAAGTTAGACCAAACTAAATATATTCTGGTAGGTGTTCACAGTAGGAACCGGGAGTTGGCTCTCCATATGGTGTGGGTGACTATGAAACTCCCTCAGGAAATTTCATCAATTCTCTGTGGGTACATAACTCACGTTTCATAATGTGAGTTTTAGGACTGTTTCCAAAAATTGGCACATAAAACCAAAACTTCAGCATTAGTCTAAAATGAGGAGAATTGCTTCCTCTAGACACAAATAACCAGTCCAACATCTCTGAGAAAAGAAAAGTTGTGTACTCTTCACTTGGAGAATTAAAAGTCAAAGGAATGTTACTTTTACTCAATGAATTTTAAGTTAATCTTTTTCTAATTACATATATTGCACGAGAAAGTATAACGTCAATCCTGGAGCCTAGCTGATAGGAAACACCACCTGTTTCACTATGCCATTCTGTGGTCTGGATAACCTTTACTTGCATTAACTCCTTTGATTCTTAATTCAACTTGCCCCCATGTCATAGATGGGAAAACAGAGACTGAGAGATGTTAGGTAACTTGCCTGAGTCAAGAACCACGAATTGGCAGAGCTGGGATTTGACTATAGGCAGTGTGGCTCTGCAGTGTGTGCTCATAATTGGTGGCTATACCACTTCTCAAATATTGTCTGGCATGAGGTAATTTTGTAATTTCCTTCTGAGTCCTTTTAACTGAATTATATAAAGATGTTGAAATAGTACCACTTCATCTACTAAAAAGTCAAGACATTTGCTCTCTTTCAGGGTCTTGATGCAAAAAAAAACTCACCAGAATTAAAATGTTATGACTGGTTTGGAAGATGACTTGTAAGAAATGAATTAATTTAGGTTATCATGGAGTCAAGCTGGGCAGCGTGGTAGGGAGGTGTGGGGAGATGGTTTATCCATAGCAGTTTGTCCTATATGAAGAGATTCAAAGTGGTATCTTAGTGCGTTCAAGTATAGTTCTTATGTACTCCTGCTACCTGTAATGAGTGTTCAGGAAAGAAAAATAAGGCCTATTTTAGAGTCTGGGTTGTTTTGTAAAGATCTAAGGAGTGTGGATAAGATAAAATTCAAGGGTACTTTAGATAGTTCATGGGAAAATAGAATTGACGTAAGAGTTTATTTTGGTGCCCAAAGTGTTGAGATCAAAGTGTATTTGTTTCATAACAGGCGTTTTCATGAACTTTTTGAAGATATGCCCCTCATACCATATGACTGCTCTCTCACAAATGGGGAAACCAAGGAATGAAATTGACTTTGAGGTAGTAAGAGAAATCAGAGACTGAATTAGATTGGGAAACAAAATTTAGAATGATATAAAATTAGAACTGAAAAGTTAGGAGATTATAGCACTCATCCATCTCATTCTAATGATGAAAAAGTGAGGCTCAGTGGTTTATAGATTTTCTTTCTTTTATATGTAAGTATGTATCTGTGTATCTATAGACACTTTTCCTGTTTTCTAAAACCCACAAAAAAAAGTGCAGTAAGCTTTCCATAAGTGAGAGAATTATGGTGAAGATAAAATAAGGGTCAGAATGATAAGCTAATGCCAGGTAAAGTTAGAACACAAAGTATACATTTGATTTCTCAAACACCCTTACGAGACCATAAGTTTGACTCTCAGATTTCTAGCAGCTAACACTAAGAAAGAGACATGAACCACGTGTTTATGAGATAAAACAACCAATTTTTCTGAATATGTATAATTATTCCTGTTTTTGAGCCTGAGAAAATTTATTCTAAGGACCTCATAGAAAAGGGCTTGTTAACAAAATGAACAATATCTGTAGCAAATAAATACTACAAGCTTTTTATGATGGTTTCCTTGTCATTATATTTTTTTCATTCTTTCTAAATGGTTTTTGCCATAGAGCACATATGCTTGCCTGAGATAAGAGAGTGAGAGGGAAAGTGAGAAACCATTTTCCGGGGAGGATGTTCACACAACAATCCTCCCTTCTCCTCCATTCTCCTTCTGGGTTTTGGTCATACACACACACACACACACACACACACACACACACATACACACCAGTGTGATTTTTTTTTATTCATTTATTTATTTTACTTACTTTCACTGAACATTACCACAGCATACAAAATGCGATTTTCCAGCCAGAATACACTGTAATGTGGCTTAATCATACATGATATCATCTACAAATAATTTTACATTTCTTGTTTTTTGTATATATATACATATACATTTCCCTTTATTTCTCACCTTCTGCCATTTCCCATTTCCCATCCTCTTCCCACTCTGTCTCTGGAATCTGTAGTTGCTTTTCATTGCTTTATTCTTTCCCACATTGTATTGATTCACAAAATATCTTATTTAATCTAAATACTTTCAACAGTAAGTTCAGCTGATGTATATAAATCTGTGAACAAAAGTTGACTTTAGGAATGAAACTCTGTGGGTAGAATGAATATACTATAAAATAACACATATCTGAGGTTATATAGCTTACTGTGGTTATTAAATACTACCTAGATTTATCGTTATAGAAAATCCATTAAGGGGATGCCTTGCACTGCCAGTGTGATTTTCAAGCTGCCATGTCTGGGACTCAAGCCATGGTCAGCCATGTGGGAGTCCAACGCCTTAATCACTATGCCACCTGCTGCCCCCCTCCCCCATTGCTTTTGTACTGTTGGCAGAATATATCAGTATGATTTAGCAGGAGAATTATGAGGGGTTGTGGAGAATCAAGTGGATCCAGAAAAGGGGCAAAAGTAAGGGGATCTAGATATAAGGGTATTTCATTGTCCTCTTAAGGATGAATTTTCAAATTTTAGAAGAATGATTTACAACATTGTTTTTTTTTTTTTCTGGCAATCCCAAAAAGTACATTTTTCGCCCTCTGAATCAGTCTTCCAGTATTGAATAGCTGGTAGTCTGTAATTATCCTCTCAAAAGAGTATTTGGGGTATAATTTGTTTTCTATGAAATGCTGACTCATATTGATAAACACTTGATAGTTCACTGAACTCGTAGGAAGCTTTCCATACCCCTTGTAGGAGCTATTCCCCTTCCTCACATCTAACATTAGACTCTGGTACTTTTAGATAATGTAATTTTTCATGTAGAAATATGAATTTGCATGTGTTAGAGTAGGAGGCCACTCCAGCTCTACAGAGTGATAGGCTGAGCAAATACCGAGCAGTAAGCCAAAATTTTTCCCTAAAAATAATTTTGAGTTTTTTCCAGCACATGAACAGATGGGTGACCAAGGCCTCTAAAAGCGAGGCCACAAGAACTTTAGTTTGGAACAATTTCAAAGTGGGTGTTAACAAATGTCCACCATGGTCATAAAAATAAACATCAGGAAGAGATCTATAGAACATCTAAACTGAGCAATATAGCTTCTTACAGAATGGTCCTAGATAAGTTGATTACAAAATATACCCCTGAGGCTAACTGAGCTATAACCATGTATGAATCATATTGGATGTACCTATGGACCCATGTGTCATGTTGCCTGGATAGTCCTGGATAATGCCTTTTATTCCAGCATGATTGTTCATGGTACCTTTTTTTTTTTTTGAGAGAGATTTTTGCCATAGGGACAGAGATTTTTGCTGTAGAGACAGAGAGACAGAAAGTGATGAATAACCCTCCAGAGGAGACAGAGAGACAGAAAGTGAGGAATAACCCTCCAGAAGGATGGCCGTACCACAATCCCTTCTTCTCCGTTCTCCTCTTGGGATCTTGGGCATGCACGCACAGGCATCTGGCCTGAATTTTAAGTCTTGAGGTCCAGGACCCAAACCACAGTTGACTATGTGGGAGTCCGGTGATATAACCATTATGCCATCTGCTGGTCCCCATGGCACCATCTTTTTGTTTTGGGGGGAATACTATACCCATTATCTTCAACAGATAATAATTCATTTCTGTGTCCCATAAATGTCTTGCCTTTGTATTTTTTTCTCCAGAATATCTTTCTTCACACTCTCCCCCTTCTGTCACCCTCTTCCCACATATATCCAGTCTCTGTAACTATTTTACATGTTTCTATATCCTCTAATTTTTCAGTTTCAGCCTTAGAGGTGGACAGTCAGTATATATTAAGTGGAGACATACAGTATCTCTCCTTAATAGCCTGGATTGCTTTCTTCAGCAGTAAATCTTCCATATTCATCCACTCTCTATCAAAAGTCAAGATCTTGTTTTTTTTTATGACTGAGTAGTATTCCATAGAGTATATGTGTCACACTTTTTCAATCCATTCTTCTGTTTGTGGACATTTGGGTTGGTTTCATGTCTTAGCAATTGTGAACAATGCCTCAATAAAAATAGATGTGCAAGCACTTTTCTGACTAAGCTTTCTTCTATCCTTTGGGTAGACACCAAGGAGTGGAATTGCTGGATCATATGGTAGTTCTATTTGTAGATCTTTGAGGAATCTCCATATTATTCTCCACAGTGGCTGGACCAATTTACATTCCCACCAGCAGTGTAGGAAAGTTCTCCTCTCATCACATTCACCACATTCCCACCAGCACTTATAATTTATTATTTATTTATTTATTTATTTATTTATTTATCATGGAAGGGTCAATCCTCAACACAATAAAAGCTATCTATGAAAAACCCATAGACAGGGCTGGAGATGGCATAGTGGTTGAGGTGCTGGACTCCCACATGGCTGACCATCGTCCAGGTCCCAGATCTGATAGCTTGCTTTCTCACTCTCCCTCTCTCTCTCTACCTCTCTCTGGTTAAGTTGAAGAATAGTAAATAAAATTAAATAAATATTTTTTTAAAAACCATTGCTAACATCATTCTGAATGGGGAAAAGGTGAAAGTTTTTTCACTAAAAGCTGGTACAAGACAAAGATGCCCACTTTCTCCACTCCTTTTCAATATAGAGCTGGAAGTCCTTGCCAATACAATAAGAGTAGAGAATAAAATGAAAGGCATTCCGATAGAAAAAGAAGAGATGAAATTATCTCAAATTACAGATGACATGATTGTATACATAGAAGAACAAATGGTATCCATGAAAAAATTCCTGGAAGCAATAAATGAATACAGTAAAGTTACAGGATACAAAATCAACATACAAAAGTCTATAGCATTTCTATATATGAACAGCAAAGAGACTGAGACATAATTGAAGAAAGTAATTCCATTTATCATATCCACAAAATGTTTAAGATACCTAGGAATAAATCTAACCAAGAAAGTCAAAGACCTCCACATGGACAACTATGAGAAGCTTAAAAAATAAATAAAAGTGACACAAAAAAGTGGAAGAACATACCATGTTCCCGAATCAGAAGAATTAATATAATCAAAATGGCAATTCTATCCAAATTAATCCACATATTTAATGTGATCCCAATCAAAGTACCAGAGACATTCTTTATTTTTAGAAATGTAGAGCCTTTATTGGGAGTGCTCCCAGGTGAGGTTTGCTGGTTTGACAGAGAGAAAGAGAGAGGAAGAGATGGGCCAGAGGAGTCACAACATTCTCCACAGATCTAGAAAAGACAATCATAGAGTTTTTCTGGAATCTTAAAAGGTTCCATATTGCCAAAGCCATCCTGTGCAAGAAGAGTGGAATAGGGAGGATCTCACTCCCTGATCTCAAAATATATTACAAAGCTGTCAAAATCAAAACAGCATGGTATTGGCACAAAAACAGACATGTGGACCAATGGAACAGAATAGAGACCTTAGAAATAAATTCCAAAACATGCAGCCAACTGATTTTGACAAAGTGTACCAGTCAATCCAGTGGGAAAAGGAAAGCCTTTTTAAGAAATGATGCTGGAAAAACTGGGTATCTACCTGCAGAAAGATGAATCTGAACACCTACCTCTCACCATCGACAAATATCAACTCAAAATGGATCAAAGATCTAAACCTAAGACCTCAAACTATAAAACTACTGGTGGAAAACACTGGAGAAACTCAGAGTCACTGGGGTATGGAAAGATTTCTTAAATAAGATCCTCAAAGAGCAGCCAATAATCCCAGAAATAGACAAATGGGATTACAGCAGATTAAGAAAATTCTGCACAGCAAAAGACATAGTAATTAGCATGAAATGACAACTCTCAGAATGGAAGAATATATTTGTAAACTACGCTTCAGATAAGGGACTGATAATCCCATGGTACCTTCTTTACCATCAAAAGTGTTCTGACTCTTTTAATGCCTTTGGATAACATATGTAAATTTAGAAGAAGTTTACCAAAAATTTCATGTAATCATGAAGTATTTTTTCAGAAAATTTACTTTCATGCTTCTTATTGCTTCTGCCTTGCACATTTTTGAAAGAACGAAAATGAACAATAAAAATTATTTTAAAAAATGATTCCTAATTTAATTTTAACATGACATTAAGAGTCTTCAGTGCGTGTGTTGTGAATTTTAAACTTTGGAGGCATTTCAGTGTTATAAAGATCTATTATAAAGGTCCTAGAACAGCCCAAATTCTGTCTGGAGAGGAAAGTAATGAGAGAAAACAAAGTACTTCCATTGGAAGATTTATAATGGCCTTATAATTACATATTAATCCTCTAAATGTTAAATAAAAGTATAACATCTGGCATATGCACACAAAAGTGTCCTGGCTTTGATGACAAATCATCACACTATTCTTGTTTGATTCTCGTTTTTGGTAAGAAAAGTTTATACAAGCTGCAATCATCTGCTATTTTTAATGATGGTCGTTGGCAAACGATGATCTGCTGCACCTTGTCTAGAATACTAACCTGAGAAATGAAGGCTTCCAACTTACTAATGAGAGCTTGCCATACATTTGAAAGAACTATGGGGTTGTTGGGAAAGTCACGACAAAGTTTTGCATAGAAAAAATACATCATGACTTTTCTGAAACCTAATATTAAGTTATTAATTAGTGAATAAAGGTGGAAGCTATTTAAATCAATAAATGGACTACATTCTGGTCACCTACTAGAACATGTAAACATATGGGGAAGAATTTGAACAATAACTTGGGAAGTCTGAACAAATCTGAAGAAATCTTCCCCCAAGGGCTTTATAAAGATTGAACTTTTGAAAAATAATGAGTTGTACAATATTGGGAAGTAGTTATCCTGATATAGCCATAGAATTGGCTGGGGTTCGTGAAGTTCAGAGCAATTGACCTTGGTTTGTCCAGCTGGGATGACTATGTAGCTTAAGAATCAACTTGAATTTGGCCTTTCGTGACCTCTTTCATCATATTTATACCTGTAAGCAGTACTGTTATTTCTAGAGGCCAGAGTCAGGTCCTTCCATGAGGATTTATTTATCAAATTCTTTCAAGACACAGAGTTTTAAAAATCCTAACTTTGAGTATTGTGGCTCAGTTTTCTTGTTCAAATGCTAATATAACTAGATGTGCTAAAATATGAAACAATGCATTTGAGTTAAATTGTTCCCAATGGTGGAGACACCACCTGTAATTACTTTTCCAAAGACCCTTAGAGCTCCTCAAACCTTAGGTAGAACTAGTTAACCTTCCTTTGTGTGTTCACTAACTTTTTTAAATACAAGGGAGTCCTCAAAAAGTTTTTGCAAAATTCATATTATGAAAAAACTGCATGAATTTCAAAATTATTTTGTACTAAACTCATACTTTAATTCTGTTTCTCCACAAACTCTTTGAAGTATGCTGATATCTAGTATTTGTGTAAGATCTCAGGGGGAGGATATATTCTGTTACTTCATCTAACCCTATTCTGGAACTGGAAGTATATGAGATGAGTTTTAAAATGCTGTCTTCTGTTTAAATAAATCTTTAAATGTTTTGTTAGAATACATGCTTAGAAGTTGTGGAAAATTCTAGCTCTTTAAAGATAAAATCAGAGAGCTTATTTTTTTGCCTTTGGAGTCTATTGAGCTGCTAAGGATGCACTCACTCACTGCAAGTGGTTCAGAAACAATAGCAAGTGGTTATGTGATACAGGATATTCTTAGAACCCTTAGACAACACCTGGCAAAAAACTATTTGGAAAAATACGTAGGCGGGGCATTCATCTCAGCAATTGGCATAATGTAGAGGATTTTCTTTTTCTTTTGTTTTCTTTCAACAAAAGGAAAAAAGTTCAGAGCACTTAAAATGGCTTGCTTTCTTTAGATAATAGAATTCTTTCACTTGAAAAACTCAGTAAAACATTCCAAAGTGGTGAGGATTTTTCATATTTATTGAGGTGTCTGTCATCTCTTGGTATGCAGAGTCTGAAGAAACCAGGTAGTTTGGATCAAAAGACCATAATTAAAGCACCACCAATATGGAAAAAACAATGAAAATTTCTGGTAGATTGATCTTGAAAATTTCAGGAAAACTTGTTTGCAACTAAGATAGAAGTAATAAGGTGATTACTTTTGTAATATACACTTATTTTCTGTTTGAGAAAGTCATTTCAAGTTGGTCAAAATATCAGAGTAAAATTGTGAGCACAGTAGTAGACACTTTCTATTCATGAGAGGTATGTGATGACCACTGTTTCCTGAATATTCTATACATATTGATTATGCTACACAGGGTTTCCAGGGCTTGTCCTCCAGTATCCAGCATCTTCCTATTGCTCTTGAAATGGAAAGGGATTGGGACCAGCAGTTGGCGTAATGGCTATGTCACTGAACTCCCATGTAGTCCACTGCTGTTTGAGTCCTGGACCTGGTGGCTTAAACACATGCCGGGTGTGTGTGTGTTCAAGTCCAAGATCCCACGAGGAGAATGGAGGAGAAGGGATTGTGGCATGGCCATCCCCCTGGGGAGTGATTTCTTGCTTTCTCTCTCTCTCTCTTTCTCTGTCCTGGCGAGTGCATGCACCCTATAGCACAAACCTCTCCAAAAATAAATAAATAAATAAGTACATAAATAAATAAAGGGATCAAGGCAAGGAAACTCCTTTTTTTCAGAGCAGAAATAATATTTACCAAAAATATTCACTGTTTTTAAATCCCTGAAGTTTATTAAACTTACAATTAAAGAAACAGTTTGATTCCAGTAGCATCTATAAGTGACCTGTTAGTATCTTTTTATTTTCCCTTAAAAAATCAATGATTCCTAAATTCTGCCCTGGGATCACCCCAACCCCCAGTTTTCATTTAATAGGTTTGGGCTGGAGTCCTAGATTTGCATTGCTAACAAGTTGCCAGTAACCATCCTCTTGGGAACTACACGTCACTATCTCAAGGGTATGGTTTTTAAGCTCAATTGTACCTTCAATCACTTACAGGGCTTTTAAAATCCCAAATAACTGACAACTCCCCAAACCAAGTAAATCAGGATTCTGAGGGTAGGACCTGAAATCTGAATTTTTAAAGCTTCCAGGTAATTCCAAAATGTGGCCAAGTTGGAGAACCTTAGCTCTTAGGTCTTCTGACTGGCAGCTCAATGCGCTTGACAGAATTGCTACTGATAAGCTATGCATGCGCTTGAGCTGCTTCCCACCAAATCTGAACTCTCTGGAAGCAAAATCTTGCTGTGTGAAATGAGACATAAAGCATTTTATAAATATAGAACTTTTATCATCAAACTTTTCAGTAGATATTTTGATGCATATGGATTTAACAAAGAGTAGAAATTTCACCATGTGTCACTTAGTGCAAACCTAAACATTAATTATTGGAGCTTAATTTTGCACCCTGGTTAATGAAGAGTGAAAAATTACTCATCTTTCAAAATGTCTTTTTGGATTATGAAACATCATATGATCCGGAACCCAAAATGCAACTTCTGTGAATATTTTATGAAGGATCAAGTTAGTATATGCAAATGGATTATAACTTAATTTTATTTAAGAATTGAAGTGTTTGCATTATGTCTTTATCTCTCTGTGATCTTTGAAGTGGCCTGAACTTTGTTGTCAAAAATGTCCCTTTGGGATCAGGCAGTATTGCAAACTGGATCCACATGGTAAGAGTACTAGTTTCAAATCCTGGGACCTCCCTGAGCACAGCAGGCATGTACATGTGCCATGATTCAGGATGGCTGAAGGTAGGTCTTGGTTTGAGGACTCTGTTAGGGATGTCTGCCTGCCTATCTCGTTCATGGAAGAAATAAACACATGAACTTAAAGCTTCTCTTTTGCTACTGGCTGATAATTATTATTTATAAAATTGTAAAGAAAATATACCATTAGTTGGAATAATAGAAACCTTAAATAATATTCTGAGCATAAATTTGCCAAGGGCTTATATAGTTATTGATGACATGAGACTTGGATTTTGAAGAAAGCTGCAGTTTATGTACTTGTTCTATGACTTTGGATAATTCACTGAACCTTTTTTTAAAAAATTGGAATAGGGCACCTATGCTTGCTGGAGAGAAACACAGAGAAAAAGCGAGAGGAAAAATGAGAAAGTACCACCCCAAAGGGATGGCCATACTGAAATCCCTTCTCCTCCACGCTCCTGTTCTTCTCCAGATTTTGGGCATGTGCATGTACCCAGTGTGTTTTTCAAGTCCCTGAGTCCAAGTTTGAACCCCTACAGTTGGCCATTTGGAATATAGCCCTTTTAACCACCATGCCACTGATTGGCCCTCACCTACACTTTTTAATGCTGAGTTTGTTGGTATTCAAATTAGGGTTAATGACACCTCCTTATAGAGTTTACAGTGAGGATGAAGTGAGATAATTGTAGGAAAATTCTGGCTAAATTGCAAAGTGCAATAATAAATATAATAAGATCATGTTTAAGATAAACCACATTAGTGGGACGGTTTTTTGGTTTTCAGTAATGCTAATAAATTGCACTGACCATTCATTAGGCTGCAAGCCTTTTGAGCAAAAGACTTATGTTTTATTTACATTTGTATCCTCACTACATAGCACAGAGCTTGGGACACAGAAGAAGCTTAATCAATGATTACTGAATAAGTTCCTATGTAGACATTTTAGTGTAGTCTCCTTTATGACTAGTAGCACAATTTTATGTAAAAACAAGGTAATAAACTTGAGAACAGAGCTTTTTCAGTACATGAGTATAACTAGTTTCAGGGGGTTAAAGTTCTACATTTCCCTCATTAGCAGAGAAGCTAACCTCCCTGGTTAATGGGCTCAGACAGAAATTTATACATATGTAAAGCTACATCATTCCCCTTTATGTCATGAACACTCCTAATTTAAGAGCCAAATAGCCAGCAGAGAAAAATAACTGTTTCACATTATCAGAGGAATTGGCAGTTGATATGTTTCATTCTTCCCATGGCCTAAATTGGTCTTCTGTAATGAATTAGGTCATTGGGCAGTGAATTACTAATCATTGTAGGCTACATGACTGAGAAAATATACAAAATGAACATCTAGTAATTCAAAGAGCAATTGACTCTTTGTAAAGCTCTCATTTTCTGTAGCACCTGGGAAATATTCATGAACTAAGACTGTGGATAATTATCGCCTTGGGTGTTTATCTTTGGTTTGGCATTGAAAGCAAAAGCATGTGTATAAGGAAAAAGGGACAGGAGAGCAAGGTGACTGAAGTATGTCTGGGCATATATGGGGATGGTTGGGATAGCATGACAGTTCAGTTTATCCAGTGAGGAATAAGTCTTGTTCCTAATTTGTCAAAGGTCTATTTTTTTTTTTTTGGAGAAGTTTTTGCTATAGGGCGCGTGCGCTCACCGGAAAGACAGAGACAGAAAGTGGGAAATCACCCCCCAGGGGGGATGGCCACGCCGCAATCCCTTCTCCTCCATTCTCCTTTCGGGATCTTGGGCACGCACACATGCCTGGCATGAGTTTAAGCCACCGGGTCTGGAACTCGTACCACAGTCAACTACATGGGAGTCCAATGACATAGCCATTACGCTAATTGCTGGTCCCTCAAAGGTCTATTTTTCAAATTAGAAACAAGGAGTCTTAGGAAGAAACCAGTCATTCTCATGGAAAATAAATTGAGTGAGGATGTTAGGTCTAAGAATAATTTTGTTGTTGTTTTGTTTATTCCATGACTGAGAGACAGAGAGGGTAAGAAAAGGAGAGAAATACAACACTCACAATAGGGTCTTGACTATCCAGTCTACTCCCAGCTGGGATCATGGGCACAGGTGTGCCGAACATCCTCAGAGAAGTTCTCCAGATATGAACTGGTAACCTTCCTATGCTGATATGCTTCACCAGGTGTCACATTTTACGTCTGTGCCACCATCTAACCCCAGATAGATTTATTGGTCATTTGAGTAGAGGGAAAATTCTATGTATGACCCATTATCTGATTTCTATGGTCCAGGCCTGTTATGAACTAACCTGTGGCCACCCTTCCCGTTCATATGTTGAAGCTCCAACTAATGTGAATATATTTAGTGGTAGGATCTATATTTAGAGATAGGTTCTTCAAGGAGGTAAAGTTAAATGATCTTAGAAGGGTAGGATCCTAATCTAAAAGGACTGATGTCTTTATAAGAAGAAGAGTTACCAGAGCTCTCTGCCTTAATTATCACACACAAAAAATCCACATGAAGATACAGCAAGAGGTGTCATCTACAAACAGAAGAGAGATGCCTCATCATAAACCAAACCTAGTAACACCTTGATCTCAGATGTATCAGCTTTTAGAACTGTTGTTTATGCCACTAGTCTGTGGTATTTTGCTATGGCAGCTCTAGCAGACCAATAAACGGTCAATGGGTCTATGATTGAAAACAGAAAAGGGGTTGTTGCAAAAGAAAAGAACTATTAGATCTCTAACAGGTGTTACCAGAGTAGCACAAAAATGGGGATGTGGAGGACAGGTCGTGGTACAAAACATAACATCCCTTAAGGATGAACAGATGGGAAAGTTGTGAGTTTGCCACTAGAGACCTCCCTGGGCACGTGTGTGCCCATAATCCAGGACTGGCTGACACTAGGGGTAGATCATAGCTACAGGACCCTGTTGGAGGTAATACATGTTTCTCTCACTAAATAAGCTTTAGAAAGGAATAGGTATGGCGGGCTAACAGGTGGTGTGTAGTTAAGGTGCTGGACTCTTTTGTGGCTGACTATGGTTTGAGCCCCAAACCTGGCAGTTTGAAAATCATGCCAGGTGTATGTGCGTGTGTGCCCAAAATGCTGAGAGAAAAAAGAAGAAGAAGGGATTGCAGTATGGTCATCCCCTCCAGGGATGACTTCTCACTTTCCCTTTCTCTGTCTCTCTTATGAACACCTGCGTCCTATGGCAAAAACCAAGGGGGAAAAAAAAAGAAATAAAAGTAATGGGTATGTGAAAATTCAGAGCCAAAAATGGCCCCAGTGTCATTAATGGGAGAGAGTCCCAGGGGCAGCACCAAGGGCCAGCAGGGCCTTGTGTCTTGGCCTATGAGAACCACTTAGTACGGCTGCACTTAGTATGGCACATCTTCCATGGGCACTAGCTAGAGATGAACCAGTCCCAGTGGGTTGACTGTAGCAGCAAAACCCTTGGCTATCACTATCAGAAACAGGAACTCAAATTTAAGAGGCAGAGAAATTAAAATCTAATTACTCTTCCTGAACACATATAAGATATCTTCTGGAAACTCCCTAAAATAACTGAAGGATGAAGAAATTTTGATTTAGAAAAATGATTTAGAAGCCTTGAAATAGTGGGTGTGAGATTATTTCATTAACATAATGGAACAATCTCATAGCACATACAGAATGGCAGTATTAAAGTTAATGATGTACAAATAGGGATCAGATTGGAACCAATATCTGTCGGGTGCCTATTAAATGCTAGCCAGTGGGATGTTATCTTAGTTACATCTCATTTTCTGTATGACAACTCTGTAAACTAGTATTATTGTTCCTATTTTTCAAATGAGAAAATTGGGCTTCAGAGAGGTTATGGAATTTGCCCAGGGTCACATAGCTAGTTCCTCTGGAGACTAGAATACAAAGTAGATATATTGGCTCCAAAGTCCACATTTAACACACTGCTATTCACTATTCATAACCTGAATAGTTAGCAATTCTGAACTTTTTTTTCTGTTGCTTATGGAGGTAGAAATATAAGTAATTTTAAAAAGGCTTTTGCTATTGAGCACGTGTGCACTCCAGAGAGAGATAGTGAGAGGGTAAGTGAGAAATTACCCCTAGCAGGGGAGATAGCCACACCACAATCCCTTCTATTCCATTCTCCTCCTGGGGTTTTGCACACACATGTACCTGGAGTGATTTTTCAAGCTGCCAGTCTGGGACTTGAACAATGATTGGTCATGTGGGAGTCCAGTGCTTTAAACACTGTGCCGCCTGCTAGCCCCTCAATAATTATTTTAAGGCAATATAAAGATAACGCTTATGCCACATCCCATGTGTCCAGAATTGTGGAAGCAGTTCTGTCACTTATAGTATATGAATGCATTATTATTTCTTTGCATAATTGAACATACACTGTGTCCCAGGCACTGAAGATGCAGTGATAAACAAATATACCGTCTTTCCCTCCTAGCGTTTAGAAACACTAAACAAATGATCACTTTAGTAAAACAAATATTTAAACCTAGTGGTTATTGTTCTAGAAAGAGGTCAGGGGAGGCATGAAAGACTAAAAAAGAGATTTAGATGAATAGTAGGAGAAAGCTTCCATACACTATTGATATCTATACAAAAACCTAATGGAATCAATTAGGTAAAGCTTATAGAAAACTATGCTCCAGGCAGACAGAGGAAAGAACACCCAAAAAAGCACGCGGAAGAAATAGGCTAGGCTTGCTTTGGAATCAGCATGAAGCTCAGCAAACATGAATGAAAACTAAGGGTCCTGATGGATATGGGAGACTGTCATTTGAGGAAGTACAAGCCTAAGAATATCACGTTTTTTCTCTAAAGAAATGAAAGACATTGAAGTGGGGAAGGTAAATGTATTACGTTATCGATCTGTTTTTTACATGGAGAATGAGTTAGAAGTGAGAGAGAAATTGGGTGGCAAGTAAGAAACAAAACTGGCACAGATTAAGAGAGGGGAAACAGAAAGAGAAGAAGAAAATGTAAGCTAAAGAAGGTGACTTCTCTGGGCCGGAGGGTGGTACAACAGTAAAACCTAGCACTTTGCGAGGCAGTGGGAGCCACGTAGGAAAGTTCCAAGGTCAGGTCTGATCACCTCTGTCTGCTTGCTCCTGAACATTAAGGCTGAACTTCAAGAATTTGAAAGAAACACACCTTCCATCAGATGACAAGAAATCACTGCCGGATCACAAGAAATATGGGAAAATGGGAAAATACCTCTCCTCCAAGGGAAAAGAGTAACAAGCAGTTCTGTGAAAATCATGGAAATGTCTGATAAGGAATTCAGATCATTCATAATGTCTAAGCTAACAGAGATGGAAGAGAAGAGAGATAATGAACTGCTAAAGAGAAAGGAGAAAGAAGTTGATGAGTTCCAGGAGATGAGGAAATTCCTGCAAGATCTAAAAGAGGAATTACACACTTTACAAAAGACTCAAATGGAACTGCTAGAGATGAAGTCTATAATATAAGAAGTCAAAATCTCCCTTGAAAGTATTAAAAGCAGATTAGATCATTCAGAAAATAGAATCTCAGATGTAGAAGAGAAAATGGCTGGCCTAGAAAAAATCCACCATGAAGACTGAGAAAATGGCACAAAAATTTGAGAATAATATGCGAGAAGTACTGGATACCATCAAACGTCCAAATATCTGGATAATTGGCATTCCAGAAGGTGAAGAGACCCATAAGGGCATTGATAATCTATTCCATGAAATCCTGCAAGAAAACGTTCCAAACCTAGAGAAGCATTCGAAGATCCAGTCCCAAGAAATACAAAGGACCCCAAATAGAATCAACCCAAGAAGATCTTCTCCAAGAC
>NW_006159655.1:418633-419018 GCF_000334495.1 Tupaia belangeri chinensis | reverse complement strand
GCAAGATTATCTTTCATGTGGGAAGAAAAGACAAGAACATGCTCAGATAAACAAAACCTGAAAGAATTTACCAGCACCAGACCAGATCTCCAAGAAGTTCTCAAGGTTGTACTGTATCAGGAAAATTAAACACGGACACATGGTAATAAGAGTCCAAAACTAAGAAAGTGGTCAACTTAATCATAGAGACAAGTCTGGAATTGAATATTATATCCCAGAATTTAATCAGGGAAATTGAACCAGAACAGAAGATAAAAATACATGAGACTGATAGGTTCATGCACCTACCATTTGAACAGAATCCTAACCTGTTTCCTGGCTTTAAGCAAAGTTCCTTGGCGTTTCTTTGATTTAAGTTAAAACTGGTTTTCTTAGTAGTAACGAG
>NW_006159655.1:409356-418383 GCF_000334495.1 Tupaia belangeri chinensis | reverse complement strand
AAAAAACATATCTATTCAATGACTGCAGTAGGATATGTAGCCCCAGCTAGGTGCTATTTTATAGGATGCGTAAAGTTAGACTTGTGTTCATGGAAATGTGTGTGTCACCTGTGTTTGCTGCGAGGGTATTTGGATTGATTAGAGTCTTTGGTGATTAAATAAAATGTGTGTGTGTGGGGAAACGATATAGAAAGCAAACATAGATACCAGAGACCGTGGGGGAGGAGAGTGGGAGATGGCTGAGGCTAAGAGATAGGGAATCAAGGATGTGGGGGAAAAAAGCAAAACATACAGAAAACAAGAAATGGAAGATCATTTGCTGACAATAACATGTTTGTTGATGTGCTTGATTGAGACAATATACAGTGTACTCTGGATGGAAAATCTCATTTTGTATGCTCTAATGGTGTATAGTGAATGAATGCAAATAAATAAATTGAAATAAAAAAAGAATGAATGAATAAATAAAATTAAATAATTTAAAAAAAGCAATGATAATGAAAAAAAAAAGACCCTGTTGGGCATGTTGTCTTCCTCTCTTTTTTAAGGAACAAATAAAGAAACTTAAAAAAAAGAAAAAGTTGTTTTCTATAAGTAGAAGAATGGTCTATTGTTGAAGGGAAGGTGGAAAGGATAAGAGTGAAAAAAACTAAAATAATTCCTATAATCTATGTTTGGTAAGGACAGACTGAAAACTGGAGGGACTGATTAAAAGTGAAGTGAGGGAAAAAGAAAAAAAGACAGAAAAAGTGATGAGAGGGACTAAAGGGTTCCATGTGACTGAGGGCTGCTGAAAGAGATGCACTTGAGGAAAAGGGTAGGACAAAAAAAGGCATGATCATACTGTTAATTTTGGAAGGGGCTTGCTGTGGTATATTTATGTTGTGATTTTAGAAGTAGGTTGTTGAAGTGAAGCAAAAGAAAATAAAATTGGAAAGGAAGAGACCACAGAAATGAGGTATGAGCATTACCAACGTCATCTATGTGGATAGTAAATTGTGGGATGATGGACAGTGCTAAAAAGTTTTCAATGCACGAGGGAACATAGCCGGAAGCTCAATTTATAACTTAGAAGACAAATGATAGTATTGTCAAGTGGTGAGCTCAGCGAAGCAGGGACTTTGCAATAGAGAAAGCAGGTAATGGCCTGGACAAGCAATGGGGAGAAAAGAAGACACTGACTGGCTTCTTGATTATGAGCATGATGAGATATTAGGGAGAAAATAGCTTCCATTTTACAGGGTTTGGAGGAAGCAGTGTACTCAGGAGACAGCTAAGATTAGAATGGGTCAGGAAGGTAGTGTAAGCATAAGAGGACTCTTTTGATCCTATATTAAATCTCAGAAGGACAGAGAGTTTTAGATGGAGAAGTAGAGAGGATGAACAGAATACAGTGAGGATAGAATTGATGGTGGTAAGTGGAAGTAGGAAGGTCTATCAGTGAGCATGTGTGTGTGAATTGTCCAGTGTTCTGTACTGGGTTGCTGTGCCCAAAATTTGAGTAAGTAGACCTGTTGGCTATCTGAGCAGCCCTGTCGTGCTCTGTCGTTCTTGGGGAGCTGAAGTCAGTGGGGATGCTTTTCAGAGGCTTCTGTGGTTTTATTTGGAGAGGTTTTTGCTATAGGGTACGTGCACTTGCCAGAGAGACAGAAAGTGAGAAGTCACTCCCCAGGGGGAATGGCCATGCTGCAATCCCTTCTCCTCCATTCTCCACTCAGGATCTTAAGCACTCACGCACATGTGCCTGGGTGAATTTAAGCCACCAGGTCCAGGACTCAAACCGTGGTCAACTACATGGAAGTCCAGTGACGTAGCCATTATGCCATCTGCTGGTCCCAGGCTTCTGTGTTTTAAAAACTAACTTAAATTCCTCCTCTTGTATCCAAAGGAAAAACAATGATACATTCCATTAAATTTTCAGCCAAAAGTAAGAAGGAGGTCAATGTAAAAATGACAGTATTCTATTCAGAATGCTTATAGCAAAAAGGAAATCAAGTATTTTAAATGGTGAAAGTAGGTGCTACATAACTGAGCACATAGACACATTGTGAGCCCTCAGTTAAAGTTCTCAAGTTCATTCTATCAGCTTCTGTGTACTGTAATTGTAGAATATATTGTTTCGGTATGGGAGACAGCTATTACTGTCACCCCAACAGCATAAAATGTAGATTGCTTAGGTTGCCATATATACACACTTCATTTAATGAAAAAAGAGGGTCCTAATAGGAAATAATTTTCAGAAATGATTAGAATAGAGATACATAAGAATATATTTAAGTAAACCTTGGAGTAATCTGATGAGCATTTTGTTGTTGTGACATTTTCTCACAAACTGTTTTTTAATTGCTTAAAATAAAGAAATTACATGGAAAAATTAATCACAATTTTCAACACCAAAGAAAATTTACACCATTCATCACCATACAATCTTGCAAGAGGATGAAAATTCCAGATATGTTGACATAACAGGCCAGAGGTGTTAGAGTAGACTAGAAATTATTTGGCAGGACAAGAGCAAAGGTTCAAGTTGTAAGGAAATGTTTTGTAAATGCTTAGGTGAGATAAGTAGATGGAAGTAGACTTTTACATTTTTACTGAGAAGCTTATGTTTATGAGGATGAGGGACAGTTGATGCTTGCTAGTCAAAAGAGTGGCATGATTAGAAATACACCTTGAAAGAATATGTTTAGTAGCTATGAGAAAAATGGATTGCAGAGAGTGAGACTTAGATCTATTTAGATGTAGTAAAGGAGGAAAGAAATAATGAAGGCTTGGACAAATCAAAAGTCGTAGGGAATGGGCAAAATTTAAGAGAGCTTTGGTAGCTAAATCAAATGAGATAAAAAGCAAGGTCCAGAATGATGATGAGGATGGCTCCACCATTTGTCTAAGAACCAGAGGCCCAGGTCACACACGGAAGTCTTTTTATCTCTGAATTTTTTTTCCCCGCCTTCTTAATATCTTTCTAGGACATTCCCTCTTTCTTAAAAAAAAAAATTTTAACAGCACCCTGAATATACTATCTTGATACTTTGGATTTTTTTTTTTTTAGCAACTTAGTCCTTTGTCTTTCTCCAACACTTATAAATGCCACGAATATTCTCATTTTACAAAGAATACTGACATCGCGTGGAGTTTGTGAGGCCTAGAGGACAGTACTTTGTTGGAGATGGGGTAAGATGTTCCTAACTGCTGAAATTCTCTAAATTACAATAGATGGATTTGTAGATATATGGAAGGTGATAGGTAGACAGATACAGATAAGAGCTAGGTAGCTAGGTAGGTAGATACAGATGATAGATATGCTTCCCCTCCCCTTTATTAACCATTTCCTCTTTGGAACAACTCTAGACTATTGTATTTTCATATTATCATCATTAACAAAAGTGTAGAGTTTTGTTGAAATGGATGACTGACATTTCAACCTAAGAGGATTTGAGGCAGGGAACCAGGGAGACAAACATCCCTGGAAAAGTCTAAAAGTCTCAAATTCTAGCAGTTAGAAATGTCTATACCTCCAGACTAAGCCTGAAACATGTATGAAAGTAAAACAAGCACTTTACTTTCTCAAGAGTTTTGCATATATTGATTCACTTGCAATTGTGCACATTTAATTGCTGCCTGGCAATTAAAAAAATCAATATTTTATGTGGCCCAATTATGTTAATATATATTTTTTTCTTTCAAGGTCTACTTTCTACTCAAGCTGCTGATTAACCTAATTCTTTCCATAAAATCTAAAACAGTATTGTATTTACTGCTGATGCCTATGCGTGTAAATTGCATTGCCCAAAATAAATAAAAAATACAAGAATGATTGAATGCAGTAACAATAGACATATACAATATGACCACAATGACTATTCATTCCCTGCCACATTATTTCCATAGATTTGGTTTGGGAGACTTTAGTTGATGAGAAGGGATGAATGAATTTCTCCTAAGTTCTAGTCAGAAGTCAGAATTTATTCTTTAATAATAGACATTCAATGTCATTAGCAGCTATGACCTGTAAGTATTGTTCTAGACTATGGCACTTACAGAAATTAAATTGTTAGTTCCAAATGTGTAAACACATCTCAGCTAGGGCTTTTATATAACTGTACTCTTGCTCTGCTTGCTTACTGGTATTTATGTCTATTCATTCCTGTTAATTGGTTATTGTGTGTAAAGTACTTTTGAGATGAAAAGCTAATGATCCTGGCACTGTAGGAGGGTGTGGGTGGCTACTGTGACAACTCGCTAAGGGTGTCTGCTGGGGGGTTTGACTGAGAAGGCTTGCTCGTGCGTTCAGGGATAATGAGGAATCCCTTATGACTTCTATGTCCCTGTTTCCCAATGCCTTTCCCACTTGGTTTTCTTGACTTTGCTAAGTCACTTCTTCGACCAAATAGAAATCATCATTCCTGCAAAGCTGAAAGAGGGAGTTTTTTGGAAGATCTTTTATCCTCTTACCATTAGGGTCTGCCGTTTGATGACATCTTTGTGACATCTATTATTTATTTTTTTAAAGAATTATTTCATTTAACTTTATTTATTTACCTTTTTTCCTCTTTTTTTTTTTTTTTTTTTTGGGGGGGTTTTTGCTATAGGGCCCGGGGGCTTACCAGAAAGACAGAAAGAGACAGAGAGACAGAAAGTGAGAAATCACTCCCCAGAGGGGATGGCCATGCCATAATCCCTTCTCCTCCATTCTCCTCTTAGGATCTCGGGCACACACACACACGCGTGCGCCCGGTGTGAGTTCAAGCCACTGGGTCCGGGATTAGGACCACGGTTGACTACGTGTGAGTCCAGCGACATAGTCATTATGCTAACTTCTGGTCTCTTTACTTATTTTTTTAAGTCGACTAGAGAGGAACAGAGAGAAAGAGAGAGAGAGAGAAAGTGAGAAAACAAGCCATCAGGTCTGGAACTCAAACTGTGGTTGGCCATGTGGGAGTCTGGTGCCCCTAACCACCACACAACCTGCCAGCCCCTGTGACATCTATTATTTCATTACAAAAGGAATAATAATGATGGTAAAATAATAACAAAAAACCCATCAATTTGTCCAAAAAAGATGTTGCTTTTAAACATTAAGGGCATATGTTTTATTATTTTATCTTTTCTTCCTGTCTTATAAGCTTAAGAGGAGCTGCATTTTAATTTACTTTTAGGTTTTGAAAGATAGACACATCTTTGTTAAAAGATTGACTAGGAAATATATTAGGCTTTTGGGAAAGTCTTGGTGGTCCTGATGTATTTTTCTTTTTTTTAATGCAAAAATCCATCATGACTTTCTCAACACTCCAGTACTTGTTAACTAGTAAGATTTACTATCTATTACTACAACAGACATATAAGGGAAAATAGTTTTTTAAAAAGTTAGCTAATTTTTGTTTTTGCTATAGCTACTGAATTTTCATTTTTTTTTTTTTTTTGGAGAGATTTTCACTGTAGGGCGCGTGCGCTCGCCAGACAGACAGAGAGAGACATAGAGACAGAAAGTGAGAAATCACCCCCCAGGGGGGATGGTCACGCCGCAATCCCTTCTCCTCCATTCTCCTCTCGGGATCTTGGGCACGCACGCACACGTGCCCGGCGTGAGTTTTAAGCCACCGGGTCTGGGACACGAACCACGGTCGACTACGTGGGAGCCCAGCGACATAGCCATTACGCTAACTGCTGGTTCCCAGGCTACTGAATTTTCTATCACTGTATAGGAATGGTATTTAGAGTATGTTATATATTTATCATTCTTTGAATTAAAAAATAAGTATTATATAGTGTTAAATCATAGTATTACTTTTTTTTGTCATTGACTTGTATGCCTGCTTTTTTGTAAGATCTTATTTCATGTATTACCCATATCTACCTATTTGCATTTCCCAATCATATCACTAGTTCACCTGCTTGTTAGATTCTCTGGAAGCTCCCTCCAGAGGAATGCACATTCAGTCTTGCAGAGTGAAGTGGTGTCCAGGGGGACCACACCATTGCCTAGATGCTCCCATGAGACAGATTTTCCAGCTATTTATTTTTAATCAGCTGGTAATCACTCTACTTAGAATTTCAGAAGCATAATCAGAAATACAGAAAATCTCAGTATAAAGCCATTATTTACACCAATTTTCATAATTAAAGAAAAAGCCAAATGTCCCCAAATATAGACCAGCTGGATAAAAGACAACATAGCCGTTTAATGGGATATGGTACTATCATTGCAAGAACATGGAAAAGGCTCTGCTATTATATCAAACAAACAAACAAACAAACAAACAGAATAAAAAGGTGATATTGCAGGTTTTAACCATGTAAAATAGGCATAGAATCTGCCTATGAGAGGAAATAGAGTAAAATATCAAGATGGTTCATTTATTCTTAATGATTTTTTTTTGAAATTCTATGATGTGTTTTTCTTTTTCACCACTTTTCTTTTTTAAATATTTATTTAAAGCACACAAAAAGTACAAAGATTGATGTGAACATCCCTTCTTCTATATAATGATTTTATATGCTTTTTGTCTCATCACTTACATAAATTCAGTTTTTTTTTTGAGATAAAGTGATTTCCTTGAAGAAAATCACTATTCTAAACTTTACGAGTTTTATATTTTCACTACATATATAAGCATGTATAAACAACATATAGTATTATTATGTGTATTTTAGGCTTACACACATAACAGTAATTGCTGTATGTACCATTCTGCAGTTTACTTTGTTCAATCAACCTCTACTTTTTTCTTTTTAAGTTTACTTATTTCTTTCATGAGAGAGAGAAAGACAGAGACAGACAAAGACAATCCTCCCCTAAGAGGGTCCTAATGCCACGGTCTACCTCCAGTCTCAGCCTGGATCACAGGCACACATGCATACAGTGGGTGTGCTCAGAGAGGCCCTGGAATGAGAATCCAGAAACTTTTATACGTGGAACCAGTTGCATTACATGCTTTACATGATCTACAACCTGGCTTCTCAACCTCTGTTTTTTAGATTTATTCATGCTATATGTAGAACCATTTTATTTTCAGATGCTGTATTGAATCCCTTTGTATCAATACAATTATTTATTTATTCATTATGTCAGTCATTTTTCTTCAAAGAGGATATCTTCCAAAGTCATTTTAATTGTTTTGCTCTTATAAAATGCTGCAATTAATCTTACCAGTCTTCCTGTACTCATTCGAGTTTCTCTAGACTATGCCCAGGAGTAGCTGTGTTGAAAATATCTATATCCTACCATACTATATATTTTACTAAATTATTCTCTAATTTATACTCCCAAGAACGTGGCATATAAATTTCAATTTCCCCATATTCTTAATACTTGAAATTAGACTTTAAAATATTTTTCCAAGTGGACAAACATGAGGCCATCTTTTAATGGTAGGGACAAGACTGGAAATATCAATAATAATGTTGAATGTTAACATCTAGGATTTAAATTTTCATAATTAAAGAAAAAGCCAAATGTCCCCAAATATAGACCAGCTGGATAAAAGACAACATAGCCGTTTAATGGGATATGGTACTATCATTGCAAGAACATGGAAAAGGCTCTGCTATTATATCAAACAAACAAACAAACAAACAAACAGAATAAAAAGGTGATATTGCAGGTTTTAACCATGTAAAATAGGCATAGAATCTGCCTATGAGAGGAAATAGAGTAAAATATCAAGATGGTTCATTTATTCTTAATGATTTTTTTTTGAAATTCTATGATGTGTTTTTCTTTTTCACCACTTTTCTTTTTTAAATATTTATTTAAAGCACACAAAAAGTACAAAGATTGATGTGAACATCCCTTCTTCTATATAATGATTTTATATGCTTTTTGTCTCATCACTTACATAAATTCAGTTTTTTTTTTGAGATAAAGTGATTTCCTTGAAGAAAATCACTATTCTAAACTTTACGAGTTTTATATTTTCACTACATATATAAGCATGTATAAACAACATATAGTATTATTATGTGTATTTTAGGCTTACACACATAACAGTAATTGCTGTATGTACCATTCTGCAGTTTACTTTGTTCAATCAACCTCTACTTTTTTCTTTTTAAGTTTACTTATTTCTTTCATGAGAGAGAGAAAGACAGAGACAGACAAAGACAATCCTCCCCTAAGAGGGTCCTAATGCCACGGTCTACCTCCAGTCTCAGCCTGGATCACAGGCACACATGCATACAGTGGGTGTGCTCAGAGAGGCCCTGGAATGAGAATCCAGAAACTTTTATACGTGGAACCAGTTGCATTACATGCTTTACATGATCTACAACCTGGCTTCTCAACCTCTGTTTTTTAGATTTATTCATGCTATATGTAGAACCATTTTATTTTCAGATGCTGTATTGAATCCCTTTGTATCAATACAATTATTTATTTATTCATTATGTCAGTCATTTTTCTTCAAAGAGGATATCTTCCAAAGTCATTTTAATTGTTTTGCTCTTATAAAATGCTGCAATTAATCTTACCAGTCTTCCTGTACTCATTCGAGTTTCTCTAGACTATGCCCAGGAGTAGCTGTGTTGAAAATATCTATATCCTACCATACTATATATTTTACTAAATTATTCTCTAATTTATACTCCCAAGAACGTGGCATATAAATTTCAATTTCCCCATATTCTTAATACTTGAAATTAGACTTTAAAATATTTTTCCAAGTGGACAAACATGAGGCCATCTTTTAATGGTAGGGACAAGACTAGAAATATCAATAATAATGTTGAATGTTAACATCTAGGATTTAAACAGAGATCAGACCATAGTAACACTGCAAATTCAATAAAAGAGAGATTAATTACATGAGACTGAATTGGTGAAATAAAATTCTATGACTTTTGATTAAAACATTACTGATTTTCTTCTATGCTTTGTCTTCTGGATTTAAGAATTTTTGTTTTCTTTTGAGCTGTTGCTAGGTTCAGCAATTTGTTAACTTTTTAAAAAAATTGAAACATAAACTTTTCTCCCTTCCTGACCCTCTGAAATTTAGAAAATATTTGTGAGCACTCTTATTTTGTGGCAGC
>NW_006159655.1:354339-408959 GCF_000334495.1 Tupaia belangeri chinensis | reverse complement strand
AAAAAAATTAGTTTATTCCTCTTTTTTTTTTTTTTTTTTTGAGAGGTTTTTTGCTATAGGGCGTGTGTGCTTATCAGATAGACAGAGACAGACAGAGAGACAGAAAGCAAGAAATCACTCCTCAGAGGGGATGGCCACACCACAATCCCTTCCACTCCGTTCTCCTCTTGGGATCTTGGGCATGCACGCACATGCACCCAGCATGAGTTTTAAGCCACCTGGTCTGGGACGCAAACTGCGGTCGGCCATATGGGAGTCCAGCGACATAGCCATTACGCTAACTGCTAGTCCCAGTTTATTCCTCTTTTTAGTAAAAGGGGGGCTGAGAGAGAAAGAAGTTTTTCAGAAGAAAATGACGGTGCACTTGTCACTAGATTTTAGCTTTGTCCACATTTTTTAGTTCAATAAAAGGTAAAAAAAATGTTTAGTATGGAAAAGAGGGAGGGGAAAGGGGAAGAAAAAAAGTGAAAGTGTGCTTAATTGACAAAAAAGTGAGAGGCTATTTGCTGAGGATATACGTATATAGTTATATTTTTGTCTTGACTGATATACATGCTATTGCGCTGAAAAAAAGAAATGTATACTGTAAAGATTTGTGTGATTAAATATAAATAATTTTTAAAAAAGAATTTTAAAAGTTTTTATTTACTTTTCCCTATTTATTAGCTTTGGGTATTTACTTTGATGTAAATTGCCCATTGTTGCATTGCCATTATCCTATTAGTCAATTTTATCTTTTCCTACTGGTTTTTAACATTCATGATATGATTGAGATAACAGTTCTTCATTTCTTATATACATTGCAAATATCTTATTTCAGTGTGTAGATTGTCTTTGACTTTCTTTCAATGAACAGAAATCTTAACTTTTAGTACAGTAAGTTTATTAATAATTTCTGTAAGAGTTTATACTGTTTGTGTCTTATTAAATATATATTTTACTATCTTGAGATCATGAATACAGTCAACATTTTTTTCTTAAAAGAATTTATTTTTGCATACTGTGATATAGAAATCAAAGTTTATTTCTGTAGAATGAACTATTATCCTAACACAATTTATAAAATAGTATATTGTGGCCTAGTCATAGTTCAGGTGGTAAGGTGCTGCTGTGAGATACTAGAGCTAAAGGGGAAGCCTAAGTTTGGATCTCAGGTCAATGTGAACACATCATGCACACCTCAGTATGTCCATCATCCTGACTGCCTGGGGGAATGATTACTGCAGAGACCTGTCAAAGCTACTTGTCTCCCTCAGTCTATCTGTGTCAATTTCTATCAAGAAATAAAACAAGACCTCCCTCAAAAGTTTTAAGAGCAGACTGGACCACACCGAAGATGGAGTCTCTGAGCTGGAAGACAAAAACCTTTGACCTAGATAAAATCACCAAAAGTAATGAAAAAATAATTTAAAAAAGTAAGCTCAACAAATACAGAATAATAGGTATTCCAGAAAGTGAAGAATCAGAGAAGGACATAGAAGGTCTATTCAATTAGATATTTGCAGAAAATTTTCAAATCTAGAAAAGCATCAACATCTAAGAAATACGAACTCCAAGTCAAATCAACATAAGAAGATCCTCTCCATGGCGCACTATAGACATATTGGTCAAAATCATAGACAAAGACAAGATTCTAAAAATTACAAGACTGAAATACCAAGTCACTTTCAAAAGTTATCCTATTGGGCTAACATCAGAAGTCTCAACTGAAACTGTTAGGCCAGATAAGCATATGTTAGGCTGAGTTAGTTTAGGCTGAGTTAGCATAAATACCCTTGCTAGGGCTGCAGGCCCAGTTATCCTATGTTAGGCTGAGTTAGCATAGGCCAAGTTAGCGTATTCACCATATTCACCACCATGGCAGGGATTCAAAGATAGGGCACAGGAATTCCCTAATTAACAGACAGGAATTCACAGCAAACAGGATACAGGAATTCGCAGCTTTATAAAGCATAGGAATTCGCGGGTTAACAGAGGATGGGCGGGTCTGGCTGCTGGCAACAGGATGAACAATCTTGAAGGCCCCAGAAGATTACCACCTTAACTGAGAGTTCTTATCTAAATTCAGGCGGGCAATAACAATTAGTCCCTAACTACAAATGACCCCTCCTTTATGTGATGTAAACTATGAAAAACTGCTAATAAAATATCCTGTATTGCCTCCTGAGCTATAAAAACCCCCTCGTTCCTAGGTTCTGGGTCCTTGTTGTAATCTGCTGTGTCGGGCATTAACTTGGATCCCAGCTAGCTGGTAAAATAAACAACTCTTATGCAGTTGCATTGTCGTTGTGTCCTCTGCATCACCACCAGATAAATCTATCTTTTGGCCTTACAAAACAATGCAGGCAAGAAAAGAATGGGAAAGCATATTCAAAATACTAAAGGAAAAACACTTTCAACCAAGAATACTATACCTGGAAAGATTATACTTCAAATGGAAAGAATGAATAAAATAAGTCTCAGACAAACAAATCTGAAAGAAGTCACCATACTAGACCAGCTAGTCGAGAAATACTGAAAGGGGTACTATATCTGGAAAATTAAAGAAAGACAGACAGAAATAAGAGAAGAAAAACAACCAAGAAAATGGCTAACAAAATGGCAGGGAGAAGCCTGCAAATATAGGTAATAATGTTGAATGTTAATGGATTCAGCATTAGTATCTTCCATTCAAAAGACACGGACTGGCTGAATGGATAAAAAAAATAGAACCCTCTATCTGCTGCCTACTAGGAATGTACCTCATGGATAAAGACAAACATAGACTAAAAGTGAAGGGCTGGAAAAATGCAAATGGAAGTCAAAAAAGGGCTGGAGTTGTGATACTGATAACAGACAAAATAGGCTTTAAGACAAAAACTTTAAGAATAGACAAAGAGGACATTATATAGTACTAAAAGAGCTAATTCACTAAGAAGATATAACATTTATAAATATCTATGCACTCAACTTGGGAGTACTCAAATATATGAAAGAAATACTACTAGATAAAAAGGGAGAAAGAGAGATTGTAACACATTGTAACACATTGAGAGAGAGAGAGATTGTAACATCATTGGGGATCTCAATATCCCATTGTCTTCTTTGGACAGATCATCTAGACAAAAAAATAAAGAGATATTGAATCTAAATGACACCATAAATGAAATGAACTCGACAGACATCTATAGAGTTATCCACCCAACAACCACAAAATACACATTTTTCTCACTCTTATATGGAACCTTTTTGAAGACTGATCACATGATAAGGCACAAAACAAGGCTTTATAAATTCAAAGGCATAAATTCTCCAACCATGATGGAATTAAATTTGGAATAAACTTCACAGAAAATCGTTGAAAATATACAAACATATGGAAACAAAACAATCTACTCCTGAATAACTTCACAACCACTGAAGAAATTAAGACTTAAATCAAAAGATTCACTGAAATGAATGATAATGAGTACACAAGTTTCCGTAATCTATGGGTCACAGTGAAAGCAGTCATGAGAGGGAAGTACATAGCAATTACTGCATGTATGAAAAATATGGAGAGGTGGCAAATAGACAACCTACTAACACATCTCAGGGGACTGGATAAACGACACTAACAACAAAAGCCTGGAAAAAATAATAAAAGGTTTGAGACAAAGCAATGAAGCAGAGAATAAATTAACTATACAGAAAAGAAATGAAAACAAAAGCTGGTTCTTTTAAAAGATAAAAAATGTGATAAACCGTTAGCTAGGATGATTAAGAGGAAAAGAGAAAGGAACCAGATAAATTTGCAATGAAACAGGCAATATTACAATACTGTAACAGAAATACAAAAGATTATTAGAAAATACTATGACCAAGTATATGCCAACATAGGAAAACCTGAATGAAATGGACAAATCTCTGGACACATATAGTCTACCAAGACTGAATTAGAAAGAAATAGAAAGCCTGAGTATACCAATAACAAGAAATGAGGTTGAATCAGTAACAAATAACCTCCTAATACAGAAAAGCCCAGTCCTAATGGTTTCACTTCTGAATTCTACAAAACTTTTAAAGAGCTAACTCCAATTCTACTTGAACTATTTCTAAATATTCAAAAGGAATGAACAATTTCAAATTCATTTTATGAAGCCTCTGTCACCCTCATCTCCAAAACAGACAAGAATGTAATAAAAAGAAAAGAACAACTACAGACCCATATCTCTGATGAATATAGATACAAAAATTCTCAAAAGATGCTAGCAAATCATATTCGGTGACACATTAAACAGATTATACACTATGACCAGGTATACTTTATTTCAGGGATGCAAGGATGGTTCAACATACATAGAACCATAATGTAATACATCATATTAACAGAAGGAAGGATAAAAACCATATGATAATATAAATCAATGCAGATAAAGCATTTCATAAAATATATCCCTTCATGAGTAAGACTCTGTAAAATTGGCATAAAAGGGACGTTTCTCAACAAAATAAAAGTCATATATAAAAAACCCATAACTAACACCATACTGAATGGGAAAAACTGAAAGTTTTTCCATTAAAAATTGGAACAAGACAAGACTGCTCACTTTCTCTTCTCCTTTTTAATATAATACTAAAGTCCTAGCCAATGCAATCAGAAAAGGGAATAAAATAAAAGTCATTCAAATGGGGAAAGAAGTGAAATTATCTCTATTTTCAGATGACATGATTATATACATACAAAATCCAAAAAAATTCACAAAAGAGAAAAAAAAAGAAAAAAGTTCCGGAAGTGATAAATGAACACCTGAAGTGGCAGGATACAAAATCAACATAAAAAAACTATAGCATTTCCATACATAACCAAGGAGCAGACTGAGTTAGAATTGAAGAAAGCAATCCCACTTACAATAGCCACATAAAGTATAAGATACCTAGGAATGAACTTAACCAAAGAAGGCAAAGACCTCTACAAGGAAAACCATGAAAATCTAAAAAAAGAAATTAAAAATGACACCACAAAAAATTGAAGGATACCCCAAGTTCCTAGATTGGAAGAGTTAATATAATAAAAATGTCAATAATTAATCTACCAATTTAATGCAATCCCAATCAAATTACCATACATATTTTTCATGAATTTAGAAAAAACAATAATAGAATTTGTCTGGAACCTAAAAGAACCCTTATTGACAAAGCAATTCTGCACAAGAAGGGTATAGTAGGAGGCATCTCACTCCTTGACCCTAAAATATATTACAAATAATAATACAGGGTAATCAAGACAGGATGGCATTGGCCCAAGAACAGGCATGTGGACCAATGAAACAGAATAGATACCCTAGAAATAATCCCCCAAACACACAACCAACTGATTTTTTAAATTAAGAGCACTGGCCAATCCAGTGGGGGGAAAGAAATCTCTTTAGCAAATAGTGCCAGAAAGACTGGGTATCCACCTGCAGAAAGATGAAGTGGACTCTTATCTCTTACCATTAATAAAAATCAACTGTAAATGGATCAAAGATCTAAACCTAAGACCTCAAACTATAAAACTATTGGTGATAACAAGGGAAACTCTTGGAGACATCAAAGCAGACATGAACATCATAAATAAGACCCCAAAGTACAGGAAATAATCCCCAAAATAGACAAATGAGACTATATTAGATTAAAAGCTTCTGCACAACAAAAGAAACAATTATTAAAGTGAATCCGCAATCCTTGGAATAGGAGAATATGCTTTCAAACTATGCCTCAGAAAAGGGTCTGATGACCAGAATATACAGGGAACTCAAGCAGCTCATCTGAAAAAAAGATAACCCCATTAAAAGATGGGCAAATGAGCTGAACAGACAACTCTCTAAAAAAGTAAAAAATACAAACAGCAGAAAAGCAGATGAAAAAATACTGAACATCACTTATCATAAGGGAGATGCAAATCAAAACCACAATGAGATACCATCTAACCCCAGTCAGAATGGCTAAGATTAAAAAATAAAAAATGATAAGTGCTGGCAAGGTTGTGGTGAAAAGAGAACTCTCCTACAGTATTGGTAGGAATGTAAATTAGTGCAGCCACTTGGGTAACAATATTGATGTTTCTCAAATACCTACATATGAACTACCATATGATCCAGCAGTTCAACTCCTTGGTATACTCAAAGGGTGGGGAAACTCTCAGTTGAAAGAATACATCCATGTTTATTGCAGCATTATTCACAATTGCTAAGACATGGAATCAACCCAAATGTCCATGAACAGATGAATGGATAGAAATGTGGCACATATAAACTATGGAATACTACTCAGCCATAAAAAATGAGACCCTGGCATTTGATTTAAAGTAGACAAATATGGAAGATCTGCAACTCAGGGAAACAAGCCAGATGATAAAAGAGAGGCATTGTATGTCCCCTCTTATTATATACTGACTATCCACACTCTATGACAGAAACTGAAAGATTGGAAGATATAAAAGCATGGAGAACAATTGTGAATACTAGAGACAGTATGGAAGAAGGGTGAAAAATGTGGGAGGGTGAGAAGAAGGAAATCAGGGGGGAAAAGAAAGAAGCAAAACATTTAAGGGACACAAAAACAAAAAATTATCTGTTGATGAAAATGTGTATGATAATATTTTTAACTGGACTAATATGCAGTGTATTCATGCTGGAAAAATTCATTTTGCATGCTGTATTTAATGCAGTGATTGAATGTATAAAGAAATAAGACAAAATAAAATTAAATTAAAAAGTCTATTGTTTTCATCTTAATTTAGAAGGCTGTCTCTCTTATGCCAACTTTTAAAATACAGGATGGGTGGCAGCTGGTGACACAGTGGTTAAGGGTGCTGAATTCCCATGTGGTCAACGGTGGCTTGAATTCCAGATCTGGTGGCTGGAAAATCATGCTGAGCAGGTGCATGTGTGTGCAAAACCCTAGAGGAGAATGGAAGGGAAAGGATTACAATATGGTCAGCCCTGCTAGGAGGTGATTTATCACTTTTCCTCTCACTCTCTCTCTCTGTTTCTCTCTGGCAAGAACATTATGTCCTATGGAAAAAATATATATATATAAAAAAGCAGGTGTATATTTGTAGAATTTTAAAAATGTTGTCTATTTGGTTACTTTTATTCTACTACAATGCTATCATAATTACTACAATCTTATAATATGTTGATATTGTTGGAGTAGCTCTGTGTACCTTATGTTTCTTCTTCATAATTTTCTTGGCTGTAGTAGGTATTTTATTTTTCCTTGTGAAATTTATTATCATCCTATAAAGTTTTTAAACAGTGTTTTTGGAATTTTGGATAAATTTTTATGGACTTTATTGATTAATTTTGGGAAGTATTGTTAAGTTTATAATATTGAGTTTTTCTATCAAGGGACAGTTTAATCACTTAAGTCATTGCACATCTTTTATTAGGGTTTTCCTCCTATTACTATGTGTGTGTGTATGTGTATAATATTTCTTTAAAACTGCATTTTAATATAATGAAAGTATTTTGACCTGTAAGAACTCAACTAATTTTTTTCTGTATTAATATTGTTTTCATCAATCTTATTGATTTCTTTCATAAGATTATCTAGAGACTTGGGTTTTCTATATAGAAAATCATGTCTTTGATAAGAAAAGTATTTCTTCCTTTCCATTTATACTTCTAATTCCCTTTTTCTTATGACTGGGTTAACAATGCATTCTTAAAATGTAACTGAAATGTGACTCACTAAATAAATGACATTTTGCAGCCTATTGTATCATGGTGCTGACTACTGAGATATGTAGTAGATGGGCTGAACTTACAAGAATGTTCCGTAAGTGGAAAAGTGATTCCAAACATAAGCACATTCTCTTGTCCTTATTTTGTCTTCCTTTCTGATGCTTAGAACATGGATATGATGTTTGGAGGTCCAGTGTTTATTTGGAATCATGAGGTAGCTCTGAGAATGCAAACAAATGTTGAGAATGATGGACCAGAAGAATGAACTTAGGCCTGGTGAATTTATGGAGCTGTAATTTTAAGTCAGCACTGACTGTATCAGTATATATATATATATGTTTTTTCTTTTTTTTTTGAAAAGGTTTTTTTTTTTGTTTTGTTTTGTTTTTTATTTTGCTATAGGGTGCGTGTACTCGCCAGAGAGACAGAGAGAGAGACAGAGAGATAGAAAGCGAGAAATCACCCCCTCCAGAGGGGATGGCCACGCTGCAATCCTTTCTCTTCCATTCTCCTCTGGGGATCTTGGGCACACACGCATACGCGCCTGGTGTGAGTTTAAGCCACTGGGTCCGGGACTCGAACCGCAGTCGACTACTTGGGAATCCAGCGACATAGCCATTACACTAACTGCTGGTCCCATGGATATATATTTTTTAAGGCAAGGAAACAACCCACTCACTCCTGCCTCGTTTGTCACTATTATTTATGTTTTTTATAATGTACAGCCAAATTTGATCTATTTGATCATGAACATGCAGAATGCTGTGCTTTCAGTTGTACTTTGACTAGAAGTAATGGAAGGTATTTTTTTTTTTTCACCAACTTGAGGGAAAATGGCTCCAATTTTTACTAGTAAGCTTGTTGTTTGCTGTAAGATTTTTTTATATCAATAGATAGCTTTTATCAGCATATATTACTTCTCTATTCCTAATTAAGAATTTTTATCATAAATAGTTGAATTTTTAAAAATTCTTTGTATCATATCAAATGAAAAAATAGATTTTTTTCCTTATTATCTACTAATGTGATGAATTACATTAATATGTTTTTCCATTGTTAATCTGTTCTTTCATTTCTGGGATAGATTCTAAATAGTAGTCTCTCTTTTTTTTTTTTTTTTTGAGAGATTTTCGTTATAGGGCGCGTGCGCTTGCCAGACAGACAGAGAGAGACATAGAGACAGAAAGCGAGAAATCACCCCCCAGTGGGGATGGTCACACCACAATCTCTTCTCCTCCATTCTCCTCTCAGGATCTTGGGCACACAAGCACGTGCCCGGTGTGAGTTTTAAGCCACTGGGTCCGGGACATGAACTGTGGTCGACTACGTGGAAGTCCAGTGACATAGCCATTATGCTAACTGCTGGTTCCCAGTAGTCTCTTAATATGACATTACTTTAAAATATGTTGCTTGATTTGATTTGCAAATACTGTATTTAAGATTTTTGTATTTATGTTTAAAAGAGGATTTAGCCTACACTTCTTTATTATGATTGGCTCATTTGATTTCGTTTGTTGAGTCTGTATTATTTCATGAACTAATTTTGGAGCTATCTTTTACTTTCTATTTCTCCAAACAGTTTATATGATGAGATGATCTATTCTTTGATTATTTATGAAATGTCATCTAGAAAATAGCCTTGGCCAGTGATTGTCTTGTAGGTAAAACCAAAATTCTTCTTGAATTGTAGATAACATTAAAAATTGTGAGTGGTCATAATTTTTATCATTTTCTATTTCTATATGAGCTGATTTTGCCATTTGTATCTTTTTGGAAATTTTTCTATATTTCTTACTCTTCATAGTTATTAGCATAAAATTATTCCCTGTAATGTTGAATGACTTTTTATTTCTCTTTTCATCTGTCCCCTTTTTCTTACTAATATTATTTACTTATGCTTTTTTCTCCTTCTATGTTGGGAGACATACCAGAGATTAATTGATTTTTCTTAGTCATTATTTAAAAACAAATGTTTTCATTTTGTATGCTTTTTGTTTTCTATGTCATTAAGTTATGTTAATTTTCTTCTACATTATTTGGGTTTATTTTGTTGTTATTACCTACCTTCTTGAGTTAACTGCTTATTTATTTTTTCCTAATAAATGAATTTAAGCAATACATCTTACTCTATGTAATGTTTTGACTGTCCTCCACAGTTTCAATGCATAGTGTTTTCATTCTCATTTAATTCTGAGTACATTCTAATTTACCTTATTATGTTTCTTTGATCTGTAGATTACTTTTAAATGTGTTTTCCATTTCATATGGGAATTGTTTTGGCTATCTTTTATTAGCAATTCATTTTCTAAAGTTATTGTTTAATCAACTTCTTTTATGACAGTGTATGTGTATGCACAATAGTGGAGGGGAGAGAGAGAGAAAGAAGCACCTGTTCTACAGTTTTTCATCATAGTAAGATCCCCTTTCTCCAGCTCTCTAGCTCCTCAGGATCTTGGGCATTCTCTTAACTGCCTGGTGTGTTTTCAGGCTGACCCAGGGATCTGAATCTTTGTTCAGCTATATGGCTTTCAGCTCTGTGGTTCAGTATACTGCAATCTGTGCCACCAGGCTGGGCCTGTTTAATCAACTTCTTATAGTGCTAATTTTCTAAACATTTTTTTTAGGTTGTTACATTGTATTAAATTATTGAGGATGCTAATCCTTGTTACTCTCTTTTTTGTTGTTGTTGTCTCTAGATGTTTTTGGTTGTTCACTTTTCTTTCTGTTTTATACTTTTTTTTTTTTAATTGCAAACGCCTCTTCAGTGTTGTTGTTAGCTTCACTGTGGGAGTTAGTACATCCTAGATTATGAAACTGCTTCTCTAGAGTCATATTCGCTTTGCTTCTGCTAAAATTCCTAGGAGTTCTCATTAAATGGGTAGTGGTATTTACATTAATAACTTGGAACTCCTACACTATTTAGGTAGCTAAATGTTCTCCAGTATTCACATACATTGAGATCTGGAGTTTCATTTATAATAAGATTTTCCTGAGAGCCCTGGGCAAAATTTTCGTGTTTCCCTAGAGGAAGATTGAAAAGGGAGTTCGTAGACCCCTATTCATAGACTGGTCACCCATCCCAACATTATGGCTTCTATGAGAATCTCAATGCCAGCTTCTTGCCTCTTAAGGTCCCAAAGCTATGTATTTTCCCCCAGGAATGAAAGACTATTTTAGGACTAGTATTTTCATGGACTCCCAGGGGATTAGGGATTGGGTATATAGTGCTAACTCTGAGTTCTCATTTTATTTCTAGTACCTAGATATTTCCTTTTCTTTCTTTCAAGTTTTCCTATATATTAAGCTTATTTGGTTATGGTTTAGCATTCCATGTATTAACGGTTTGGCTGACAGTGTGAATTTGAGGTCTGCACTAGCACAGACCATAGGAAAACTAACATTACTGGAGGAGGAGAAGAGGGGAAAATTTTTCCAAGATTATACACCCTCTAGAAAAGGACCAATGACAGATGGTGCCACAGAGTCAGTAAGCATTTTTCTGGGACCCCTGGGAGCCTGTCTGACTAGTTTGTCCTTCTGTAAAGCATACCAAGAAGGACTATGGGAGCTGGTCTGAGAGAATAGGCATCTGCCAAAGTGGCTTCTGAAGGGTCCCCAGTCCTACTGTTATGTTAAAGGCCATGATCCCTTAGAAGTACAGGATTCTAACAGAAAATGAAGTCATGGTGCTGCTGCTTCACAAGTATTCATACTGAACAAGAGTGAAGTTTTATAGCATATAAAATGTATTAGAATGGGATTAAAATTACAGATAACCCTCTTTTGGATACAATTCATTTAATGTAACTCTCATTCAGTGAGGGCATTTTATGTTCCACTCAGAAAGAGGGGCAATTAAGTCTTCTCTATAGTCGTCTGCTTAGCAGAGGAGGAGGGTGCACACAGCCAAACCTAAAACAACGAGATCCTTGATATAAAAGTGGTATGTATAAATACCATTAGGGCAAAGACAAAGAGTATCAAATTGGCTGACTCAATGAGGGAAGGTAAAGTTTCCCTTCTTGTAAAGTAAAGTGTAGGGTGTCCTTCCTAGAGGTAATGTTTGAGTTTGCCAGGAAGAACGAGCAGGAGGTTGTTACCTGTAGAGAAAGGTGTAAGGGAATATAACTTGAGTAGAAGAGCCGTGATCTCCCTGTACAGGGTTTTCAGACCCAGCTGGAGCTGATGCCTCCTGTATATTAAGGTGGATGTGACTGGGAGTTACAACTCTATACTCAGTCTGGTCCAGTCTAAAGGCCAGGAGTCTTTAAACACATGATTTTGCAATCCCATTAACTAGAGACGGTTTAGGCAAGATGACTGTGAGTTCAGGTCTGCAACCTTGCAAGAGAACTTGTCTAAAAGAGTGGGGGATGGTGGCACTGCATCCGTGGTCCCAGCTGGGAGGCTGAGGAAGAAGGAATGATGTAGCAAGACCCTATTTAAACAAAGTAAACAGAGAAAGTAAATGAATCTGCATCCAAGTATTAAGAAACATCGAATACAATATTAGCCTTCATTTGCTTTTGAGATGTTTTCTCCCTGTCAAGTTAGAAAAAAATGAAGTTTTGCACCAATTCAGTAGATACCTATCTTGGATTATAGTTTGACCTCCATAAAGTCCTTTATAGATACACAGTTTGACCCCTTTCATAGTTAACTTAGCTAGCAAAATAAGAACTGACCAGTTGATTCACTGTAATATAGTAATGTTAGAAAAAATATGGGGTTTTGGAATTCTTTTATATAAAAGCCTGTCAAGAATAATATTTTTTGATTATCATAAAAATATAACACTAGGAATTTTACCCCTGAATGAGATAGACAGAGACCAAGTGAAGCGCTGCCGTTTTCACTATGGCAATTTCATTTCACATGCTATTTATGCCACTTGAGATTTTTCCTGAAAGAGATACCAATAAGACTTGCAAATTAATGTGCTTAGCATTTTTCTCAAAAATAATGATTTCGTTCCTCACCTTTATTTATAATCACTTCAGAGTTATAAAAAGGAACAAGAAAGGGAGCTTTCACTAAACTGGTGAAGCTTATTAGTATACTTTCTAGACCAGCATGATGTAAGAGGAAAGATACCAGGAAACATATGCCCGAAGACTTTTAATATTCATTTACAATTATGTGTATGTTAGACCCTAGAATTCATGGGAGCACATTCATTATTTTGGTCTTACTTTTAATTACAAATCAGAGTAGGTATGACCTTTTATTGCCATGCTAGTCAATTTTACTTAACCTCTTGTTCTTTTACTTAAAAGAACTATCCACCCATTTATCTAGGTATTTTAGCATCTGCTGTTAGTCTTAGTGGTCATTCAATTGAAATACAATGAGATATAGTACCTGATCCTTTTGATCAATGCCTTGCTGTTCTCTACTTTCGCTTGTCTGGATTTGTGTATCGATGTCATCTTTAAGATGGATTATCCCTGACTTGAATTTGTGAACTACAAGTACACTCAACAGTTTGATAGTAAGTGGTATTTCCACAAATGTGAATTAATGAGGATTAACTTCATGTCACCTACTGAAAAAATATCCTTTAAGATTTGAGGCTAAATTGCAGAAGATGGGTGATATCTATCTAACTATCTATCTATCTATCTATCTATCTATCTATCTATCACCTATCTATCTATCTATCTATCTATCTATCTATCTATAGATATATATTCATTCATATATTGCATGATGCTTTTCTTATATATCTTTGTTTTCAATACTTACAAGTCTGACTCCCTGAGAGAAATACATATTCTGAAAAATATTATTAGTTTTTCTAAGACTATTTTTAGTAAACTCGTAGGCTTATACTCATTTAGTACAATTAAGAAAAAGAAACAGATTGTTTTGCTAAATTTGTTAAAGCTTTACTTGTAGGTTTAAATCCAATTAATATAATTAGGAAGAAGAAAGTGTAATTGTTTTGATGAGTTTGGTAAAGCTTTATTGAAGGTCATATACACTAGATGGAACTCAAATAATTGAAATATAGTTGTTTAATTAAAATAGGAAATCTGGAAGAGAGTAATATATGATAATGCTGGGCTCTGAAATATGCAAAAAAAGATTCCTGTCTCACATAAAGTTATTTCATTAAATAGGCCTTTAGATTTTATCCAACTTTTAGAAGCAGAACCAGAAATATTTCTTTAAAAAGTAGAAGAATGTTCACTCAGAGGAAGAATAAGAGCAACAAAAAATTAGGAAAGGAAAATATTACCTGGTGGGGTTAAACATAACAAATTTAGCTAGCATTTGTCACAACAGAATATAAAAGAAGATATATCTGGCTATGGGTTTCAAAACAGAGATGGATCACCAAATCTAGAAGTGGTACTTCTCAAAATGTTTTCTTTCACTCAGTCAAAATTTATTAAGTGTTACTATTCATCAGGCACTAAGTAAAGCTATGTCTGTTCTAAGAGTTGAGGAAGTGTGAGGAGATTCTGTTGAACGGTGAGCTATTCTGGGAGAAGGATGTAGTAGATGGATGATCTAATCTATTAAAGCCAGGGGACTGAGAGCCGCATTTACTTGTCTGGCTTCAACTAGTTTTGCCTTTCCAGATTACCCACCTATATTATTGCCTGGCTATGTAGGCCATCAGATTTGGAATGAGGCTTCTCTAAATCAGGTCCAGAGTGTCTCCAATGCACCTACCTTCACCAAAGCAAGTGTAGTGGTATCAAAGCCTGTCTTTTATATCCCAGAGTTCCCTTCTGATATAGTGAAGGCCATTAATGCTATGATTTCTGGAGAACCAGAATGCACATTGCTCCCAAAGCTGGCTATGTGCAGACTAAACCAGAGAGGTCGTTGATTGATTATGAAGGAAAGATTTGGCTTGGCTTTTCCTACCCACTAAACCAGAGCTTTTACAGTAATGCAGATTAGGAAACCCTCACTAAGGATCAGACACAGATACTTGGCCATCCCATTGCCTGGGCTATATCCTCTACAGAGTCCCAAAGAATCAGTAACTTGGCATCTGAGTTTCAAAGGGTGAGGAGTCAGTTTGGCAGATCTGGGGCAGAGCAGGTAGGGAAGATATACTCCAGCAAGTGCCAAGGTGCAGGAGCATATGAGATCATCTTGTAATGAATTATAAAAAGCTCAGAAGTGATGACTAGAAAGTGAGAGGGGACAAGTGGTGAAAAACGAGGCTGAAGAGGAATGCAGGGCTCAAGGTCATTCAGGATCTTGCATAGAGAGTATGGGTTTGGCGTTTTATTTTTAAAGTAATGGAGAGACATGGAGAGTCTTAAGAAAGAGAGTGACGGGACCAGCAGTTGGCATAATAGCTATGTTGCTGGATTCTCATGTAGTCGACCGTGGTTTGAGTCCCAGACCCAGTGGCTTAAACTCATGCTGGGCGCATGTGTGTGTGTGCCCAAGATCCCGAGAGGAGAATGGAGGAGAAGGGATTGCGGTGTGGCCATCCCCCCTGGGGGGTGATTTCTTGCTTTTTATCTCTCTGTCTCTCTCTGTATGTCTGGTGAGCGCATGCGCCCTATAGCAAAAACCTCTCCAAAAAAAAAAAAAAAAAAAAAAAGAAAAGAAAAAAGAAAGAGAATGACAAAATTTACTCTGTGTTTTAGAAAGGGTGATCTGGGGGAAAAAAAAGAAAAAGAAAGGCCAATCTGGAAAGAAGGTGGTGTTTAGAGAAAAATGGTTAGAAAGTTACTATAGCTTGCAAATGAGAAATATTGAGAGCCTGTGATGGTAGTTGTGTAGGATGGAAAGGATGGGGTAAATGAGGCAGATGTTAACGTGGAGAAATGACAGGACTTGACAGAAAAAAAAAAAAGAGGACTGAAGGAAGCAGAGGATCTTAGAATAAGGCAGTGCTTCTGGCTGGATGGTTGCTGGAGTAGGGGTATTGCAGTGTACGAAAGGGATCATGAATAGATTTGAGTCCAGATAATACAATTAAGTTATATTGAATATGCTACACTTATACATGGAGATGTCCACTGTGCACAGAAGTTTCTTTTTCAAGGGGACTGTTTTCCTGGGAGAGTCTTAGATTTAGGCATTTGGTCTTTACATTTAAAAGGGTGGGCATAAAGTTGGTGGGACAGACCCAGGATATCAATACTTAAGAGACATTTTAACAAGCAACCAGAAAACAAATTTCTTTTAAATAAAGTTTTGTTTCTGTTATATTTTGTTTTTCTTTTTAAAATTGTAGCGTTGGCTATTAGAGAAAATTGAATTGAACTCCTTAAGCCAAAGTTGGGATCTGATTTTGGCAGGGTGATTGGGAAAATAATTTCTCTTGTTTTCAACATCTCATTTAAAAAGGAAAAGAGTAGATACTTGATATAATAAAGTATCACTATTATCGGGATCAGCAGATGTTGTGATGGGTACATCACTGGACTCCTACATGGTTGACTGCAGTTAAGTCCTGGATTCAGTAACGTGAAACACACAGGGCACATGTGTGTACGTGCCCAAAATCTTGAGAGAAGAATGGAGGAGAAAAGACTGCAAGGTGGCCATCTCCTCGGGGGTGGGGAGTGATTTCTTGCTTTCTGACTCTGTCTCTTTGTCTCTCTCTGTGGTGAGTGCACATGCCCTAAAGCAAAAAAAAACCTCTCAAAAAATCATTATTATCAATATTCTCATTAGGCTATTGGGAGCAAGGAAAGAAGTAAAACTGCTTTTTGTTTGTTTTGTTTTCTACTGTTATTCTCCACCTGTTTTCTCAGAGGTTTTATGATCATTGGCAGTAAATAATGGATGAAGAGTCACTTAGGAGGCAGCAGGAAGCTTTCTTCCCATCAGGTGTAATCTTGAGTGTAGGAGTACAGAAGCATAGGGAAAAGCTCAGAGATAAATATCTACCTATCCAGGTGCCTTAGCACAAATAATTTCCTTCCTGTGTTTATGTTTAGATATTCTATGATTGCACTTTAGTGCATGTAAATGCTTAAATGTACATTATCTCTGTGCTTCTGTTTGTTTGCTTTCCATTTCTTGGCCTATTTGCCTCACACTTTTCTCTTTTAAAATAGATTTTATGCTTTAGAGTAGCTTTAGGTTCACAGCATACATGAGCAGATAGCACCGAGATTTCACATATGTCCTCCATCCCTACATTCACCGCCTCCCACATGATCACTATCCCCCATGACAGTGTTACATTTGTGATAATCAATGAGCTTGCGTGGACATGTTGTTATTACTCTAAGTAGATAGTTACACTGGGGTTCACTCTTGGGGTTGTACATTCTGTAGGTTTGGACCAATGTATAATGAATAGCTGTCCACCATTATAGTATCCTAGAAGGCAGTTCATTTAAGCCATATCATGTGAACGTGTGGTTAAACATGTCATTTATCTTGCAGATACACAGAGAATATATTAAAAAGTTGGACAGTAATATGTGTTTACCCAGGTCAAAGGCTTTATGATGTATATTATTATTGTCATGCAATGGTACTATTTTAGTAGCAAGTTGTAGTTGGAGCTTCACTGGTGTTAAAAGCTAATTTAATTAACTTAGCCACTCACGTTTTTTCAGAAGTCATCAAGAGAATAGAATATAAATAAATATTGCTTAATCAAGAAAACAGAAACCTGAATCAGTTTGTAGGACAGATTATGTCTTACCAGCAGAGGGTGTAATGGTTACTTCGCTGGACTTCCATGTAGTCAACTGCTGTTTGAGTCCCTGACCCGGCAGCTTAAAACTCACACTGGGAATGTGTGTATGCACAAAATCCTGAGAGAAGAAGAGAGGTGAAGGGATTGTGGCATGGCCAATCCCACCAGGGCATGATTTCTCACTTTCTGTCTCTGTTTCTCCAGCAAGTGCACATGCCCTATAGCAAAAACCTCTCTCTTAAAAAAAAAGAAAAAAAGAACAGAATATTTCTGTTTCAGTACAGTAATCTCTTTTGTTATTTGTCATAGTGAATATTACACTTGATATCTAGGGAAAAATCTTTGACTTGAAAGCTGGAACCTACATTTATAGTGAAGCATTTCAGGAGCTGTGTTCATGCATGGATGCAGGGGTGTGTGTATGTCTATGCATGTGTACATATATATGGGTGCATGCATGTATGTATACGTGAGTTTGTGAGTGTGTTCACATATTTAGTACATTTCAGCATCTGAGATGGAAATAAGAATGTTGCAAACCATCTGGGGAGCAGACGAGAGAAGATTACAATAAATTTATTTGCTAATATAAGCCAAAAAAATTAAAAAGTAGTGAGATGACAGAAAAAAATGGGAGAGGAAAAGAGAGCAGCAACATTCAGGTATGGGGGGAATTGGGTCATTTTGAGAAATTTAGTGTCATTTTGAGAAATTAGTGTCTTCATGGCACAAACTTCTTTTTTCTCTAATGAGAACCTGAAGAGCCCAGAGCAGATATGCATGCCTGTTGTAACTCACTGCCTTTTTCCCTAACCAAAAAACAAAGGGTTCTCTACTCATTACTTTATTTAGATTTTAACCAAAGGCTGGAGTCTGTCACCTCATACAGGAGGGTGAATGTTTGTTTTTGCTTCCTTTAACTGTCTTATATGGGCTGCTATTGCTTTCAGCTTAATCAAATCAGTCTAGGGTTCTTGATTTAGGGATTTCTTTAGGAAAACTTTAGTGAACTGCTCCCACATGGACAGAGATTTCAATGGATTAAATGTTGGTTGCAGTCTATGAAATACCCTGGGTTTTTGGCAGGGGGGCCAAGTGAAGCCCATCAGTGACAAGAAACCAAGGAGTATTACAACATTAACCTTGAACTACAATCCTGCCATGTCTTCATATAATTTCTTTTAAAGGTCACTTCTCATAACAATCAAATTAAATTTTATGGGTCAAATTGCAAATATATACAGCCCACCTTCTTTCTTTACATGATTTAGGAAAAAAAAATCCCAATACAGAAGTTAATTGGGTAGTGTATTGATATGGTGCTGGTACCATGATCTTTTTTGAAGGAGGAGAGTTAAAGAAATTGTTTAGCAGTATCTGTTTCATTGATGTTTTTCTTCACTGGACTGTTAGCAACAAAGCTATCCTTTCTGTTTTTGATCCCTAATATAGTGCCTGACACACAATAGGCATAAATATCCTTTTTTGAATGAATGAATTATGGGAGCAGAAAAAAATTGCATCTAAAATGGAGAAAGAGGGACCAGTAGTTGGTGTAATGGCTATGTCAGTGGACTCCCATGTAGTCGACCACGGTTTGAGTCCCAGACCTGGTGGCTTGAGCTCACACCAGGCGCATGTGCGTGCATGCCCAAGATCTTGAGAGGAGAATGGAGGAGAAGGGATTGTGGCTTGGACATCCCCCCTGGGGGGGTGATTCCTCTCTTTCTGTCTCTCTTTCTCTCTCTGTCTTTCTGGCGAGTGCATGCGCCCTATAGCGAAAACCTTTCCCAAAATATAAATAAAATAAAATGGAGAAGGAAATATTATTATAGGTAATGTTTATTAAGGGTTTTTTTTTTTGTTTTGGGGCCTGGCACTGTGAATTATATTTTATTTGTTTACTCATTTAATCCTGACAATAATCAGATACTATTATTATACCAATTGTGTAGATGGGAAATGGATGCATAGTGCTACTAAGCAATTTGACACAAGGTCTTACAACTCAAAAATGTCTGGATCGCTATTTGAATCCTAAATGTCTAGTCCCAGAGACCATGCCCATTCACCACCACACTAAGCCAGAAGTTTAGCCCTATCCCTGTCCCCCACATGCTTTAGGTGGTGTTGATACAAATTTAGGGGGAACTATGGCCAAGTCTGCATTGGCCTTGTGGCTATAAAGATGATGTGAACACTGAAATATTAAAGTGATATAGGTAGAATTTCAGTCATAGTGGGAGACTCTTAAGGTCTTGTAGGGCTTTCACCTGGTTGATTTTTCCTTGTAGCTCAACTTCAATGATCTAGGATGTTCCTGTGGGCCTCTGTAAGGAACTAGGTAGCCCAAAGGGGCCATATTCATTCTTTAATACTCTTATCCTCATATAATCTTGGCACCATTTCTTTGCTAGTTTGGAAGCAAGTTGAAGTGAAGGCGACTTTTAACAGAATTTACGTTACCATTCTCCAGTGTCTCCCTGGTTGGACCAGGCTTGTGCCATACTTGATGTTTTCTCAACAGTTTATTTAATTCTTGTTCCTCATTTACCTTATTTATGAAATAGAGGTAAGAATAATCCCTACCTTGAATAATTGTTGTTGAGATTAAACAAATTACTGCATTTAAACCTTTTGGAAAAGTGCTAGACGCTTTCCTAAATAAGTGCTCATAAATTACTAGCTCTTATTCCTATAAACTTTGTGTTCCTGAATTTCAAGTTAACTGAGTTTCTAGAACTTGAGTAATTCCAGCTCAACTAAAGTAAAAGAGAAACCCCCGATATAAAAAGTCACTCTATTGGTTTACCTTGCTCCGAGCTGGGAAAATGTGAAGAAACAAAGCATTTTATTTTAGAGATAGAAAAATTGAGGCAGAGTAAGATCAATAGACTTGTTCAGCATCTTGCAAATAAACAGCACATGATTACTGATCAAACCAGGTGAAGAATTCTTATCCGTTACTCTAATTGGAATATGCTTGTGGTGTGAGAATGTTATTGCACTACAACTAGTGATAATGAGCTTGGTAAATTCAAGAAAAATGGACTGTTTGAGAAGGTCATGACTTATTTCAGGGTCCCATATGACTGTAGCCCAAATTCTTGTTATAAGTTTTATCTATGGTCTGCAGAAAAATTAAGCTCTATTTCTCTTGTGGAAAGCATTGGCTAATCTGATCCAGCCACTGTGTTATTGTGTTAATGTAGCTGCCCTGTAAGAATGAAAACCATATTGCTGTCTTCTGTTCAGATCCCTGGGTTGGCTTGGAAACATGCCAGATGCATGGATGAGCACCCAGGATCCTGGGAAGTTGGAGGACTGAAGAAGGGGTATCAACACATGGTAAGACCCTGTTGGGTGTCTCTCTCTTTTTCTCTCCCCCATTCTTATGTACACATGATCTCTATCATTATAAAAAGCTTTCCCATCTGCATAGGGGAAAACTATCTTACTATCTATTGCATCTCAGTCTTTGGAGTAGGTATTTTTACCAACTAAGCTTCTTTTAGAGAAAAAGAAAATGTCACTTATGACATATTTGCCTGAGAAAATGCAAGCCCTAAGGGGGCGTACTGGCTGGTGAGTTCTCATGTGCTGAAAGGATAAGAGCCATGGAGTCTCTTGAGTTTAAAGGAGTCTTGGTGGGGGAGGGGGGTCACTTAGTCAACTCTAACACTTGACTGGTAAGAGAGCTGTAGAGATAGTTTGAGGAACATGTGCAACATCACACAGCTGGTAGACAGAGGACAGCCTATAGCCTGTATTGGTTTAACTCCAATTTCTATTGTCTACTCCATTCTTGCCGATACCTGATAAGGTTTCCATGCAGACTGATACGAAGATTGTCCAAATGACCATTGCAGTAATGTCTGAGGAGCACTTTGATAACTGTGTGGCATTTGGGACTGTTCACTTTTCACTCCTTACCTTGGACTTTAGCATCTTGAATTGACCAGATATTTAAAATATTTTACTTTGGAAATTAAAAATAGTGTGGTTTTTTTTTTTTTGGCTGGCCTCATAACCTAGTGGCTAAGGGAGCTGAGCATGGTCAACTGTGTATTAAATCTTGGTCCCAGCAGCTTGAAAAATGCACTGAGAGCATGTGTGTACATGTCTGAAATCCTGGAAGTATTGAGAAATGGAGCACGAGGGATTGCAGTCTGACCATGCCCCCTTGGAGGAGGGGGAGGTGTGTTCTCCCTGTTTCTCTCTGTTGCTCTGTCTCTGGTGAGTACATGTGGCCTGTGGCTATTTGAAAAAAAAAAAAGAATAGTTTTAAAAATATCTCTCCACAATATATAGTTTTAGTAGTCATTGTAATATCTAAGATAGTTAATTTTATTTTGGGCCTTTTGAAATTAGACAAAATAAGGCTTCTGTTTCTTATTTTTGTGGCTGAAAACTTGACAACCTTCAGCATCTGTGCCATGCATGGCATTAAAAAATATTTGATAGAGTGAAGGAAACAATAGGTAAAATGATACCTGAACGGGGAGCAGGCAAAGTCACTCATAGGAACAATGCTTCTGATTAGTTAGGAATTTAACTTTAGAGGTAGAAAAGAATTGAATCACCCAGGTTGAAACATTAGGCAAAAGTTTGACCAAACATCTGGCAAGAATACTTTTGGTGTCTCATTGGTATGTGATATATAAATGGAAGTGTCAGATTGGTATGTGGGAGCCTTCAGGGGCAACTTGGAATAGGGCCATCAGGGTGCCATGGAATAGGGCCATCGGGATGACATGGCATAGAGCAGAATGATGTAAAACAGTTAAGGACAGAGCAGCAGCAGTAGTAGGGGAGAAGGGCAGCAGCCCTCAGTGACCACCAAAAATGGTACCAATGAAGATACCAACACCAGCCATAGATGTGGCAAAAACAATTAAGATGGCCTTGGAGAGTGAGCTGCCCAGACAATGCTCAGTAGTAGAAACATGACTTGGTGCCTCAGTGTGTTTATTTTTTTAAGAGGTTAGTTTTTTAAATTCTTCCTAAAGCTGATGTGAGTGCCCTAGCCAGTGTTGTCTGTGGGAACCTAATGAGGCAGTTTGGGGAGGTACTTTTTTCCTAATGGACATACCATCTCCCCACTTGGTCTTGCTGTCCCTCTGAGGGCTGTATGTGAATCTCTTTGATGGAACTTGCTATCAAAATTGAATATGTAACCTTACTCAATTTTAAAAATTTAAAAGAAGAGCTAAATATGTAAGAAGTCCCTAAATAAGAGAATTAAACTAAACTTGCAGAATGGCATAAAATAGGATTAACATTTTAGGTCAGAATGCCATCTTTCAAAGTGGTTTATTCTTTCTTTTCATGCCCCCGCCCCCAGTTGCAATTTGGTATTATTTGGTCACTTACAATTTGGGTTAGAACCTTTTCTAGACACTTCCCACTAAACTTCTTTCTGTCCCTATTTTATTTCTTTCAGTCTCCAATTTTCACACTCTTTTTTTTTTTTTTTCTAACCAACTGAGTTTTATTTGCTGTATAAACCAAACCACCTAACATCTTTCAGGTGAAAAAATACTAAATTTTAATAAAAATATTACAAGTTGAATTAGAGCCCAATAAAAATTAGCTTCGGGGAGGGAACGTAATTCTACTCAATTAAGGCAAACATGTTTATAGACCACAGATTAGTTTATTTTTAACACCCATCATGCCATGAATTCATAGGGAATAAGTTCCAGTAGCTCAGGCTCCTTTCCATTGGTTCTCACAAAATGTGCTTCTCTGGGTGGAGCAGGCTGGCGCTTTAGTTGAACCTAGGTACCTTTCTCTTTGGCTTCTTTCTTTTTCTGGTCTTTTTCCTTCACACGTTTTAGGAACTGCCATCTTCCAATTTTCACACTCTTAATGAGGCTTACAGATACCTGATAACTACTAAGCAGGGGATGAGTTCAGCTTCCAGAATGGATCCTTTGGGGGCACTCTTGTTATTTATTTAAAGAGATTTTTACCTTAGGGCACATGTGTTCTCCTGAGAAAGAGACAGAGACAGTGAGAGGGAAAGTGAGAAGTCACCCCCAGAGTGATGGCCATGCTGCAATCTCTTCTTCATTTTCCTCCCAGGATCTTGGGAACATGCCTAGTGTGAATTTCAAGATGGTGGGTCCCAGACTTGAACCACAGTTGGCCATGTGGAAGTCCAGCAACGTAACTGCTATGTCACGTGCTGGCCCCAACATTTAGTTATGTTTTAACCAGTGTAGGAATGAACATTTTTTCTCTTCAAAATTAGAAATGATAGGCCAGTATTCTTTTTAACTTAATTATTTGCTTAATTCAATTTGATATTATTATTATTTTTTAATTTGACTAGAGAGAGAGAGGAAAAGAGAAAGCAAGAGAGCAAACCCCCAGATCCAGGACTCCAACTGTGGTCAGCCAGCTGGGAGTCCAGTGCCTTCATCTCCACACAGTCTGCCAGCCCCTTGGCCATTATTCCTGGTAGTATAATCTGTGTTCATTCAGACTGTAGAATTTTAGCATCAGGGAGAATATAAGTCCTTGCTATGTTTAAACTTCATGCTGTAGTATTACTATTTATTGATTGTTATAGTTGACTTTTATTAATAGCAAATAGTTCATGAGTTTTTAAAAAATTAAAATTTTAAATTACCTAATGGGTTCTATGATACTTAAAACACTTTAGTGAACAAAATTCATAAGGAAAGATACTGAAATAAATCCTCAAAATAGTATTTTTACATATAACTTTTAACTGTTAAATTGTACTGAAAGCTACCAGTTAGTTGAAAGCCAATTACTTTTAAAGTCCCTTTCTCTTTAAAAGTAAGTTAAGGGCTAGCTCAGTGATCTGGTGTTTTGGACAGCTGGATCCCACAGGGTTGACTTATCATGTCTTTCAAGTCTGGGATTCAGTGGCTTGAGAAATAAACCAGGCACATTTGGTGCCCCAAATCCTGACAGGTTGGAGATGGAGAAGGGATTGTGAGTGTGGTGTGACCATTCCTCATGAGGGTTGCTTTCTTCTCTCCCTCTCTCTGATAATGTACATGCCCTATAGCAATAAAAAAAAAGAAAAGAAAAAAGATAAATAGGAGCCAGATGATGTAACTGGATACCCTTGGAAGGCACCTGGTACCTGGGCACCCCCTGCACATTAGATGCTTTTGACCCAAGGTAGCTAATGTAGGGGTAGGTCATAGTATGAGCAGCCTGTTGAGAGTCCCTCCCTCCTTCCCTCTCTTGTTCATGAAAGAAATTAAATAAAGTTTGAAAAAGCGAGTTAAAATAGAAAGTTTCTCTAAGGTTTAAAAATATTCTTTTTCACTGAGAGTTCTGGTTCTCTCTCACCTTTTGTACTTTAAGTTGCTTTTTTGAATTTAAAGATCATTCTGTATGAACACATAGTTAGAATGTTTTCATGAATTATGCTGAGTACAGAATTCAGGTTGAGAGAGCTGGATGTCTCATTTTGACCTGACCTAATTTAGATGACTCACTGTCACATATAAGACACATTTTAATAACGTGTTTAGTAACCTAACCCATCAAGAATCATTTTTATTTTATTCCTGTTGACAAAAAATAAAAAACCCGACAGAAATAATAAGATTTATGTTTCTATTATAGATTTACTCAACTCTTTTGGGAATGGTGAAACTTATAAAACTCTCTTGTAAGCAGAAATTCTCATGGGTTCTATTATATGATTTTTATGCTGTAGATTTTAAATGACAATTTTAGTCCCTTGACAGTAAAGATAACTCTTACAGAAATAGAGGCAGGAAAGATAATATTTTCAATAACAGAAACACAATAAGATGAAGAGTAGAAATAAAAATGTAAATTATTGATGGATCTATAGCATGCTGCCATATGAATAGTTCTCCATATTTCACATTGCTGTTGTATCATGAACTTTTCTCTCAAATCATACCCTCATTTTAATGTAAACCCACCAAAATAGCTTACAATGAAACTGCAAGATGTTCTCAGTCATTTGAAGAATATTCTTCTTTCCAGACCTACTATGAATTTTGTATGGATAAAAATTGTGGAAAAAAACCTAGAATTGATTCTATCAGATTTGTATACATATGGTGTTATATATGAAGCAAAATAATAGTTAAGAATCTATTTCTTTGAATTAGAAACTTTCCTGAGGGAAAAATCAATTTCTCATTTATATTGCAGAAACAGAGTGAATTTTTGAACATTAGATGTTTCTTGCATATTTATCAAGTAGAAAATTACAATTTGCTATCTATTTGGTGTATCTCCATTGATGTTTCGGATATAGATTAAAAAAAAAGTGTTGGTGCCATTCAGTAATTTATTCTGTAAATAGTTATGCATAATCAATCACTTATTTAATGACTGTAGTTATATAATAAATAAAATAGGTAAAATATCCTTGCTCATGTGGAATGTATACAATAATATTGGGGCAATATCAACAACTAAAATAAAAAATACATGTATACATTGGTATTTAGTTATATGGGTATGGATATATATTTATACATAACATATAGTTTATGAAGTATTAAAAGAGCATTAAAAAAGGGAATGGGAGAGGCAGCATTGTGTGTAATGGGGGTCTGGAAATACTTCAGTGCAAAGATAACATTGGAATAGCCTTGAGGAGTTGAGGAGGTGAGCCCTCTCTTGGAGCTGAAGGAACTGAAACACTAGGTCCCTGGGGAAGGAAGGTACCTAGTTCGCTTCCAGAACATCAGTCGGCCAGTGAGACTGGGTAGCAAGAGAAAAAAACTCAGACATCCCTTAATAAAGAGGTGGATATTGTAAATTTCAGAAGAGCTAAAAGATTTTGGATGTTCACAGCACAAAGTATTGACAGATGTTTGAGATGATGGATGTGCTGCTTACCCTAATTTGGTCCTTACACATTGTATTTATGTACTGAAGAATCACATTAAACCCCACTCATGTGCAATTATTGTGTATGACTTTAAAAGAAGAGAGAGAAAGAGGGAGACAGATGGAGCTCTAGGTTGGGTAGGAAATAAAAGGCCATTTTAAGAATCCTGTGTTTTGTCCTGCATGAGATAAACATTTATTGGTTTATGAGCAGAAGTTAATGCTCTGAATTATGTTTTAATGGAATTGTTAGAGCTTTGTGTAAGGAGTATATTGCCAGGGTTGGAGCAAGAAAGAAAAAGGGAAACCAGTGTATGAGGACAGCTTTGGTAGGGAGTAGCAATAGAGGCTATGTGAAAGGGCCAAATTGTGATATTGTATTTTCAAAGTAAAATGTAGAACAGGCTGATAGATTGAGTGTATCCTGTGAGAATAAGAGAGGAATAAGCATTAGTTTAAATTAATTGGCCTAGGCAACCAGAAGGAAGGAGCTTCAATGAACTAGAATGGAGAAGTCTCTAGAAATGCAACTTTTGGGGAGAACCTCAGTAGTTTGTTTTAGGAGATGCTAATTTTGAGAGGTCTATTAAATGACCAAGTAGAGATACTGAATAAGCCATTGGGTATAGGATTCCGAAGTGCAGGGAGAAATCCCAAATTGAGATTTAAATTTCAGAAGTGTGTAGGTGATATTTCAAACACAACATAAGTTGATCACTGAAGAAATGGTTCTCAATAGGGAGGACCCAGGGTGGAGCTTGAAAAGAAGTTCACAATTAAGAGGTTGGAGGTAGAACCAGCAAAAAGAGAGTAGTAGTCAGGGAGATATAAGGAAAGGCAGTGAATGTGATATCTAGTTCTGAACTGTCTTTTGTTGATACATAAGTCTATTATTTTTCCAACACTATATTGCTTTTTAAGACTCTTTTATACTTCTAAAAGCAATTAGTGTGACTCCTCTTTCAGAATTATTTAACTCTTCCAGTTCTTTTGCCTTTTTATATACATTTTACAATCAGATTTTAATTTTCTTTAAAAAAAAAACACAAAAAAACCTGCTCTTATGTACATTGATTCAGCTTGAGGTGGGGTGAGGGGGCAATGTGGATGATATTATGATGTTGGAAATTAATATTGTAACTAGCAAGGTATGGCTAGACATTGTCACTGCCCAGTAACATTTGATTCTCCTTTCATCCTGGGTATATTAGAGAAGTGATCTCCAACCATCCCCAAACCAAGGACCAGCATTATGTAATACAGTAACCCCATGGATGGCATGGATATGAGGAGGGTCTTAGTTCCAGGATAACCCAAGTGTGCTACATCCACTGTGCACCCCATTCCTACCACTACCACACTGCAGTATTACAATGGAACAATCACCTAATAACAGTGGGGTTTGCACTCCTATGAGAATCCACTACCACCACTGCTCTAACAGGAGATGGAGCTCAGGTAGCAAAGCAAGTCATAGGCAGTGGCTGCAAACACAGACAAAGCTTCACTCAATCACCTGAAGCCCCCCTCCACTGTCTGGCCAGTAGACTGGCACGGGGCTGATGGTCTAGGGGTTGGGGACACCTGAATTAGAGGATAAAAGTTTCCTGCCCTCTTGAAGTTAAGCTTGATCAAGTGATTTACTTTCGTGGGCCGGCAGGTGGCATGCAATTTACTTTTGATTAATGAAACAGAGGGTCTGAGGAAGGACATTTAGAAGAAAAATAAGGAGGCAAAGCATTCATGGGACAAAGAAATGTGGTATTATCTGTTGAAGATAATTTATAGTTTTATCATCTGTACTATGGAGAAATGTTCACCTGCTGAAATATCCATTTTGTAAGTCAAATAATGTGATTGAATATATAAAAGAAAATGAAATAAAAAATAAAAGAAATAAATTTAAGATAAGAAAAAAACAAACCAATAAAAAAAATAAAAAATTACACATCATGATCAGGTAGGCTTTATTCCAGGAATGCAAGGTTGGTTCAACATATGTAAAACCATAAATGCAATATACCATATTAACAGGAAAAAAGATAAAAGTCATATGACAATATCAATTGATTCAGAAAAAGCATTTGTTAAGATACAACATCCCTTCATGAGCAAGAATCTCAGCAGTATCAGCATAGAAGGATCATTTCTCAACACAATAAAAGCTGTCTATGTAAAACCCATAGCGAACATCTTCCTGAATGGAGAAAAGCTGAAAGCATTTCCACTAAAAATGGGTACAACACAAGGATGCCCACTTTCTCCACTCCTTTTCAATATAGTACTGGAGATTATCTTTTCAAAACTTGCATTCAATATTATGCAATTTTGTTCATTACCATATCAGTAAAAAAAAAAAAGAACTGATATATGACTCTATTTTCCCCCCTCTTTCTCTCCTTGTCTTGGTTATTACAAAATTACTTGTTGATCAGACTGAACCAACATATGGAACTGGAAGGTTGGAGCTATTTAGGTTTGGTATTACTACTAAACATAATTCTCTTAATGTGACTGATTCACAAAGTCAATTATGGGATGACTAGTCATCCTCAGTGATTGTTTCTTGAATGAACTTGCCTGCAAGAAAAGTTGGGATCTTAGCAGTGGTCAAGAGGAACTAACTCTAGGGTGGGTGGCGAGTGGTTTTTTTTTTTTTATGTATAGAGATTTTTGTTATAGGGTGTGTGCATTTGCCAGGGAGAGAGAGAAAGAGACAGAGAGACAGAAAGCAAGAAATGACCTTACAGGGGGGTTGATCACACCACAGTCTTGTCTCCTCCATCCTCTTCTTGGGATCTTGGGCACACACACACACACATGCCTGGCGTGTTTCAAGCTGCCTGGTCTGGACCATGATCAGTCACATGGAAGTCAAGCAATCTGACATCTGTGCCATCTGCTGGCCCCAGTGAGTAGTTTAAATGTAATATCGTAAGGGCTATTGTGACCTCCTGTTTTGGCTGAGCTGAGTCTGATAACAGAATGCAGCAGAGAGGGAGGAAGTTTAGGGAGAGTCACTCTTCCCGATTAAGGGAGAACTCTGTCCAGCACTTTAAGTATAAAGAGATCTAGCTTTGAGGAAGGACAAGATTCAACCACCTGTAGAAAGGGATTCAGTGAAGAAATTGAGCCCTAGAAGGCAAACCAGAATATATATCAGGAAAATGAGTCAGAAACCCAGTTATATAGCTACCAAACCCAGTTATGGTAAATATAGAAAGATTGGATCAGAGGACTACAGTTTGGTACGACAGAAATGCTGAATTATACTGACATTTGGAACAAGATTTTAAAATTGTTGTGTTCTATTTTTAAAACTCTAGTCTCAAATTATTCAACAAATGAAACCTAAAATGCCTGAGAAAGAATTCAGACAATTAGCTTAATGTAGTATACATTTCATTGAAATTTTAATAGGGCTTGACACATGTTAGTAATTTAAAATACTGTAATGTACTACTTAGGGATGAAGTAGTATATAGATTGAAGGTAGAAATTTTAATCCTGCCAAGAAATGATGCAGTCACAAAAATTATTAATTTATAACGGAATCTGTGCAGAAATTTTGAAGAAAAAGAACCTTTAGTGTTTTTCCTTGTCTGTCGGAAAGAATAATGTGATAGAGGAGAACGTAAAAGTATTAAAAATTGTAATGGACACTAGAGACAAAGTGGAAAGAGAGTGTGAGAGGGGAAGAGCATAGGAAATTTGGGGTGAAAATGGAGAGGTAAGATAGTTGTGGGAAACAGATAAGATTTATCTGTTGACAAGGACATATATGGTGGTCTCAACTGGGCTGGACTGAGGCGTTATATCATGCTGGGTAAAGTATCTTCACAATCTAAATGATGTGAGGTGATTTAATGTTTGAATAATAATAATAAAATATATAAATTTAAAAAATAAAAATAAATAAAAATAAAAAAATAAATGATGCTTATAGCATCACTACTTTTCATTTAATATGAGTAAGGCATGAATGCTGCATTCTTCATCCTTCTTTTTGATGTTAGCATTGAATGGGACTTTTTTTTCTTCCATATGTAAAGAAATATGGAGTATGTTTATATATGTGGGGCAGGAGTGGAGAGGGTTTATTGGAGAAACACTTGAAAACATTCATGAGTCTTTCAGGGAATGGTGGCTTACTAGGAGTGTAACAGAGAATGTGGGACACAAGTGCTTGGCTACTTATAGGAAAAATACTTATTGTCTGGGCATTGTTTTTAGCTTTTGAGAAGATACTATTTTTCTCTTTTAAGTTCAGCTTTCTTAGTGTCATTAGACTCATGTTGATTGAGAAGGGAATGCCAGAAACCAGAGGGTTTCATTTATAAGAGAATCAGACTCTCTCAAGACACTTTAAAGCAATACTAAACTTTGAAAAGTGAAATATTTCAAGATAGGGCTTCTATAATGGCCTTTGATTTATCTTATATATGCTATTAATTAATAATTTGAAGAATGCTAATTACCCAGGGACTCTCAGAGTAGCTTAATTGTTCATTGGAGAACTGAAGCCCTTTTCAGTAAGATCTTTCTAAAAAGAGAATGCTAAACCTTTATATTTCACTAGCAAGAATTTGAAAGATTTTTAAAGATGTGCTTGTTAATATGGACAAGGGAAGAAAGGAATCTGTTCAGTAATTATAATTAGAGATCTGCATTTGGGAAGAACTCTTCAAATTTTGTTTAGTATTCTCTTTGATTGATTTTATCCCAAATGATCCATTTAACATAACTCATTCTTGAGAAGTTAAACTAGTTTTCATAGCTTGGTGTATAAAGATTTGACTGGAAGAATCCTCTCCTGATTTTTTCCCAAACTTTTAGAAGAATTCGTTTATGGTAAAACCTTCTATTTTAGGTAATTTGCATTTAAAGACAAATGCACCTTCTTTTTCTTAAAACATACTGAGATAGGATAGGACAAGTGCTATTTTTGAATGCTTATTATGGATCCAATCCTTGCTTCTAATTTTCATAACAGATCTGTAAGGGAGGAATCATTATTACTCAGTTATAAATGAAGAAACTGAGTTTCAGACAGGATGACCATTTGTTCTAGGTCTCATAGCTACTAAGTTCAGAGATAGGACTGGAACCTGGGCCATGTGGGGCCAAAAGCATGGAATGATTCCATTAGGAATCATCGGTTCTGGAGTGGGGTAGAAAAAGAAAATGGTGTGGTTCAACTGTGAAAAGTAGATATGAAGATAAAAACAAATACAATTCAAGCTAATACCTCTCAGTTTAAGAACAATAAAAATTTAATATAAAAAGTGAAATTTCAGAATCAAGTATTAGTCAATACAAACTATTACAATAAAAAAGAATCCCAAATATATCTCAAATTTCTGGAAATATAGTTTTGGGCATTTATCCTGATGTATCTGTACCATAGATATTTTGAGTTAACTAATGAAATAAGTGGTTAGTTTTCTTCAGAGAGCTTCAATATACTTCAAGGTTGAGAGCTACGTCAGCTGCAGAAGCATCAATTTAACACTTGCTAAAGCCCCAAATGTACAGAATACTAAGTAGGTGAAGAACTCAGGTATTTAGAAAGTAACACGTAGAGTAAGATGAGAGCATTAACAGCATCACATTTTCATATTGGGCTTTTTATTAACTTGCAATGGTTAAATGCTCATTGTATGCCCATAATACTAGATAATATTTAAGGAGCTTAACATGTTTAGCTCTTGAAAAGCAACATAGCTTCATGCTTATGGTCTCCTGAGCAAGATGTCCTGGTGCAAATTCTGTATCAGCCATTAACTAAGTGTATGCTGTCTTTCTGAATAGCTCAACCCCTCTGAGCCTCAGTTTTCTCATTAGGAAAATGAAGATAATCAACATCTTGATCATAGGATTGTTATGAGGATTATATGAGTTACTAGAAAATTGTAAAGCAGAATACTTTATTAGTATGTAGTAAGTGCAGTGTGACTGTTGGACGCTTGATTTAGGAAGCAACTTATAAAGATGGATAGTTGGGTGAACAAGTCATACAATATAATTTGAAAATGCAATTCAGCAACTTCTTCAATGTTTTTGGTGTCAAGGAGATGCCATAAGTGTCTGCAGTGGTATGCTGTGATAAACAAAAGCTAATTTTAATACAATTTTGGAGAAACTAGAAGTCTCTAAGTTTGTTTAAAGTGGGCTTCTTATAGTAGCTTTTTGTTAGGAAGTTCAGGGAGGAGTTTGGGTGAGGTTAAAACAGTTTTATAATATCAAGGGCAAAGATTATAACTTAAACAATTTCAGAGGAAGAGTTGGAGCTTTCCTTCTGAACAGGAAAATATTGTGCTAGAAGACAGTGAGAATAGGGACCAGCAGTTAGCGTAATGGCTATGTCACTGGACTCCCATGTAGTCAACCGCGGTTCGAGTCCTGGACCCTGTGGCTTAACTCATGCTGGGCACATGTGTGTGTGTGCCCAAGATCCTGAGAGGAGAAGGGATTGCAGTGTGGCCATCCCCCTGGGTGGTGATTTTTCGCTTTCTGTCTCTCTGTCACTCTGTCTTTCTGCGAGCTCACGCGCCCTTTAGCAAAAACTTCTCCAAAAAAAGAGAAAGAAAAACAAAACAAAACAAAACAATGAGACCATAGCTTCAAAAATCTGAAGAAAGTTATTTTAAGCTAGAGTTCTATACCCAACCAATCTTTAATCAAGTATACAGTCAGATAGCAGCATTTCTAAAAAGTCAGAGGCTCAGAAAAATTACTTACTGGACTTCTTAAATCCTAAGTTTACTCAGGAAGTTACTTACATAGGTACTAGAGCAAAATAGGAGCAAACCAAGCAAGAGCAGCATATGGTAATAAGGACACAGCTGATCGCACTCAGGAGAGTAATGAAGCTCATCTTGATGACGACAGCTGGGCAATGGGCCCTGTGAACCTTCGGTTCAGGCTTGAGCAAGCAGATAGAAGATCAGAAGGGAGGAAATGAAAAAAAGAGTTGAGAGAAATTTGGTAATGTTCATTAGAGAGTGGGTGTGTTAAGGTTAAAATAGACTATACAAGGAAAAAAGGCGATTAAATGTTTGAAAAACTTATTCATTCCTCAGTTGGACCAAGGGTAACATTGGATATTTTTTCTTTTCTTTCATTTCTCGCTCTCTAATTTTAAATTTTACTTACTTAGTAAACTTTCTTGACAGAGAGAGAGAGAGAGAGAGAGAGAGAGAGAGAGAAACAGAGCAAGAGAGAAAGAATGATAAAGACAGACAATTATCACTTCCAATAGAATCTCCATGCCACAATCCTCCCCAATCCCAGACAACCCCAGATCATGAGCACATGCATGAACCTGTCCTGCTCAGAGAGGTCCTAGGACATGAATCAGGACCTTTCCCATGTGGGTACAGCAATACCAGCTGCTCTTGCCCAACCCTTACTTCTCTCTCTTGATTATGTTAGCAACCTCTTTGTGGCACATTCACTGACATAATTTTCTCCAGCTTCTTACATTTTGTGCCATAGGAATGGGGGTGAGAGTAAATTGTCTACACTTTCCCTCAATAAGCCTAGATAGTTGCATTGACTCTTCCTTGAACTTAGATGAACCAAATGCCTTGTAACACCTCAGCAGCAGCCAACAACCATGGAAATGAGATTCAACAAAACTGATGGGAGGGTGAAGAGAGCTGTCTGTCAACAGGATGATAAACTTTCTGGTTAGTGCTTTTGTTCAGAAGATAGCACCTTTTCTAGCCCACATCAGATGACTACTTTTATTGCAAAGGGCAGAATCGTTCATCACAATAACCTGAGGCTTTCTTTAGATATCTGTTTTCCCATGCGCTGTGCTCTAGATAGGATGCTGTGTGTCATGCTACCAGAAACAATTCCATTCTCACCCTCTGATCTTGTTAGCAGCATACATTATTTTAAGAATTTAGTTTGGGAGATTGGCAGGTGATGTGGTGGTCAGGGCCCTGGACCCCCCACATGGCCAACTGTAGTTCGAGTCCCAGACCTGGCAGCTTTTTTTTCCTCACTGCTTCTGCCCCCGGCCCCCCCCATCTTGCTCTGGTCAAATTAAATAATAATAGGTAAAAATTAAATAAAATAATTCTTAAAAAATTTACTTTGGTTACATTTCCTTCAAGCTCAGAAATTTGGTCATGTACATATCTGTGTATTTGGATTCTAAATAATAAAATATTTCTTTACAAATAAAAAGTAAGTCATGGGACCAGCAGGTGATGTGGTGGTTAAGGGTGCTGGACTCCCAAAAGGCCAACTGTGGTTTGAGTCCTGGACCTGGCGGCTTTCTCACTTTCTCTATCTCTCTCTCACACACACTCTGTCTCTCTCTGGTCAAATTAAAATAAATAAATAAATAAAAAGTTAAATAATTCTCTTTTTTTTTGGAGAGGTTTTTGCTATAGGGTGAGTGCGATCACCAGACAGACAGAGAGAGACAGAGAGACAGAAAGTGAGAAATCACCCCCCAGGGGGGATGGCCACGCTGTAATCCCTTCTCCTCCATTCTCCTCTCGGGATCTTGGGCACACACACACATGCGCCTGGCGTGAGTTTAAGCCACCGGGTCTGGGACTTGAACTGCGGTCGACTACATGGGAGTCCAGCGACATAGCCATTACGCTAACTGCTGGTCCCAAATAATTCTTTAAAAATAGTAAGTCATTATATCGAAAACAGATGTAATGATGTCAAATTTAGTACTCTCCACATTGAGACATCTTATATTCTAATGAAGACTCACGTGTTACTGTACAATCAGTGATATATAATCTATTTGCAATCAAGAACGTTTGAGAAAGATGTCTAGATGTGCATACTCTGGAAATTTTAATTAATATTTTCCTTATCATTATCCCATAAATTATTTTATCAGGGAACAATAGCTTCTTTCAGAAACAAGCTTTGACTCTATTTAAACTTCCAAAGGAAAATGGTATAATAATCCTTATAAATTATTCTAGCTCTGACCTTGAGAAGACTATTTTAAATATGAATGAAAAGCTTCAGGTGACTAGTTCATGAAAAATCTATTAGCTTATCCATTTTGTCCCTTTAAAGGATTTTCATTAGTTGGTGCAGCCTGGTAATTAATTTGGAATTATCTCTAAAGAACTGAGGAGAGATGAATGTTTTAAATCTAAGTTAAAATGAATAGGAGATACTTTTCTCTGAGAGAAAGAACTCTGCTGTATTACCTGACAGCCTCATTACTAGACAAACTTGATTGCTGAAATAAGTAATGGTAATCTTATTTACTAAATGATTTTTTCCTTAATAAAAACAACACTAGTGAAGGACAGAGAAATAAATGCCACATAGAAATTGAAAACACATAATGAACAAACAAGCTATTAACCTTGTCCAACACAGAATCAATAGCAGTAATTTTTTTTTTTAGGTCAGTTGTCTGTCAATTATAAATAGACAGAGATCACACTTAGGATTGAAAGAATAAATTGGACCATGTATTTCCATGTATCTTGTTGGAAACTTGATTTTTCTATGAGAGAGCAGTTTTCCTAGTCAAATAACAATTCTACACATGCATAACATGTGGTGTTTCTCTGTCTTCTTAAAATAGCCTTCTCATATACAATTAATGCAATGGAGACCCAGTTAGAGGCAAATAAAGTAAAGTGAAGGTCAGAACCGAAGGACCTAGGGTACATTGTTGATGAAAACAGGAGAGATTTACAGGGATGACTTATGACTTTTATAAGCATCAATTTAGTTTTTTTCACTTAAAGAGAGGAAAATACATATGATAAATTGCAAGTTTCTTTTGGGACTGACATCATCAACATTTACCTAAGATACTCTCAATCTAGCTTTGTCCAACTTAAAATTCAATAGCTACATTAAATTGCAATGTAAGTATCAGGTGGGGCCCAGCCATGGTGGTGCAGGCAGTAGGGGAGTGACTTTAAGCTACAGGCAATATGGGAAGGCTCCAGGTTTGCACCTTGGGTCTATCTGAACATGTTGGGCATACCCATAGTTTTAGTAGGCTAGAGCTAAGTGGATTGTGGCATAAATACACTGTCAAGGATGCCCCTTTCTTTCTCTTTCTCTTTCTGTCTTTCAGGAAGTAACTAGATAAACTTAAAAAGAAAAGATAAAAGAATATTCCATTCAGATGTCACTGTTTTCTGATAGAAGTCTAAGTAATTTATTGTCTGAAATTTATCAAATTACCGTGAACTGAAGCTTGACTTTACATTAACCTGACAACAGCCATGTAATGACTTAAAATACGTCTTAAAGTAGTTATCATGAAATACTGAAAGTTCTTAAATTAGAGCAGTAATATTTTGTAGTGTTTTTTTAAGCAATTTATATGGCTTTATCAAAATAGTATCTAAGTTAAAAAATATTAGGAGGCTGGTCCTGTAGCCTGGTGGTTAAGAAAGCTTGGAATCCTTGTGGCTAACCACAGTTTGAGTCCTGGCCTCAGAAGCTTGAAAAACAAGCCTAGTGAGTGTGGCTCTGTGCACAAAATCCTGACAAGAAGAAAAAATGAAGGCAATGGGATTGCAGCATGGCCACATTCGATTGAGGGGTACTTATTCCCCTCTTTCTCTCTCTCTCCCTCTCTCTGGTGAGTGCACATACCCTCTGGCAATTAAAAAAGTAGTGCTAGAAGTGATTTAAAAATCCTAGTTGTTCTTCCAATTGTTCCTATTTCCTAAGCCTAAAACATCAGGATAAACTGGATGGCCGTTTATGTTTTTACAATTGTATTTCCTATTTTTTTTTTCTTTTCCTTAAGAGAAATTTTTGCTATAAGGCATATGCTCTCATCAGAAAGACAGAGACAGAAGGGGAGAAATTACCTCCCACCCAGGGGGGGGATGACTGTGCCACAATCTCTTCTTCTCCATTCTCCTCTTGGAATTTTGGGCATGTACATACATGTGCCTGGCATGAGTTTGAAGCTGCCAGGTCCGGAACGGGAACCGTGGTCGACTATGTGGGAGTCCAGTGACGTAATCATTATGCCATATGTTGTTCTCTATACTTCCTTTCAGTAACTCATTTTACCTTTCTTTTTCTTTAAGTAGAACTTTTTTTCTTCATCACTGTACCAGATACCATTGACTGCATAGGTAGCATGCAATGACTTCTTTCTTCTTGACGATCAAATTTTATTTCCCAGAGATGGATCCTATCTCTAGGTGAAAAGTGGCCTTTATCCAGAATACACTGTATATTGGTTCATTTTGTATGCTGTAATGATATACAGTGAATGGGTATAAAATAAATGTTTTTAAAAACTATGAATTAAAAAAGGAGGAAATCCTGTCATATGCCATAATGTGAGATTAGTCCATCTGTGTTTACTTCCAAGTATCACTAAAAAAAAAAGCGATCTTTATTAGTCTAGTGATGGCTTCTTGTCTCCTTGCCACTGGTTGGTGTGGAAGTTGGCATGGAAAATATGAAGGGATGTCTTATTAGAGCTATTAAGGAAATATTTCCTTATTGTATCTTGAAAATATACCCAGAGGGGACAATAAAGCACATTCCCATGATTATTGCTTTACTGGAGGCCAGAAAGCAATTGATCTAAGTTTGAGCAAGCCAGTGTAGAAGAAACTAAAAAACGGTTTTGCAGAAATTTGCTAATATCCTTGAGAGATTGCTTGTGTAAGGCAATTATTAGAAGAAAACAAGGCACTTAGAAAACATTTGAGAAATGTAGTTTGTGTTTAATGAGCTCAAGGACACCACTTTGGAATTATTTCCTTCTTGATTATGTTGTCAACTTCTTTGTCACTTAGAAGTTTATTATTCATAAAAATAAACCTCTTAAGTTCCTCAACATTTCTGTTCTCTTATACTGTGATACACTAGAATGTATTATGTTTTGGTTTTTATTTATTTTTTTCTCCTGGATATAGTCTGTCAGGCCAGGAGCAGCTGTGACCACATTAGTTGTTTTCTGAAGCCTAAGTCAAGGTGGAGCACAGAACCGGGATGAGAGAGTCCCAGGGAGTAAGGGGTGAGCCTTGTGTCCTGCCTGTGGATCTGCTTTTGCTTTAGTTTATTGTTCTGTGAGATAAACAGTCACCTTAGTTAGCATTTATCCCAGTGTGAGTCTAGGCTTTGTTACTTTCAGGTAGGGAATCCATTCCCAAAATGGAAACCCTCCTTGAACTTTACAGAGCATATTAACATGAACAAGACTTTCTGGACAGGAGATTTAAAGGTATGAAGATAATTATCTAGACATGTGTGAGGCACCTTCTCTACCCCTGTTTCTCAAAGTCTTTGAACCAGTTGGAAATAGGGATCCTCATCCTATTCAACAGCTTTTTCTGAGCCCCTCCCTTCAAAATGTCTTGTTCTGTATCACATCCTCTCAGGGCTCAATCCTCGGGACTCTTTATATTATTCTTCTATCCTTCAGAGACGTTCATCACATTTCATTATTTTAAATACCAACTATACACTGACAATTTCTAAATTTATAGCTGCAGCCTGGAGCTCTCCTCTGAACACCAGAGTCTTGTCTCAGAATCCACAGCTTTCTTGATACTTACACTTAGATATCTAATAGGTCTCTCATATGTAGCAAGTCAAAACCAAACTCCGACTCCCTCAATCCAAGCCCCCCGACTCCCTCAATCCAAGCCCCCCTACCCCTTCCAGTAAAATTTGTTCTGTCTAACATTCTTCTCATTTAACACCAATACTATCTTTCCAGTGCAGAAAAAAAAATTAAAAAAAATTAAAAAAGAAACTTTCAGCTCCTCTTTTCCTCTCACAGATCTCTCTCTCTCTCTTTTTGTTTTGTTTTGTTTTTGGAGAGGTTTTTGCTATAGGGTGCATGCGCTCGCCAGGCAGAGAGAGAGAGAGACAGAAAGCGAGAAATCGCCCCCCAGGGCGGGTGGCCATGCTGCAATCTCTTCTCCATTCTCCTCTCGGGATCTTGGTCACGCACACACACACGCCCAGCGTGAGTTTTAAGCCACCGGGTCCGGGACGTGAACCGTGGTCGACTGCATGGGAGTCCAGCGACATAGCCATTATGCTAACTGCTGGTCCCTCTCACAGATATCTCTTATGACCCCATTTGGTCCATCAGCATATTTCAAAATAGACTTACAACCAGACTTCTTCTAATAACTTCCATGTTATTACTCTTGATCCTCTGGTCCACTCTCTCTTACAGGTGCAAATTAGCCTCATGTTCCCTCCCCAATTCCTTTACTACCCTCCCCTTGCTCATTGCAACCCAGCTTTGTTGCATTCCTTGCTCTTCCCAGGACCTGCAAAGGCAAGAAGGCTTCCACTTATTTCCAGAACATACTTCCCTTGTTGCCTATAGCTATCCATATTCTCCCACACTGATAGCTGCTCCCTAATTTTCTGTAGATTTGTGTTCAAATGTTTATAGGAAATGAGGCTTTCCCTGGCTCACTTTTTTTTGGAGAGGTTTTTGCACAGGGCGTGTGCACTGGTCAGAGAGACAGACAGACAGACAGAGAGAGGGAGAGAGAGAGAGAGAGAGAGAGAGAGAGAGAAAGCGAGAAATCACCCCCCAGGGGAGATGGCCATGCCACAATCCCTTCTCCATTCTCTTCTCAGTATCTTGGGCACACACGCACATGCGCCTTAGCGTGAGTTTACGCCACTGCGGTCGACTACATGGGAGTTCAGTGACATAGCCATTACACTAACTGCTGAGATAAACAGTCACTGGCTCACTTTTTGAACTTGCATCTTCTTTTTCATCCTCAGACTCTATCTCTGTGCCTGTATGATTTCACTTCTTAACACTTACCACCATTTGGAGTACTATATATCTTACAGGTACTTTGTATCTATTTGCCTTCCATAATGTAAGTTCCTTGGGGGCAAGAACTTTTGTCTGTCCTTTTTATATTTACTTCCATTGCTTGGAGTAGTACTGAGTGCATTGTAGGCAGTTAATAAATATGTATATAATTAATGAGAATTTCTGTATCTATATGATAGCGAACTAATCTGACATGTGAGTTCTTGCTGGCTGATGCCAACAATATGCTAAGATTTTAGTCAAAAGCTAGGCCTTAACATACCTAAATATTGGGACCAACAGTTGGCGTAATGGCTATGTCTCTGTACTCCCATGTAGTCGACTACAGTTCAAGTCCTGAACCCAATGGCTTAAGCTCACACCGGGCACATGTGCGTGCGTGCCCATGATCCCGAGAAGAGAATGGAGGAGAAGGGATTGCGGTGTGGCTATCCCCCCAGGGGGTGATCTCTCGCTTTCTGTCTCTCTCTCTCTGTCTCTCTGGTGAGTGCACGCACCCTGTAGCAAAAACCTCTCAAAAAAAATTAATTAAAAAAATACATATACCTAAATATTTAATTTAAACATGGGCCGTTTGAATCAATATTTTAACAAAAAGCAATGTTTAATAGTGCATTATTTCAGAAATCATGAGAAAGTGAGCCTTACTCTCAACCTTAGTATCTGAAAGAATTCTTTCAGTTGTAAGAGAAACTCACTTCAAATTAATAATGAAATGAAAATATCAGTTAACTGAACCAGGTGTTTGAATGTAAAGTGTCAGTCAGGATTCCCATAATTTGGGCTTCAGTTATATTTTTCCATGAGTCTCCTGTGTTTCTATGTCTCCGTATGTTGGCTTAATTCTCAGGCTGAGGAGATGCCTGTAGGTGCTGTGGCTTCACATCCATGCATGGTAGTGTTCAGGAAAAGAGAGGGAGAGGCTGTTTGAGTAAATTTCTCAGAAGAAGAAGGGATCTTCTTAGAAGTTCCCAGGAAACTGCTCCTCAGGTACTATTTGTTTTATGTAAGTCACATACCCTGTTATTGGCAAGAGGTTTGGAATAACCAGTAGCTATTAAACGTATACTAAAAGCTGGGAGTAGAGTAGGCTTCCCCTGAGGCAAATGGGTTTTCTGAGAAAAGGCATGGGTTTAAGAGCTACAGATTATTTTGTTTCAATGAGGAAGAAGGAAATAGGAAATAACCAAGTGTAGGCTGTATCTTTTATATTTTAGGGGTCAATTTTTTCTGTTCACCTAGCTTTAGGAAGAGGTTTATCATGGTCAACATAACAGCTATAAAGTGGTTTCTTCTTTAGGTTTCTTCTGAAATTCAGTCGAATTGATGCTGCCTATGAGGGTGAAAAAAATGTAACTGTTTTTCTCCTAAGCAAACTCAATGTCACCCAGAGGAAAAAAAGAAACTTAATATTTTTAATATCTTCAAGTGCTTTGAATTACGTAGCTAGTGCTATATGAAGTGTGAAATGGATTTATTAGTTCTTAAAATTATATTTGCATTTTGACATATGCTATTGATATATTTTATTTTTATTAGAAATGATAAGTATATTTAAGGTTAGGAAATGAAAATGAGGTAAATATTGTCTGTCTTTTCATTCTGAAAATTATACTGCGTACTCTTATTAAAAGAGTACATTGAAAATAAGTATTTGTATCAGTTAGTTAAAGACAATTGAAATAAAGCAACAGAAGTATGGTTTTGTGTCTTAAAAATCTAAGACATGAAAAGGATTTCTTAGAGTTTGTGATTTGGGCTCTCATTATAAATTCAAAACCAGATTCATCTTTAATGGAAATATTCTAGGTATTTATAAATTGGTTAAAGTCTCATGTACTTTCACTCTGCATTATTTGATTATGTCTGCACATAAATTTGACAGGTATTTTCTTCTTGGTTTCACACAGCAAGCCCTAGAAAATTGGTCTGTGGGGAAAAAATCCTCCCTGACTACATGGTCTATGGCTGAATCTGCGACAAGACCATTACTGCACGAGGCATTTGGGTCATCAGAAGTAATTGCCAGGCACCCAGACCATAAGAGGACAGAAGGATGTCAAAATAGTGCAGAGGCACTTCTGGAATTCTTTCTAGGATTTGTACAGCCCATGAAGCCTGCTGAGGAGTTACTGAGGAGATATCCTGCTCCATGCTAGTTTGATTTCTTTACAAAGAATCATGCCTTTACATAAGGGAATCAGAGATTAGCCACCTTCAGTTCACTAGAAGATTCTTTGTAGAATTTCTCTCTGTAAAATCTGAGAATGACACTGAAGGCTTGTTATCATTGTTCTAAACAGAGCTCTGAAATATTAGCAGACCAGAACTGAGTGGTAGGAATTCTGTCATTCACAAAAGAAGAGGAGCTTTCTGTATAAAACTCATACTTGAGATGAGCCCACAGTCAAGAAAAACTCTCTGGTTAGTTTTCTGAGAAAAAACAGAAAGATATTCTCCTATGATCTGATCTTCCTGTCAAAAGGCTTATTATCTTGGAAATACATTAAGAAAAGAGATTTTATTTGCCTGATGAAGGACCAAATGTTGTATATCCTAAGAATTCTCATTGTGGGACCAGCAGACAGTGTAATGGTTACATTGTTGGACTCCCACGTAGCCAACCATAGTTCACATCCCAGAGCCAGAAGCTTGAAACACACTAGGTACCTGTGCTTAAGTGCCCAAGATCCCTGGAGAGGAATGGAGGAGAAGGGATTACGGCCTGGCCGTTGATCCTGGGGAGTGATTTCTCATGTTCTGTCTCTTATCTTTCTCTGTCTCTCCTGAAAAAGCATATGCCCTATGGCAAAAATCTCTCCCTTAACAAAAAAAGAATTCTCATTGAGAGGTTTCTAAAGTTTTATATAATTAATTGTTAAAGTTAATTCTTTGAAGGGCATTGTGTCTTATATATTTTGTACAGGGATAGTTCACATGGGCTATATAGCAAGCATTCAGTAATGTTTTGTTGAAAGAAGTGACTGAATTAGAGGTTACGAATAGATTGACTGGTATGAGGTATGAAAAGACAACATCATTCCAATAATCCAAATTAGTTCATGTAAGGAGTGTTCATTAACTTTCCTTTTACTGTAGAAATGCTTGGCCTGTGGTATCATTGGATTGTGTAAGTACCAGGAGATTATCTTCTGAGTAAATGGAGGATCTTTGTAGAAACAAATAGAAGGAACATCTTTGTCTGTTTAGGTCATAGTTTATCTTCTCAAGGGATGGCCAAACAACACATATTTTGTTTCATAAAGGCAAATTAAAAAGAATATATGTATATATCTCATAGAAGACTATATTAGTAGCATGTTAATATTTTAGGGTTTGCCAATTCTTAAGTCTGAGGACCCTTTTTGATCTCTTAGCTACAACTTATTTTGATATTCATTAATTACAGTGAGATATTTTAGGATATTAAGAGATTAAAAACAACTAAAAGTAATTTATAGTTCCTATCGAATGCTACATCCTCTCACCTCCCCATTTGTAGATATTATCCATGATGCTTCTTTATACTTGATATGGGCCCTGGAGCTGTCATTGCTCTCAGGTTTTCAGCAAAATAGTGAACAGGCTTAGCAGACACAGTAATCAACAGTCTTCTGAAAGAATGATACTTCCCTGAGAAGACCCCTAAATGATATCTCTTTATACCCACAAAACAAAAAACCTTTTGCCTTAAGCTATGAACAGTCTAAACTGATACAGAATGTGACTCCAAAGTAACACATATATGCAAAACTCCTTTCTTTAAATAATGCTTGAGACGTAATATGTAGAATAAAGCTGAGAGGCTGTGATGGATTCCATCTAGAGGATTCCACTTACCAGTTCACATGGTTTACAAGGCACTTCTGTAGAATCCCTTGTGTTCCAGGGATTAAAATCAGACAACTACCCTGTTATAGGAAAACCTTTCTAATCTTAAGATTTGGAGACATTGATTCATGAACAGATTGTTGAATAATAATTTCTGTTTGCTTAATGTTCTTTCTATTTTTATATTTTATTTTTTAAACTTTTAAATTTTTATTGAGAAAGAGCAAGAGAGAAATATACTCTCAGTAGGGTCTTATGACACAATCCTTCCCTCAAGCCTTCCCAGCTAGCTAGGATCATGGGCACGTGTATGTGTGTACAAGTCTATCTGGGAACTAAACCTCTATCTTCCATATAGCTTCCAGCATTACAGAGATTTGTGCTACCACTGTGGTACCATAACTGGGCCGATGTTCTTGTTTTTAACATGATTGATATATATTTTTTAACTATGTAATTATTTTTATTTTTAATTTCAGAGTGTCTAAGATAAGGGCCAGAGTTTCCTCTCAGATTCAAATATTTTTATAAATTCTCAGTTGGCTGATGAGGTCAATGGGGTGCTTCTTCTTGTTTAGTGTGCTTTCTGGGAAGATTTTATACAAGACCTCAATGGCCATCTGATCAAATGCAATTATGTTCTTCATTTTCTCCAGCTATTTCTGATATTCCTTAATCTTAGACTTCAAGAGTAATGCAAATTCAGTACAACTTTTTACATCTTCCTTTACTTCAGTATCCACTTGGAACTAAAGTCCATGACTTTTGTTACAGAAAACATGAAACAACAATTGTTTAATATTAGAAAAAAGTTTAGAAGTCAAAGTAGTTGACTTTTTAAACACACACATCGTACTATTAGAATATTTCTAGTAATGGATTAAATTAAAAGCATTTTAAGAGCAAGTAACTTAATTGTAGGTGAAGTCTTAATTTTACCCAGTTACTTGATAGGAAGGAACTTTAAATTATTAACTACTAAACCAGCAACCCAGATAAATATTGAGTTCAATAGTTTATGAAAGTGTGGGCTCTAAGTCAAGAAAGAGTACTTCAATGATATTTTCCTCAGAAAAAATTTATCATTAATTTTTTCTTTCTCAATAGTACAACAATTCATTTGATGTAAAAAAAAAAAAAAAGGTTAAAATTGTAGGACCATGTAGATGGAATCAGTATTAAAGTTGAAGATGCTTCCATAATGCCCTTTTTCACTACTCTATTTCACATTTATTTTGTATAGATTTGCATGTGAAATCACTGTATGATGAATGCTATGTTGGAAAATGAAACTTTTTAAATGATATATGATAGACATAGATCTTTACCACTGGGGATAAAATTATGCTAAGGTCTTCACTGAGAATAACAAGTAAAAGACCTCATGAAATGAAATTTTCTCTCCTATTTGAGTGTTAAGCACTCCAAACTAGCCATGGAACTTTCAGGAAAATAATTCCAGTAATAGTTAAATGAGTTTTTATTTCAGTGTCTGAGTGGCAAGTAGCAGTAAGACTGCTACATAGGTTAGCAGCTCTGTGAATGATTTCTTTTTAAAAGAAAAACATGTTACAGGTAATAGATACTTAGAGAAACACAGAGCATTCTGAATAATTAGTGGTGTATGTATAATAGCATCAGATATACAGACACCATTAAGGGGAAGAGAGATTATTCTTGAACTGAAGGAATTGTATTGATAGGAATTGTAAATTATCTCTCTCTAGCCCATGTGCTAAGTGTAAGCATGAGCTAATAATGCATTATTGCCTTTCCTTTTTTCCTTTTTTATTTTTTGTAGTTTTCTATAGGGTGCATGCTCTTGCTGGGGGTGGTGGGGAGAGTGAGAGAGATAAATAAATCTACCACTGGAGGGATGGTCATACCACAATCATACCAAAACCCCTTTTCCTCCACTCTCCTGTTGGGATTTTGGGAAAACATGAGCCCAGCATGTTTTCCTTTTTCTTTTTTAGAGAGAGATTTTTGCTATAGGGTGCATGCACTTTCTGGACAGACAGAGAGACAGAAAGTGAGCAATCACCTCTCGGGGGGATGGCCACACTGCAATCTCTACTCCTCCATTCTCCTCTCAGGATTTTGGGCATGCACACACATGTACCTGGTGTGTTTCAAGTCTTCAGGTCCAGGACTTGAACCACAGTCAACCATGTAGGAGTCCAGCAACATAACCATTATGCTATCTGTTGGTCTCACAACCAGCATGTTTTTTAAGTCACCAGATCTGAGACCCAAACTGCACACGTGGCAATGTGGAATCCAGCCACCCTTACCTCTGTGCCATCTGCTGGTCTACATTTTTCTTTTTCAAAGCAATATTTGTCTTCAATTTCCAATTTGTACAATAAAATTTCTTGCAGTCTTAGACTTTTTACTTTTTCAGCAGGGTCTGTGTGTATTCCTTAAGTTTGCTGAAGTCTTCATAATCTGAAAAGCACACAAAGAAGATTTATTTGTTCTCACATCATAGAACAAGAATGACTTCCACTGTGTCAAACAGTACCTTTCTCTTTATAAGAGTCATGGCAAGATGACATGCCCATTGCCTTCTAAGGAAATATTTCTTCTTGGATATCAAGGATAGAAAGACACCTGGGGGGGTGGGGGGTGGAAAACCTCTGCTTTTCTTAATCACCCTTCTGTGAATAGAAAGTTTGTTATTTAAAGACACAAGAAACTCTTTTTTAAATATTTTATATTAAAATTTATTATTTTTGCAATTATTGTATATCTTTACAACACTGAAAATGAATTTTCCCAGCATGAATATTCTATATGTTAGTCCAATCAAAGAAATAACCATACACATTGTCATCTTCTTGCAAGCTAGGAGCTTCTTACTAATTGAGTTGCCAGGGGAGTTGCAGTGTGAAATTTTTAACAATTTGACATTTGGTGACTGACCATTAAAATAATCTAAAATTGGCATTGGCATCTTGACTTTTCTTCTGAGCTCTGTATCCCGTAATGCTCAGAGCTTTGTCTATACTTTTTAAATAGTAGATCTAAATAAGCACATTCAGGAAAAGAGAAAACCACGATTCAGGTAACAGTGATGCTGTGGCTCTAAATAGGTTGGCAATAAACTGAGACAGATGTTTTTGGGGTGGAAGAGGGGGCTGCTAATTACTATTCATAAGCATATGGTATACGATCACTTTGTAGAATACTTTTCTAATATTGCATATGATATTGCAAATCCAGAGTCTTGAACAAGAATGGAAAATAGAAAACTGGAGAGGATTTTTATGTGACAAAGATTTTTCAGAGTGTCTGAAAATTCAAGAAGAGTGTTAATTTCCACATACTTGTGAGCAGAGGCACAAGTTCCACTTTAGAGGATACATTAGGTTGATGACCTTACTTCTGGAATAAATTGTGAAACTGGAAAAATAAATTCCTTTCTTGAGGTCTCCTTACTTTTGTTGGATTGGTACTTCAGGAGGTGCAATGCTAAATTCTCCTGGCTTTTTCAGGTGAAACTGGGGTCTACAGAGGTTTAATGCCAGACATTTAAGGACACTGAAACAATAATGAAGGCCTGGAAAACAGCCAGTTTCCTACCTGGCATTGGGCTGCTGTGGCACTAGTTTGGGTACATGCCAAGAACAGAAGCCTGCAGGAGACATGAGCAGCTGCGATCTGGTGAGCTGGAATGAGTTGACCTGAGAGGGTAGAAGAAACAACATATGGACACAGTACAACGTTACTCTAGGCAAAGTAAAACATGGAAATGATAGCTTCTCACAGAAAAACAAGGTGTGCCAAGTGGCTTTTGGGGACCTCAGTTTCACCCAGAATAAAGAACCACATCCCTTATAACCTCATCTTGAAAATCAAGTATTGATATGTTAGCACTTAGTAAATCCATAGCCAAAAGAAATTTTGAAGTAGCGTGACTTTAGTGTACCTCCTGATAATCTCAGAGCATTTCAATTCTGGAGTCATTGATAAGATTTTTATTTACGGATATAACAAAGTTAACTACTGGCAAGCCATGTTTATCATTGAACTCATGTAAGCAGCATGGATTCAGACATCAGAAATAAGCGTTCCAATTTTATTTCTTCTATTCCCTCGCAGGTAGTCCAGGTGACCGTGTTATTATTATCTTCATTATCACCGTCATGGCCATCATCATTTTCTCCATTATTATCTCCATGAAGTTGAAAATTAGGTTTGCCAATCTAGCATTTGAGACATGTTATCCCATTTAATTCTTACAATTAACTTATGTAATACTTTTGGGTATAATCTCCACCATCTAAGTGAGGATGTTGAGACTTCAAGAGATTAAACCACTTGCCTGACTTCACTGAGTAGCAGTGTTAGGAGCTGATTGTCTGACCCTAGAAGTCCATGCTCTTCAGATCCACAGTCAGATTTGTAACCTGTTGCGTCATTGGCCAATGCCCAGCAGAAGGCTATGCTCTTAATAATTCTCTTTACTGTCACACTCTTGAGCTTCAGTTCACTTGCTTATTAAATTAGGTGATTGGGCTAGACAATCTCTAAATAATTTCTTTCCGCTCGTTATTCTGACTCCTGAATTTCTTCTACCTTCTGCTTTACCACCCCCAAACCCTTAGGATGTCTCAAATCTTAGAAAAGATCCATCACCTTCTAGTTCCTTTACCCTTAATTCTTTTTACAGGTAACATTTTCATTTCTCTGGTAATCATCTTAGTAGTATTATAGACCACCTCTCTACCTCTAAAGAAGTTGCAGCACAATGAGATTAGGAGATGTAAGAAGTGTAAGGGCAGACTCTGGTTCAAGTTGGAGTCCTTGGAAGCTGTGAAAGCACATGTGCTAACCCAGTGAACCATAAGGATGACCAGGGCCTGATGGACCAGGGCTGAGATGATGCATGTGACCTTCATTTGCCTGATTTGCTCGATCAGTAGCTCATGATGATGTTTAGAGAACAGGTAATTTAGGTACAATGAGCCAAAGCCAAAGAAATAATTATTGTGAAAGCAGTAAATTTGGATATAAGATAATTTATTCCTAAAAATATAGGTGAAGAAATCATGTATCAATTTCATCAGTTTAGATTAGCTGCCTTCATAGCATAAATTCCCTCAATGGCACTCAAGTATCATTTGCTGTGTAGATTTTACTTGGGGAGTCTGGACAGTGTCATTTGCATAGTTTATATATGATTATGCTAAGAAATGATGGCTTGGGAAATCTTGCACGTGTGTTTCAAATTACCAGCCGTCTTTAAAACATATGGTACTGTGTTATTTCCTGATGTTAGAACTGAAAAATACAGATGTGATAGCCTATAAAATTTGTCTGCAAATAATGAATACAAATAACTGTAAAATAAGATTTCTTAATTACCTCACTAGACTCTAATTGAAGATTGATTTCACCAACGACTTTATAATGATCTTTACTAATCAGATAAGATTTGCTGAGAAGTGCTACCAGACACTCCAGCAGTTTATACACAACAAGGCTGTCCAATGGAGAACTCTGTGCTGATGTATATTCTATATCCACAAGCCCATTAGGCTCTTGGCCACTTTGTATGCAGCTAGTGTAATTAATGAACTAAAATTTTAATTTCATTTCATTTTAATTCATTTAAATTTACATAGCCACATTTAAAAAACCTACCAGCTATTTTATCAGACAGTGTAGAGCTAGAAAGAGACTCATCCTAAATCTATTTCTGAACTACGTGTTGGCTTCAAGTTAAGGGAACAAATCACTATTTATTACAGAGAAAATTCCATGGATAATGTAAATAACAATCCACAAAAGAAATTTTAAAAGGAGGGAGCATAAAATCCTTTTGTGTCCACGTTATAGCACAAAAATAGTGAGTTGATTTATTCACCTTCAAGTTGGACTTGGAAAGTTCATCTGTACTCTAGGAAAAACAAAGAAATGGACACTGTGTGGTTAAATAGTTGTTTGACAGAAAAATAAGTTTGAATATTTTTAACTGCTCACATCATGTGAAATACAGAATTGTTTTTAGTGAGATTTTATTTTCTTTGCAGAGCTCTCAATTTTAGCACAATGCAATCTGAAGTTTTGTTATTAAATGCATAATGAATAAGAATTGTTTTATTCTTCTTAATGAACATTATTAATGAAAAGATTATTTTGCTTAGATCCAGTCATACTTCATCTCAAAATCCATTTTATGTAATATTTATCATGTTATACCACTTTTCTTTTGGCTTATATTTTCCAGGTATATCTTTTTTCTGTTAACTTTTTGGTCTGTATATTTTTAACAGGATCTCTTTGTAAATAACTGATAACTGAATTTTTTAAAAGAATTGGTGAGACAGGGAGTGCTGATGAGTGCCTGAACTCATAGCTACTTGAGTCAGGAGGATCACAGCATCAAGGTCAGCAAAGGCAATACTCCTCTGGGCTGGCCCTGTAGTCTAGTGGTTAAGGGAAGCCAGATTTCATATGGCCAACTACATTTCAAATCTTAGCTTGGGTGGCTTTGCTAGGTACATGTGCAAACATGCCCCAGGTCTCAACAGGTTGAAGAAATGGAGTATTGTTCAGAGCCCAATGTACTTGGCTGGTGGTGATGCAAACTGGAGTCTACCTCATGGACTTTGGCATCTCTCCTGGTGCTGGGGCAGGTCTGGAGGCTCAGTGTGTGGATACTGACCTGGAGTCAGGGACTGTGAGGTGTTGTGAGGTACTGGGTTTTACTCTGGCAAGTCTGTTGTTAGGGTCCAAAGCAAAATTTTGTGCTTATTTTCCTCCCTTTTCGTATTCAGACAATATCTTTGTTTATACAGTACTGTCTATGGCTGGGGAAAGGCAATAGAGGTAGTGCAAACTGTCCTCCTTACCTTCTTTAATGCATCTTTTCTTATTATTGTGTTCTTGTCCAACCAGATATTTTGATTTCTTTTTTTTTTTACCTGTTTCCCTTAGCTCTTGCAAAAGTATTTTCAGGCATAAATTGTTCAAATTGATGTTTCTGTGGGGGTATGATTGCAAAGAGTTCTAGTACGTCACTTTGCCTTCTTCCTATATAGTTATTTTAAAATAATTACCTTAGGTAGTTTCAAATGCACCTTTTTTTTCTTTTCGAGAGATTTTTGCTATAGTGTACATGCGCTAGCGCTAGCTGGAGAGACAGAGACACAGAAAGTGAGAAATCACCCCCCCGGGGGGGGGATGGCCATGTTGCAATCCCTTCTCTTCCATTCTCCTATCAGAATTTGGGGCATGCACACACATGTGCCCAGCATTTTTTAGCTGCTGGGTCGATGACTTGAACCGCAGTTGACTACATGGGAGTTCAGCAGCATACCGTTTATGCCATCTGCTGGTCCCTTATATGCATATTTAACTAAATAATGTCTGATCACTTTCTCTACCCACTACTTGAAATATGCTGAAATGTGAAAATGCTTAAACTCTAATCATAACTTCCTAACTTAGTTGTATTTTATTTCTATCTAGTGTTTTTTTCTTAATATATCTCTTTTTTTTTTGGAGAGGTTTTTGCCATAGGGCACGTGCGCTCGCCAGACAGAGACAGAGACAGAAAGCGAGAAATCACCTCCCCAGGGGGGATGGCCACGCCGCAATCCCTTCTCCTCCATTCTCCTCTCGGGATCTTGTTCGGACATGCACACACATGCGCCCGGTGTGAGTTTTAAGCCACTGGGTCCGGGACGCGAACCGTGGTTGACTACGTGGGAGTCCAGCGACATAGCCATTACGCTAACTGCTGGTCCCTTAATATATATCTTAACACTGTAGCTTATGCCTTACTCTTATTGGAAATATTTAGACTAACTAAGTTCATTAGCAAATCAATTAAATGGGGGGGAAAGGCATAGAAAGCAACCATGGATACCAGAGACAATGTGGGAAGAGGGTGAGACATGGCAGAGGGTGAGAGATAGGGAATCAAGGATAGCAAAAAAAAAAAAAGTATCAAGACATAAGAAATGGAAAATTATTTGCTGATAACATGTATGTTGACGTGCTTGATTGAGCCAATATACAGTGTATTTTGTATGGAAAATTCATTTATATGCTGTAATGATGTATAGTGAATTATAGTAAAAAATAAATTTAAGGGAAAAAAATGTTTAATAGATTTGCTAAAATCACTACCCATCATTCTCGTTTTGCATCTTGGACTTCCATGATGATTCTCCTTTTGCGTAAAGCAAATGTTTAAAGTTTTCTCTTTTATTAATGTGCTAGAGGGCAGGTGCACTTGCTGGAGACAGAGAGAGAATGCAAGAAAGCAATATCCCTGGGGTTCAGTCACACTACAATCCCTTCTCCATTTTTCCTTCCTCCAAAGGAAATGTACACATGCTCCAAGCATGTTTTTCAAGCTGCCTGATCGGTCTGGACTCAACCACACAGTTGGTCATGTGGGATCCAGCTCCGTTAACCACTAGGTCATGGGAATGCTCCTGCTTCTGTTTTAATTTTTAAATTAACACGTGGTAACCAAAGAGAAGAGAAGAAGAAGATATCCCCCAACAGGGCAGGGGCACACCACAATCCCATTTCCTCCATATCTCTAATTCTGTCAGGATTTAGACAATTATGCACATGTGCCAAGCATGTTTTTCAAGCCACCTAGGCTGGAATTTGAACTATTATCAGCTTTGTGGAATCTGGCTCCCAATGTATAATGTGTAACCACTGCGCTACAGGGACAAGTGTTGAACTCCTTCTATTTTCTATTGTATATATCAGCTTAAAATGCCTTTTAAAAGTCTCAGGCTTTCAAAAATATTGCACATGTGGTTGGCATTCTACAATTTCGCCAAAAGTGTTTTATGAAATGACTAATCATATAGGTATAGATGATATATATACATATGTGTGTGTATATGTACATACGCACACACATGCAATTAGATTATATATACATATATACAAACATATATGGATATTATATATACATAATATATAATATACTCACATATACATATAATTGTGTGTGTGTGTGTGTATATATATATATATATACATACACATATATGTGCAATTTTTTTCTCTATAAGGTGATCTGAAATGGGTTTATGTGATCTATGGTTTTGTATTTTCTTACAGAGTAGGAAATAATTTATTTCATCCCTGATTATTGCCTCATTCTGATTATTTTCTACCATATTTCCTAAGTATTCTGATTAGACATATGTTAGCTTTCTCTCTAGCCTAACCTCTTTCATATTTTCCATATATTTGCATCTTTGGGTTGCTTTCAAGATTATTTCTTTCAAAGTATATTCTACTTCACTAAACTTTTCTTCAGTTAATCTTTTAACCAGTTTTTACATTTACTTTATTTTTCACCTCTAAAAACTGTATTTTGTGTATCTTAAATTTTATAGTTTAATTACTTTTTTGTCTGTTGCATATGATTTCAATAGATACTTTACTATTGAAATATGAAAAGTACCCACACTCCATTTCTGGTAAGTTTCAATATCTGAAATCATTGCTGTTTTTTACTCTTACTAATTTCACACTATTTTCTCACATATTTTATTATTTTTATACTATAAGCTCATGTTCTTTAGAACTTTAGGACTGCATTGCCCTGGAAGGCATTTCTGTTGGCTTCTACTACCTGATGGAGTTGCCAGTTTGGCATCACTTAAAAATTATTGTTGACCCTAGAAATAAAAGGAATCCAGGCTGTATGTATAGATTATAAGAGCAATATTGGGGGCCAGCAGGTGGCATGGTGGTTGAGGGCACTGGACTCCCATGTGGCCAACTGAGGTTCATGTCCTGGACCTGGCAGCTTGCTGTCTCGCTTTTTCTCTTTCTCTCTCTGTCCCTCTTTGATCAAATTAAAATAAATAAATACATAAATAAAGTTAAATAAAATAATTATTTAGAAAAAGAGCAAAATCGTGCTTACTAATCAGGAAGCCTTGGAGAGTTAAGCTTACTTGGTGACATTTCCATTTGGTAGGTTTAATTCTTATTCATCCTCCGGGATTTTTACCAATTTTATGCAGATGTCTCTTAGATTCTTCATTTTGGGGGGTCCTTGATGTTATTACCTATTTTCTATATTCTGTACTGTCATTCAAACAGAAGCTAAAAATTGTCATGCTTGAGCAGATGCTTCCTGAGGAAAAGCTGGCTTCAGGCCTTTTTTATTTCCCAGGTAACTTCTGTTTTTCTTGTTTTCAATTTCTATGCTTTTTTGCTACCTTAGGAAGTCAGTTAAAAAGATGTTCTCAATAAATTATTACATATTTTTGTTTTCCAGGGCATATGAGCTACTTATCACTGGAATTAAAATTTCAGAACTTTTTGACAGAGATATTCTTTTATGACCAATTGCCTTAGGTACTACTCTGATGTACTATGAGAAGATAAAGTCAAAATGCTAAATTATTGACTGATATTTTTTAAAAAAAATCAATTGGGGAGTATTATGGATTTTAAAATTTCATTGGAGCAAAAATATCTCAAAGGTATTTTTGAGATGATCGCTCCATGGACAACTGCTTAAGCTAGTTTGTGGCTCTGCACATTTAGCTGCTTTTAGTTGTACTTTTATATGAAAAAATATGAATTAGAATATTCATTGAGGACCAGCAGGTGGTGTGGAGGTTAAGACAACTGAATCCCACATGGTTGATTGTATGTGTGGATGTCTAAAATCCCAAAAGGAGAATGGATTGCAGTGTGGCTAACCTCCCTTGGGGGGTGATTTCTCACTTTCTCTCTCTGTGTCTCTTTCCTGCAAGCACATGTGCCGTGTAGCAAACTAACATGTATACAC
>NW_006159655.1:322732-354300 GCF_000334495.1 Tupaia belangeri chinensis | reverse complement strand
TATATATATATATATTATACACATTTATTTATGCTCACTGGAGCAAAGATTTAACAAGTTTTCAGCTATAATTGTTTTTATGTAATATGACCATTTAGAAATCCCTGAACAGTCTTTCCTTTTCACATGACTCTATGGCCTCTAAAAATCTGAGCTATTTATTACTCTACAGATTCCCAAATTCAAAACCACAAAGCTATGTTGATACTGTGGTTTTTGCTGTGGAGATTTACAGGTTGTTTACAAAATATAAAATAGTGAATTTTGAATGAGGAAGGGAAATAAGTAGCAGGTGCTTAAGAGCTGCTAGTATAGCAGATTCTTTTTCAATAGAGCTAGCCTGTCACTACTGCATTGCCATGAGTCAAATGTTAATGTTCGTGTCTACCTAGGGAAATCTCTTTTGTCCTGCTTACTCTCCTTAGGTTAATACGTACAGAGAATGTACAATAAATGTTCTCCAGCAGCTCTGGGACCAGACCGGCTGCAGAGAAAAAAATTCCCAAAAAACTGGAAAACACTTTGAGAAGGATGCTAGCTCTTTCATAAAATCAGAGTGATGGTTTGGGCATTTTCTACACTGAAAACATTTTTTTTCCTATAGTCACAAAAATATTCATTAATCTTTAAATTTATATATAGCATTATTTGATATTATATAGTCACCATTGTTATTGTATTATTGATATGTATAGCACTCAAAGCAGCTCTGAAATAGCAGGATAAAATTTTAAGTAAATATGGATAATTACGGAAATATAATTTTTATTTCATGATAATGTTAAATAATGAAATATTTCCTCTAATTGGGAATATTAATTCCCTTAATTCCATGACATGATCCAAAGACTACTATCTTCTGTGAGTGAGTGAGGAAAGGACATGACAAAATGAGCAATAAATATGGAAATACCATTGTAGTGAAATGAAAGATATACGGATTCTCATTCTGGTTCTGCAATACGTTGGTGGTATGATCGTGAATAAATCACTTAATTCCTCTAAGCTTAGGTTTCTTATCCATAAAAATGGGGATAATACTGATCAGGTGGTAATTAAGAGCATGAATTTGGAGAAGTTTAACATCTGTTTGAGTACTGAATCTGCTACCAACTAACCCTGTGAATATGAGCAAGTTGTTTATATTCTTTGGGACTCACTGTTTTTTTTTTTTCCTGTTTTTTATTTTATTATTTTTTTTTAGAGGTTTTCTATAGGGCCTGTGTACTTGCCTGAAAGACAGAAAGATAGAAAGCAAAAAGGGAGAAATCACGCCCCCAGGGGGGATGACCATGCCTCAATCCCTTCTCCTCCATCCTCCTCTCAGGATCTTGGGCATGCACACACATGCGCCCGGCATGAGTTTAAGCCACCAGGTCCGGGACTCAAACTGCGGTCAACTACATGGGAATCCAGCAACATAGTCATTATGCCAACTGCTGGTACCCATGGGACTCATTGTTCTTGTCTACCAAATGGAAATAGTGAAATGCTTGGATGATTGTTTGAACTTAATAATTAATTTGTTTCTTTTTCCTGTGCATGGTCATTTGTTCCCCTCCCCCTTTCCAGAGTACATGCTCACTTTCTCTCTCTCTCTCCAGAAAGCACAAGTGTCCTATAGCAAATAAAAAAAAAAAAAGAAAGAAAAAAAAAAGAAAAAAAAGGAAGGTAGTGGTCTGGCTCCCACTTTGAATGGAACTGGAGAGAAAGAGAGAAGTCAAAGATAAGCTTATTGAGTGAAGATCAGACAGGAGTCTTGTGTCACTTTATAAGTGGCAATCTGAAAAAGCAGGTCCCTTCACACATCGAAACAATATATGGTAAAGTACTGTGCATATATATTACACATTGGGTTTGAACTGCTTTTCTTATGTTGTGTCTGAATTCTTTGCATTTCTTTCCGATTTAACTGTTCTGTTGATTCTTAAAGTTATCCCATCAGTGCGTTGGATGGAATGATCTGATTCCAGTCCCTTGATAGATATATTCAATGCCTAGAATTCAGTGTCTGAAAAGAGTCTGGGCAGGGTTATGAAGATATCAGGACTGGGCTGAGATTGAGGCAGTGATCGAGCAGGTTCAGATTAACTTCCTGATGGCAGAGCAGCCAATACAGAAAGGCTCATCTAAATGCCATTTTCTGGGTTTTAGGCAGCTTCCTTAAAATATTTTGATTTAATGTCTCTAAAGATGTCTTCCTGCTTTTTACCCTAGCCTCCCTACAGGATTTAGTTCACAAAACAGTCAGGAGTTATTTTTAAAAAAAGCACGTATGGTCATGTCAGTCCTTTCCTCACAACCCTCCATGGCTTCCTATCTTCTCAGAGTAAAAACCAAAGTCTTTAGACCACTTACAGAGTCCTCTGTGGCTTGGCAGCCTGCCATCTCTTCTATCTCATATCCCACCTTCGCAGTCTTCCTCAGTCTCACTCACCACTTTCTATAGTGCTTATGTTCTGATATGTTCCTGTCTCAGTACTTGAATGTTGCCTTATCGGGGGCCTCCTGTAATCATCTTCTCTGAAGAGCCGTCCTCCTGACTCTAATACTTCCTGTCTCCGCACTCCAATTCCAAACATTTTTATCTAACCTAGTACTACAATATAGATTCTACTGGAGAGGGGAGTTAGTTTTGTTTTGTTCCCTGTATTTCCGGTACCTGGAATAGTTCTTAGCTTATAACAGAAGAAACTTAGTATAGTAAGTGTCTGTTGAAGGAATAAATGGAGTACCTGTTATGTAACCACCTCCCCAGATATCATAGCTAGTAAGTGGCAGGACCAGGACTCATATCAACCTGACTCCAGATCTGTAACCACTATGTTGTGATGTCAAAAAACCATACCTATCAGGACCAGCAGTTAGCATAATGGCTATATCGCTGGACTCCCACGTGGTTGACCATGGTACGAGTTGCAGACCGGGTGGCTTAAAACTCAGGCTGGGCACATGTGCGTGCATGCCCAAAATCCCAAGAGGAGAATGGAGGAGAAGGGATTGCGTTGTGGCCCTCCCCCCTGGGGGGGTGATGTCTTGCTTTCTGTCTCTCTGTCTCTCTCTGTCTGTCTGGCGAGTGCACGTACTCTATAGCAAAAAACCTCTCCAAAAAAAGAAACAAAACAAAAAAACCATACCTATTTATTTTTTAAAATTTATTTTTAAAAGAGGTTTTTGCCATAGGGCACATGCACTTGCCTGAAAGAGAGAGACACAGAGACAGTGAGAAAGAAAGTGAGATATCCCCCTAGGGGAATGGCCACACGGCAATCTCTATTCTTTTCCTGGGATCTTGGGCTCAATGCACATGTGCCTGGCACACATACATGCCTAGCATGAGTTTTAAGCCACTGGATCCAGGTCTTGAACTGTAGTTGGCTATGTGGGAATCCAGTTACATAACTGCTATACCATCTGCTGGCCCTAACCATATCTATTTATAATTATCTTAAATGCTTTTAAAGTATAAGAATTTTTTAGGCCATAATTTTTTTGAGAGAGATTTTTACTATAGGGTGCATGTGCTCACCAGAGAGAGAGAGAACCAGCAAGCAAGAAATCACCCCACCCCCCCAAAGGGGAATGGCCATACCACAATGCCTTCTCCTCTATTCTCCTCTCTGGATTTTGGGCATGCACGTACATGTGCCCAGTGTGAGTTTTAAGTCACTGGGTCCGGGGCTTAAACAGTGGTTAACTACATGGGAGTCCGGCAACGTAACTGCTACACCATTTGCTAGTCCCTAGGTTGTTAACATTCTTATTAAGCCATAAAAATGGTGACAGTAGAGACCAAGTCTTGCTTACTCACCCAGTAAATGATGAAGTCCCTACTTCTCTATCATTGGAATAAAGCAATGTAGTAACCAGGTAAGGTTTCTGCTCAGATAGAGTCTATGCCCTATCAGTACTATATTTATATTGTATTTCTAGATGCTTCTATATGGTTGGCTCACAGTACATATACACACAAATGAATGAACTTGTCGTTTATCCAGAGAGAATTAGTAAGTCAGGGAATCTGCTCTTCTCTGTTAATAAGAAGAGAAATGAACTTTATTTATATGAAGGTTCATCTAAGGAATAATATGAACACTTTAAGATGAAATTAACAAGTTCCATCCTCTGTTCCACTTCTTCCTTCTAAATTGAGACTCTACTCCTCACCGGCACAGTCTATGAATAGACATTCTATTTAGCTTTTTTATGAATGACCAATCCTTACACTGCAGGGGACTTATGACTATAAATAAAGATTAACTTTAAAATTACATCAGCAATTCAAGCATCTTATGGTGTACTAAAAAATAGATTAAAGTAATTATCATCGATGTGCCATTTTAAGCTGTAAGAAAAATGGCCATGCTGTCATTTTGATAAATAATTGTGGTATGAGAGAATGTGCATGTTTTAATTTTATCCTTAGGAGTTGCAAGCCCACATCCATTTAAAAGCAGACTGGGATGATACAGAAGGCTTGTCGTTGGCAGGGGAAAAATAATAACCATGTCTTTTAATAAAAATGCTGACAGCCACTGGTCAGTAACCCTTCTTTTTAAGTAACATATCTACGGCTTCAACATAAGATTATAATTGATTAGCACTTAACAGTTTTTTTTTTTTTTTTAACAGAAAGGTATATTGGAAATAGTACCAAGACTTAGGTTTAAGATATATATGGAATAATGCTTGTTTTCAATAAGTAGTTCTCATACCAGGAAACAACCCAAGCAAATTTCTTGAGGGCTTTAATGCATTCTTCACCAAGACTAAAATAGCCATTTCAAATGGTGCATCACTTTTAATATCAGCATTAGTTTTCACCTAAAAACAACTTTGAGATATCATTTAGTACATGCACTTATTTCCAAAAAGGACATGTTTACCACCTTGGTACCAAAAATTAATTCTGATATTAAAGCTTCCAAGAAAAAAAAGATCTCACAACTTTTTGGTCCCATGTATTACTGAACTGGGTAACATAAGATTTCCACATCTTGAACTTGATTCTGGAGAGTCTGGCAGGATGGGGAATTAGTAGGCCTCCCCGCCCCGCCCCAGGTAGGCCTCTGGCAGGATGGGGAATTAGTAGGCCTCCCCCTCCCCCCACCCCAGGTAGGCTCTCCTGAGCTGGGAGGATGCCCTGCATTATGCAGGCCTACTAGTACATCTTTCCCAAACATACTACTACTCTTGGCATATTGGATGTACCTGAACAGCTCTCAAAAAAATAAAATAGGGTTCAACAGATAGTGTAGTGGTTAAGGTGCTGGACTCTCACATGTCTTATCACAGGCCAAGTCCTGGACTTGGCTATGTGTGTGAGTACTCAAAATCCCAGAATGAGAATGGAGAAGAAAGGACCATGGAGTGGCCATCCCCCCAGGGGTGATTTCTCATTTTCTGTCTTTCTGTCTCTTTTAGTCTCTCTGATGAGCGCACACACCTTATAGCTAAAATCTCTCTAAAATAAATAAATAAAATAAAATAGAATTAAATTTATACTTTCCTTCTTGGAACCATGTTTGCTGTTGAGTAATGTTGTAGGTTGGGTCCTCTGAGAAAATACACTCTGAGATTTGCCTGAAGGAAGTTTAATGGGGAGTTTGCTAGGGTTAATCCCTGTGAAGGATTAGAAAAGGATGACTGAGTAGGATATGGTGAACTGCAATGCAGGTGCAAACAGCATCTTCACAGATCTGCAGGTTGCTCTGAAGCTGAAATGGACCTGAAATATTGTACTAAATGCAGACAATGGGGATCAATCTTTGTACCTATTCATGTACCAATGATCGGTTACTGTGTGGTCCCTGAAAGGGAGTAAATATTGGAAAAGGCAGCTTCCTTCTACAAAGTTCCTCGTGTGGACAGATCATATCTTCAAATTATCAGTTTCCAACACTTCTTAAAGCTGGGGGAATGAATGTGTAGGTCTTAAAGGGAGGTGTGGTAGCATGCTACTGCATTTACTACAAACATACATGTACCACTGTGTCCACTTCAAATAATCACTTGTTGAATGGATTAACTGTTAACATCTTTTAAAGGTAGATATTTCTGGTATGATCAGGTCATGATTAAAATCTTTTTAAAAAGTTGGATAGGAAGGGTGGGAGGGGCCAGCATATCACACAATAGTTATATTGTTGGTCTCCCATGTGTATAACCATGGTTCAAGTCCCGAACCTGCTGGCTTGAAAATCACTCTGGGCACATGTGCATACATGCCCCATATCCCTGGAGGAGAAGAGAAGGCAGCATGGCCAACCTCCCTGGAGGGTGTTTTCTCACATTCCCTCTCACTGTCTCTCTGCCAAGCACACTGGCCTTATGGCAAAAAACAAACAAACAAACAAACAAACAAACAAAAACAAACAAAAAAACCCCCAACAAAACAAAACAAAACAAAACAAAAAAAACTCTTTAGAAAGAAAGAAAGAAAGAAAGAAAGAAAGAAAGAAAGAAAGAAAGAAAGAAAGAAAGAAACTAAGAAAAAGAAAGAAAAGACAAAAGAAAGAATGGGGAGGATAGGAAACAGATTATAGTGATAGAGTTTGAATTTTGTGATATCTGTACAATTTACGTAGCAGAGAAAGAAGTAAAATGTGAGAAGTGAAAGGCAGATAAGAGAAACTTGGGAAACATTTTTAATGTTCAAGACTGACCATGCCATTGTCTGTTCATAAGATACGATGATCAAGAATACTTTTGTCTTTCTAGCCCCATCTGGCACCATGACTCCCTTCTGTCACTTGCTCTTCTGTATGTATACAACATGTATCTTAGCATCTTTACTTTTATTTTATAACTTCTGCCTACAATATCTCTCCCATCCCTATCACTTGTCAAACATTCATTTAATATGAAATAAAATTTTAAATCAAGGCTTCGTACTTTCTTAAACTTTTCCTGTTTTCTTTTCCTGGTGCTGGGTAGAATTTGTGTCCTCCTTCTTTATGGGGTTCTCTCTACTGAATATTATTTCATTGTGTCTTTGCTTAATGTTTATCTCTCTGATCAGGCTATAAGCACTTTGAGAGAAAGGAATCTTATATTTTTTGGGGTAATTCTCAACAAATATTGTGTCTGTCAATATGGTAGAAACTCAAAGCTGTATTTTGGTTGACCTAAGGAATTATAAAATACTTGAATAGGATTCCAGTAGTTAAAGAAGATTTGGATGATACTATACTACTGTCATTTGGCAGAACATTATACTCAAGGGTGAGGGCAAAGGAACATTTAAGGTAATTTTTATACTGTCATTAGCAAGTTTTTTCTAGCTATGGCAAGGGGCACATGTGGTCAGAAAGCAAGGAAAGTGAGTATCAGATTGGAGAGGACCTTGAACACCTAAATACAAAACTCCCACTTAGGTGTTTTTGAAATGGCTTTCCAATATAGGGGTGTCCCCAAAGTCTCATTTAAAGACTCTTAAAGACTAATTAGGTGACTTGTAGTGCTGAATAATTTGAGATGTCAGACAGCCCAGTTAGGCAATACCTTGAAATTACTTGATCTAAGGAAGAAAGGAACTCACCTTGAATGAGCAGTATAACAGACAGTATAACAAACTTGCAGTGTAGGGGTACACTGAATATTCAGGTAGATCAAACTCAGGGCAGGTCTCAAACAGAGCATGGCAGTATGCAGCAGACAATGTTGGAAGGTAGCAAGCAAGGACCAGAAGGCGGGATACTGACGGATGATCCTGTACTTCACCATCTGGGAGGTCTGCTTTCAGGTGGGTGGAACAAGAATTCAGAGAACTTGGCAGCAGGTAATAGGTAAAGTCCAGTAAGCCAGCTGGCAGGAGAACAACCTGGCAGAAGTAATGAGAAACCAACCATAATAACAGGATTTGAGGCAGAATCCAGTCCTCAGGAATGCCAGAAAAAATAAGATAGGGGTTGATTATTTTAGGACTCTAACATCAACCAAGGCATTAAGATAGAGTCACAACTGAAATATTAGGTCATTAGGAAAATTATGACATATTTTTTCTACATTTTTTATGCAAAAATGCTTCATGACTTTCTCGACAACCCAGTATGTATGCAAGATGGGATTTGATCACAAAAATAGGTAGCACAAATGTGTACGCTTTGTTATTACCCACTGTAAGAAGGAGATATACTTAGTAAACTCTAGCAATGGGATCTTCTTTTAAAGATACATGAAGAATAAAGAAAACAGATATAATTGTGCATCTCTGAGAGCCTAGATGTTCTGCATTTGGGGATGTGGCCATGGCTTTACTAGTCTGACAGCAGTGCTAGGCACCAAGGACTTAAGCAGTTGTTGCCTCAGGAATGGCTATCATTGACCAGAGGCATTTTTTTTTGCCTATCATTGACCAGAGGAACTCAGCTACTTTTTGCCTTTGTTTCTTTTCCTCCTACTTCCCTGCCTTGTGTTTATTTGTGATTTCTGCTTACTGCTTTCTGTTTGTGTCTCAGCTTCTGTCTCCCCCTTCTGATTGTTAGCTCCTTCTGAATGTCTCATAGTCACACTTCTCAAGAGAGTTTCCAGTTGGCAGAGTTAGTATTATAGCAATTTGGCTGGGCTGCCTCATAAATATACCTAATGGGCTACTGACAAGCATATAACTTGTTTCTCTTAGGTCAGATGCAATTGCTAGATGTGTCAGCCTTGGTTGTGATGATTGGATTATTTGGTCAGCTTCCCTTTACCAAGAATAGTAAAAATTGGAGGCCTTCCAAGTTATAATGGTCTCTTCTACTGTACTAAAACAGGAGTAAAAGTCAAGAGAGTAACAATAAGAAGATTGATTAGATGTTGATGTAGGGCTTCAAAAAGCTAAAGGTGGTTACAAAATGATATATCTATGAGAAAAAGTATGAAGACTTGACAAGGACTAGTTGAGTAATTGACTGACTTTTCTCATGTTTTCCCTTCTAGAAAAATTCTTAATAAATCCTTATGAAAACATTTTAATGCATCTTAGAAATGAGAGTTAAAAGGAAAGTTCTAAGAATTGAAGTATATATCGCTTATTTTCTGTACTGTACAACGGCCACAAAAGTTTATAATAAAGGCTTCCAGATAGGTCGAGATAGTGACAAAATTTGAAACAAAACAAAAACAAAACACAGAAAACACCCACGATCAATCAATAGTGAAAGAGGCCAGATATTGGACCACATATGGTATGCTTTCATTTATATGAAATGTCTAAAAAAGACAACTCTGTGGAGATGGAAAGTAGATTAATGGTTTTCTAGGAGTGGGAGTAAGGTGAGAGATTAATTGTAATTGAACATGAGAGAACTTTTTGGGGTGAGTTAACATATTCTAAGATTGATTTATGGTGTTGATTGCTCCATCCAGTAATGTTACTAAACATCATTGACCATGAAATAGTGGCAGGGAAAGGGGGTGAGAGGTATTCAGAGTCCTGAGCTGCAGTAAGAAATTGGAATTTTAAGCACTGCTGGAATGCACTGAAGAATTTGTAGAATACCAAGAATTATGGTGCTCATTCTTCCATGAGGTGAGATTTTAAAGGACCAGTGAATTTTAGGAAATGGGCACTAGACTGAAGCAAGTATTTCATGAGCTCAGTGGAGCTTTCTGAGCTTTCAGACCCCTTAGCAAGGTTGCTATGACAGAGGCATGTGACAGTCTACGACCATAGCAGAGACCTCTTTGAGGTCAAATCCAGTGTCCTGGGCTTTTCCTGCTGGGCAGCAACATCAAAGGAGAAACTCCTTCCTGTTGGTCTCAGCAAAGGGGACTGATACAGAAGTCTGTTGCCAGGACCTGCTCAACTGAACACATTTTTCTGAGTTGAGGAAGCTGTGGATTAGGAATAGATGTAAACAGCAAACACACAAAGACAAACAAGTATAGAGAGGTGAGGACAAGGTGGGGCCAACTTCTCTGATGGAGAAAACTGTGACCCCAACCCAGCCTCAGGTTTATTATTTTATAGGGCAGAAAATGGACTTATTTTCTGTACTGTACAACGGCCACAAAAGTTTATAATAAAGGCTTCCAGATAGGTCGAGATAGTGACAAAATTTGAAACAAAACAAAAACAAAACACAGAAAACACCCACGATCAATCAATAGTGAAAGAGGCCAGATATTGGACCACATATGGTATGCTTTCATTTATATGAAATGTCTAAAAAAGACAACTCTGTGGAGATGGAAAGTAGATTAATGGTTTTCTAGGAGTGGGAGTAAGGTGAGAGATTAATTGTAATTGAACATGAGAGAACTTTTTGGGGTGAGTTAACATATTCTAAGATTGATTTATGGTGTTGATTGCTCCATCCAGTAATGTTACTAAACATCATTGACCATGAAATAGTGGCAGGGAAAGGGGGTGAGAGGTATTCAGAGTCCTGAGCTGCAGTAAGAAATTGGAATTTTAAGCACTGCTGGAATGCACTGAAGAATTTGTAGAATACCAAGAATTATGGTGCTCATTCTTCCATGAGGTGAGATTTTAAAGGACCAGTGAATTTTAGGAAATGGGCACTAGACTGAAGCAAGTATTTCATGAGCTCAGTGGAGCTTTCTGAGCTTTCAGACCCCTTAGCAAGGTTGCTATGACAGAGGCATGTGACAGTCTACGACCATAGCAGAGACCTCTTTGAGGTCAAATCCAGTGTCCTGGGCTTTTCCTGCTGGGCAGCAACATCAAAGGAGAAACTCCTTCCTGTTGGTCTCAGCAAAGGGGACTGATACAGAAGTCTGTTGCCAGGACCTGCTCAACTGAACACATTTTTCTGAGTTGAGGAAGCTGTGGATTAGGAATAGATGTAAACAGCAAACACACAAAGACAAACAAGTATAGAGAGGTGAGGACAAGGTGGGGCCAACTTCTCTGATGGAGAAAACTGTGACCCCAACCCAGCCTCAGGTTTATTATTTTATAGGGCAGAAAATGGAGGAAGAGGAAATAGAATGCAAAGCCAGTTGTCTTTAGATGTTAATTGGCTGATAAGCCTAAAACAACTGTGGTTTCTTCTGATCTTTTTGTGTGAAATCTGAATAACACATGTTGCTTCCTTAGAGAGATACTGCTTTGCAGTATCAGCAGTTAGCATATTTGCATCTTAATGCTTTCATAGCTATGGAAGTGAAGGTCACTAACAGGGTTTCTGCATATGTCTGAAGGTCACCCTGTTTTATCTGAAGGTCACCAGGTCATGGTGCTTTGTCTGAAACAAAAGGTTAGTGTTTGTTCAGAATGGCTGCTCTCCACAGTCTGGCTAAGGGGAAAATTCAAATATGCAAAAACTTAAAAAAAGTAATAACTGCTTTGTAGAAATTTTCCTTCAGAAAGAAAGAATTTTAGTGTCACTATTGGTAAAGCAATATTTGTATGAGTTGCATGTGGAAAAGATAGGGAATCCCACACCTTCATCAGTGAAATTACGCATTATACTGGTGTTTCTTTTTTTTTTTTTTTTGGAGAGATTTTCACTGTAGGGCGTGTGCGCTCGCCAGACAGACAGAGAGAGACATAGAGACAGAAAGTGAGAAATCACCCCCCAGGGGGGATGGTCACGCCGCAATCCCTTCTCCTCCATTCTCCTCTCGGGATCTTGGGCACGCACGCACACGCGCCCGGCGTGAGTTTTAAGCCACCGGGTCCGGGACACGAACTGCGGTCGACTACGTGGGAGTCCAGCGACATAGCCATTATGCTAACTGCTGGTTCCCAATACTGGTGTTTCTTTAAAACAACTTTTCTCTGTTACTGTCTGAACTGCCACAGTTTTCCAATGAGATACTTAGTGAGATTTTACTCAGATATTCAGGATGTTTTGAGAATGATGGAAGCAGGTAGGACATGCTGACCTAGAAGAAAGACACTTTTTCGTTCAGGTGCCCCAAACATTCGGTTTCTGGAATTGCTCATGAGGTATAAATCAGTGCAAGCACTCCCTTGTGTGTGAGTTTATTCTGTATAGTTGAAGTAAAGAATTTGTAACTATGGAGACAAAAGTACAAAAATAATTAGTGAATTATTTAAAAAAGGAACTCAGGTATTAATCATATTGACTTCATGGGATTTATACACACTAACTGTCTAGGACACTGAATAGCTTTAATTTTTTTCATTTTTATGTTTTCACTAGAATAGTCTGGTACAAGGTTAACTGAATAAAATGACCATAATTATTTTTAGTAATGACCAAATAGATTCAGATGTGTTTTATGCATGTCTAGCTCTTATTAAGTTCTGTTAATAGAGAAATCGAATTGCCTAAATAAATGAAATTAAAATTAGCATCATTTTCACTGATAGTTCCAATTATCCTTGCTTCTTGTTAGTTCTTCCCAACCTCAAAACAAAGAACATAGCAGAAACCCCAAAAATTCAAGTTTATTTTGGTGCAAAATGTTTTTAAATTCACGCATATTTTTTCATTTTACATATTTCCATGAATTTTTTGATGACCCCCCCAAGCACATATTTCAAAACTATGTTGTACACAATAATTATATACAATATTCGTCAATAACATAAGTGAATTAATAGGAATGTTAATTTATTTTTTATTTTTTAAAGAATAATTTTATTTATTATTATTGTTATCGTTATTATTATTTGTATGTGGGATATGTGCTCACCAGAGAGAGACAGAGAGAGGGAAAGTAAAAGCAAATTGTCAGGTTTGGATTTAAATCGTGGTTGGCCATGTAGAAGTCTAGTGCCTTAGCCACTGCGCCACCTGCTGGCCTCATGAATGTTAATTTAAAAATAACAAACGGATGAAAGCAAACCAAAAGATCTTATTGCCTTTTTAGCAAATTCTAATAAAATAATCATTTTCCCATGGGACCAGCAGTTAGCGTAATGGCTATGTCGCTGGACTCCCATGTAGTCGACCGCGGTTCGAGTCCCGGACCTGGTGGCTTAAACTCACACTGGGCACGTGTGCGTGCGTGTCCAGGATCCTGAGAGGAGAATGGAGGAGAAGGGATTGCGGCGTGACCATCCCCCCTGGGGGGTGATTTCTCACTTTCTGTGGGTGATTTCTCACTTTCTGTCTCTCTGCCTCTCTGTGTCTTTCTGGCGAGTGCACATGCCCTATAGCAAAAACCTCTCCAAAGAAAAAAAGAAAAAAAATTAGTCATTTTCCCTATTACAAGTGATAACTGTATTTTTAAAAATGTAAATATAATGAAGAATGTTGCTTAAATATAAATGAAGCACGCTCAAAAATGATGAAAACATTGCTAAATAGTTAAAATTGGCATAGCTAGAAGAAAATGAATTTAAAATGAAAATGTAAAATAGAAAGTAAAAGACGTGTAAATATTTTATATATTATAAAAACATTTCAGGGTACAAAAGAGCTGCTAATACTTTAACTAGTAGTTGAAAATATTGACTAAAATCTGAAGAGAAAAATATAAAATTCATGAAAGCATTGCTAAATAAGCAGAGCATTCATAATTGGCAGAGATCCAATTATAAATTTTAAAAACTATGGGGAAAGCAAACAAAAAAGTGTGCAAAGGTTAAAAAGAAAAAACTTTTGAAAAAATTATAATGGACAGAAAAAAGCTCAAGACTATAAGCAAAACTCAGAGACCATTCTGTGGTGCACAAAATTGACCAAACATGAAAAGCTGAGGAGTAAAGATAGCGATTTTAAATCCACTAGCTATTCTGAATTTTTTTGCTACAATTTTGTTTTTTTTTTTCCCTGAATATGTCTCACTGTATCACCCATCTTCCAGCCACACTTCAGTCCTTCCCTATGCTGGTTTTCTGTAAGTAGCAGGATGCATGCCTATGGACAAACTAAGACCCTCTCTAAGAATCAGCCTGATCCAGTGGGATTCAGGATGGCCATGATAGACACCATTAATTACCTCCAGAAGACTCCAAACCTCATCAGAATGTCATTAGCACACTAAATGACACATCCGCAGCACCCTGACCTTTTACAACCTCCAGGAAAACCACTGGAAAAATCTTTAGAAGGAGAAAAAGGGTTGGATTTTGAAATTCCAAGAAGTTCTCACCTTTCTCAGAAAAAGCTTTGAATGTTCTTCCCCTCTATAACCCTATCCTTCCTCATTACTCCATTTACTGTATCTTAGTCTCTGTGGCTCAAGATGAACTAGAAGTTGACATGCCAGCTTATTTCCTGCTTCTCCATTCCTCAGTCATTTAATAAAGCTTGTGCCATTGATGCTCACTTCTGTTTTTTGAAGTTGACTGCAAAAGATTCCTTCTTTGGGAGCAAATTAAAAATTGGTAATGAGGCCAGCAGGTGGCATGGTAGTAGACTCCCACATGACTGTCTGTGGTTTGAGTCCACCACTAAGAACCCTGAAAATCACACCAGGTAGGTGTAGATGTGTGCTCAAAGTCTTGAGTGGAGAATAGAGAAGAAATTGTGGTGTAGCCATCCCCCTGGTGTGTATGTTGTCTTTCTCTCCAATGAACACACATGCCCTATGGCAAAAAGTCTTTTCAAAAATTGGTAACAAACTCACATGCTCCTTTTTTCTTTGTAACCCACAGATGTTTTGATTTTAAGATGTTTTTGCTATAGGGCGCGTGTGCTTGCCAGAAAGGCAGAGAGAGACAGAGACAGAAAGCAAGAAATCATCCCCCAGAGGGGATGGCCATGCCACAATCTGTTCTCCTCCATTCTCCTTTCAGGATCTTGGGCACACATGCACACACGCCTGGTGTGAGTTTAAGTCACTGGGTCTGGGACGTGAACCGCCGTCGACTACATGGGAGTTCAGCGACGTAGCCATTACGCTAACTGCTGGTGTCAACCCACGATTTTAATAGAGTACTTTTACCTAACTTATCTGATCTTTCAGGTAGACTCGTCTAAACTCCAGAGATGTGTTATTTCAAGTCAGTTTGGAATTACCTTTTCCCCTTTTGTACCCAGTAGCCTAATATTTTTCTTTTTTTTCATTTTATCTTCTTAAATTTATTGTATTTAAATGTAATTATGATAGCATTGTTGTGTCCTTTTTTGTGTTATGTGTGTAATTACATTTCTTTGAAATTTTTATTCTTGATATAAAACATGTGCATGTACATGAAAGTGAGATAGAGAAGTGTCCTCACTAGGGTTTTGTCACACTGCAATCCCATTCTCTTAGTCCTCTTGCTCTTCAGGATCTTAGACACACACACACACACACACACACACACACACACACACACACAGGTGTCTAGTACTCTTCAGGTGACTTGCCTGGGCATCTGAGCTTCTGGTCAGCCATGTGGCTTCCAGCACTGCAATTCTGTACAATACTGACTGTGCCACACTGGCTGGGCCCTTTTTTTTTTTAAGTTCATTTATTTACTTCTTCCATGAGAGAGACAGTAGGGGGAGAGACAGAGAGAGATGACATCCTCAACACACCTTTATGCTGAGATCCTGCCTCGACCAGTCATGATCATGGGTGTACGCACTCCTGGTGTTCACAGGCCGACCTCAGAATGTGAACAATCTGGGACCTTCCCTGTGACTTTAGCATCACAGAGTGCCATGCCACGAATGAACTATTGTGGTTGGCCTATTGTTAGCTAATCTTATTTGCTAGAAACTTCTCTTGTCTTCCCTGTTTGTGCGTATGCCTCAAATAGATAGACTGATCTTAGAACCTTGTGGCTGTACTCAGACATGTTTCCATGTGACTAATTCACTTCAATTCTAGAGGGCTGATTTCTATTTTATGAACTCCATGCTTTTTGTCCCAATCTATTTTCTCCTTATGAGTTCTCTTATGCTTCTTCATATCATCTTGAATAATAATAATTGCTCATTCATAGACCAGGAATCACAGAAGGGAAGACGTCCTGGTGACTTTGATCCAATAATGGAACACATTCTATTTGCAAACTGTAATTTGTCTTACCCTCAATAGAATGTGACTTCTATAACTTGCATTGATAAAATTATTTCTTAAAAAATTATGACAGTTTTTACTACTGAATATTATAATGTGTGTATTTTTCAAAGAAAATTTGCTTGATCTAATTTAAGGTATATGAATTAAAATAGAGGTAATTGAGAGATGCAATAGTAATATACTTGTGGATCAAACAATTTAGAGATGTAAAATTTACTGAATAATGTCCCAGAGAATTCTATTTTCCCTTCTCCTTGTCTCTCATGATAATAAAGGAACCAAAGACTTTTAAAAACACATTTCTCATTGTTAATATCACTAGGAAACACTTATTGGAATAGGAATTGAGAACATTACTAGAAGATGTAGGGGGCAATTTATCTTTCCTCTTTAAGAAAGAGAATGTGTAAAAAGAGAGAGAGAGAGAGAGAATGCATACATAGAGCCTATTCTGACTGAGAAGGAAGAGGAACTTAATGATGTTGAATGACAATTATATTCTACTCTTTTGGATTAAGTACTTCATGAATCAGCATAACTCTGCTAATCAGGTATTAAAATAAGTAACAAAGAAATGAATAATTAGGCCATTAATTTGTCAAACATAATGCCAACCTGCTTATTATGAGTCTTAACATAGACATTGCATTTCAGATATTATAGAAGCTGAGTTATAACAATTATTGGGCACTGAGTTTTCAGAAAATGTATTTAAGTAAATAAGTAGACTTAGATGATTGGGTTAAATGCCACCTCCATGCCTTTGGTTTTGAAAGATTTTTGCTATAGGACACATGTGCTCGCTGAGAGACAGAGACAGAAAGTGAGAAATCCCCCCTTCCCCAGGGGGTATGGCCACACCACAACTCCTCCTCTACCATCTCCTCTCAGGATTTTGGGCACACATGCACATGCACCCAGTGTGACAACAAGGCACTGGGTCTGGGACTTAAAACCATGGTCGACTATGTGGGAGTCCAGCAATGTAACCATTACTCCATCTGTTGGTCCCAAATGCCACACTGATACCTTTTGAGCTTAATAAAAGCTCTTGATAAACCAAGTAAGATTAAACATTGATTTATTACATAAGATAATATAGATTCAATTAGGGTAAAATTCCTCTTTTTTTTTTATAGAGTATGTATTCTAAGAACCTAGAAAATAGGATAACAATGTATTGATGTATGCTTTTTTTTTTTTTTTTTTTTTTTTTTTTTTATGCTATCTGTTATCAGTTTCTCCAGTGATATCCATGGTTTTAAGTTCATTTTTTGAATTAATGTGTAACAGTAAGCTGTTTAGGTTTTATAGTTTTATCTGATGTGAGAGACAAAGTGTGTTTACTCTATCCTATCTGGTACTGTCTCTTAAAGCTTTTACCCAGATATAATCTATATGTGAGAGCTGTCAGAATCAAAATGAGTCTATCTGTGTCACCTTGTGTTAAACCTTAACTAAATGGAGCCAGGGCAGGTCAGACAGAGTATAGCCTCATATATGCCTGGTAACAAGAACTGATGCACAACTTCACACAAAAGTACTTCTGTGAGGACATCTGCCCAGAAACTGCCTATTCAACTTTGGACCGACATCACCCTTGTATTGATTCTGCTAGCCAAGTATAATTGTCCAAAAACAACTTATGTAATCCACATTTTTCTTTTAAAAACCCTTGTCTTCTTTTACTTCCCTGAGTTTAGCTGTATTTTACCATGGCAAGTATATTCCTCATTGCAATGTCTACTTTTGAGCAAATTTTTTTTTTTTTTGGAGAGGTTTTTGATATAGAGTGCCTGCACTTGCCAGACAGACAGAGAGAGACAGACAGAAAGTGAGAAATCACCCCCCAGGGGGGATGGCCATGCTGCAATTCCTTCTCCTCCATTCTCCTCTCGGGATCTTGGGCACGCACGAACACGTGCCTGGCGTGAGTTTTAAGCCACCGGGTTCGGGACGCGAACCGCAGTCGACTACATGGGAGTCCAGCAACATAGCCATTATGCTAACTGCTGGTCCCAAAGCAAATGTTTTTGAGACTCATTTTCTTTATTATTTAAAGCTTGATATACCTTTATTAAGCTTTGGTTGACCAGAGGAAGTCAAGTGGTCATACCTATCTTTAAGGAGGAAAAGATAGACAACTTTACTGTTTGCTCTGAGTAAGATTCAGAAGTAAAGAGTACCCATGATCACTGCAGTGCAATGAAGTTTATATTCTAGGTATAGGATGAGGCTTTACTTTGAACCAAGCCCATGCACCAAATTGATGGTATCTAAGCTAAAAGAATTTCAGTTCTCTTGGAGGCATGCATTTGGGTTTCTATTCCATCAAAATCCATAATTGTCATCATGAAATTGCCTGTATACACATCTATTTCAAAGAATCAGTGATAATATACTGTACTCACATAATCTTGAGCCACTACAAGGTAAGATGTAAGAATACGTTAAAAGAATCCTAAAGCTAGAATCCATAAGGAAAAATACCTAATGATTGAATATTAACTAGAAATATGATATAAATGACCTGAAAAACAGAAGTTAGTTGAAAAACATGAAGTAAAGAGTCATATAGGTCTGTTGATTCTTAAAAGATTTTATATGACTATGTTACTAATAATCAAAGATTATATAAAAGTATATTAGTATGTAAGTTACTAATCCAACTATTAGTTCCTTTCTCCTCTTCTTGTTTTTTTTTTTTTTTTTTTTTTTTCCCTTCAGTTTGAGAAAAAAAAAAAATTCTGTATTAAAAAGAACTAAGTGTTGGGACCAGCAGTTGGCGTAATGGCTATGTTGCTGGATTCCTATGTAGTTGACCGCAGTTCAAGTCCTGGACCCGGTGGCTTAAATTCATGCCGAGTGTGTGTGCGTGCGTGCCCAGGATTCTGAGAGGAGAATGGAGGAGAAGGGATTGTGGTGTGGCCATCACCCCTGGGGGTTGATTTCTCGTTTTCTTTCTCTCTGTCTCTCTCTGTCTTTCTGGCCAGTGCACACACCCTATAGCAAAAACCTCTAAAACATACATAAAAAAGAAAAAAAGAAAAGAACTAAATATTACTTCTTGATTTATGTATTATTTATTTGCTGAAAAACCCTATACCGTTACACCTTTAATTCTGTAGGTCAGTTCATGTTCTTCCAGCTTTTTGTTTATACCCCAGAATATGAACTGCATGACAATGTAACTTCTATACCTTTCCCCCCAAAAATATCCAACTATTATTTCCTTTTATCTAGAAAGAGAGTTCCTTTCACACAAGAAGAGAGTAAAGAAAGAAAAGAAAAAAAACTTTTCTATCCAAGACAAAAAGGGTAAATGATTGCTCCATAAATTGAACCCAGGTGTTTCAACTTCAAATCCTTTTATGTTTCTTTGACACTATGCTACTTCAATAATTCAACCATTTATAATCCATCAACTCCTACTTTCAGTCAAATGGGTCAGTAATATGGTCTCATTAAAATCTATTCCAGAAGTCTCTAAAGGAGTGTTGGGAAGAGGTTTTCCATGATGTTTCACACTCATCCCACTAAGATTAATTAATTTTCCCCATTTTCCCCCCCAAAACAGAACTTTCATTTTATTTGATTTTCAGCATTGCATTTAGTTCTGAAATTCCACAGCACTAGAAAACAACTTAGAATGAGAAAGTTGTTATGTAATCGCTCAATAGCCTGAAGAGGGTACAGGGCAAGGACACAGACAGACTCAGATCTGGTTTCCAAGTAATATAAAGGAAATATGTAATTCAACAAGTAATTCTTAGTGAACTTATAGTAACATGACACACAACAAGAAAATTATTTGATAAAATATGCTGAATGGGAAATGATTCAGTGAAAATATTATTCAGAACAAGCAATTACTGAGTGAAGGTATTACCCATAGCAGACAATTACTCAGTGAAAATATTACAGGCAGCAGGCAAATATTCAATCACACATTTGACAAGGAGAGCAATTATTCAATAAACAATCATATAATTGTACCCAATGGAGCATGCTTGCCACTCGGCATACAAATAATTTACAGATACTCAGGATGACGTTCTAACTGTTAAAATGTGGATAATTTATGGTTCTCATTTGTCATTGTTGAGATAATTTTATTTTAGTTTTACTTTCAAGTAAACAGCATTAAAAATGTGTACCACCATTCAAAAAATATATTTTTCAAATAATCCTACTTTAGTATTTTTTGTCTCCTTTCTTACATTATTCTCTTTATTGTTTTTCTTCCTCTTTTCCTTATTTTGTTCTTCTCTGGCTGCTTCTCCCACTATCTCACTATTTTCTTCTTTCTCATAATATATTGAATTTTAAAGGGTAAGACTGAATATTAAAAAGCTCATGTTTATTATTAAATCTTCTCTCTGCAAATCAATCATGAATATGTTTTCTAAGAAGAAAACATCACCAGTAGCTATTTATTGCACATCGATGGGTTACTAGTATAATTTGCAAAGTGAGATCCATTTAGAATGTAAATATACCTTCCAGAAGCTTATATGCTGAAATGGAGACAGTAAATAATCAAATAAATACATAATTTGGCCTGCAACACTTATTGACTACATATTCCCTGTCAGTCATTATGTGAACGGATGCATAGGACAATTTTTGTTCTCAAGGAGTATGTGAACTAATAGTGACTGATCCACAAACCAAAAATCTCAACATAGTATGGTAATTGTGGAGAGACAGGGAATAAAGAAACATGAGTTCAAAAATATACCTTACAGTATTAGAACTTGAGCTAAGTGTGGAAGAAACATGACTATTAAGTCAGGCAAAGGAAGGTGGGAAAGGAGTTCTTGGTGATGAAACAGCATGACAAAAGATACAGAGACACGAACCAGGGTGTGAGGATCACAAGCAGTTCGGTTGCTGAGCATGAGTGATGTTGGGACAGCAGTGGCAAAGGAGGGTGACTAAGAGGCACACATGGGAGAATCAACTTACAGCAAATTGATGCTCTTCCTTTACTTGTGTTTAAAGTTTCTTGATATGTAATTTTCTTTTTCCCTGTTTTCCAATTTTAGAATAAGGACTAAATGTAGCTGATGTTCTTCATCTGCATTTAGTCATGAATGGGATAGAAGAGTGCTAGGTATTCAGGAAGGAAAATGGCTTGTTTTGACATCTGATGAAAAAAAAACTGGACGGTGGCACAGTGGTAAAATGTGATGCTCTGTGAGGCTAATCCTCATGGGAAGACCCTAGATTCACACCAGAAGTCCTCTCTGAGTACATGGGCATGCATGTGCTATTGATCCAGGGTTGGCTGAAGCTGGGTGTGGATTGTAGCATGGAGACTCTGTTGGGGGTGCATGCTCTCTCTCTGTCATGGAAAAAATAAACTTTTTTAAAAAATGAAGAAAAGGGCTTAAGAATGGTAAATAACACTGGAAATATAGACACATGAGATCATAGGAGAGGGAGAACTGAGAAAAGGGAAAGTGAAATGAAAACCAGCTACAAGGTACATCTCAAGGTGAATATGGGCTGCAGTGTTTCTAAGAATATTGTGACATTCTAGGCACCACCATATTTCCATAGGGTTAGATAAAGATGGCTATCACATTTGCTTGATGATCCAAAAACTTCCAAAAGGGTTCTAGTGGACACTGGCCTTTTGTCATCTGCTATTTATTGACCCTTCTCTTGGTGTATTTATCTTTGGCTCCTGACTGGGGGAATCAACTCAACCTCAGGCTTTAAGGATTTGAGCCTACGCACTGCCATCTTCAGTTTCAGAGATTTATGACAATCAGGATTTCTACTTTGGTACAGTCTCAATGATTGGTCTCCCCCCATGGAAAGTACATATTCCTATCAGAGGCCACAGAGTGCTATTTTCTGGCCACTGACCTGAATGATGGAATGAGACTGGAAACACTGAGTTACCTCTGCAGATAGGTTGACTGGGCTAAGAGGGAGCCTACCCCTGGCTTCCAAGCCAAGTCAGAACATGTGGGTGAGTAGGATACTTTTGTGTCTTGATTAAACCACTAGGAAGACATGTGTCTGTCCCCTGAGATTTATAGGCTATGCAAGACCATATATATTTCCTTGTTGCTGATTAAACCCCATTTGCAGTCGATATCATTTTTTAAAGAGAGATTTTTGCTATAGGGTAAGTGCACTTTCCAGAGAGACAGAAATCACCCCTCCCCCCAGGAGGATGACCATGCCATAATCCTTTATCCTCCATTCTCCTCTTGGGATTTTTGGCATGCACACACACATACCCCATGTGAGTTTCAAGCTGTCAGGTATGTGATTTGAACTGCAGTCAGCCACGTGGGAGTCTGGGAGCATAACTATTACACCATCTGCTGGTCCTGTTCTGTGCCTTTTGTAACAAAAAGAATCTTGTCATAAAGGCCGAAAATTTATAGTGGTTACATATTTATTTACTTACATCATAAAATAACAAAATAAATGAATAAAGCTGACTATCAATAATAATAGTTACATATCTAAGCATTGCATTTTATAGACAAAAGTCAATATTGCTAGTATTTATAGTAGATATTGAAGTTAATATTATACATTTTTAAAAGTTTTTTTAAGTTTGTTTTTATTTCTTGAGAGAGAGAGAGAGAGAGAGGGAGAGAGAGAGAAGCACCCTTGGCAAATTCTCATCACACTAGGATCACCCCAGCCTTCCAGCCAGCCAGGATTGTGGGTGCATGTATGCACCTGACATGCTTAGGTTGGCCCAGGGTCTAAATCCCAGGTCTTCTATTACATGGCTTCCAGTATCACAGAGTGATGCCCCACCACCTACAGCATAATGGTGGCCTACACCTCTTATTTTTAAGAAACTAAAAATGTTCAGGGTCTTACAAAGCTTAAGCGTTATAGGCATAAACTCAAACTTTCTATTTCTAACACAAAACTTTTCCTAAGTTACTTTACATCTTTGGTACTATGTATACTTCAAAAGTTCACATTTCATTTTATATTTCTATAAGCTTTTAGAAATGAACAATAAAGAAGATTCACTTTCATGCTTTTTATTAATAAGTGTAAAATTTGGAAGTTGATGAAATAGAATGATAGGCAGCAGGCAATTGCTTTAAAGGGTTCCATGTTTTCTTTTGAGTAAAAATCTTAAAAAACTGTCTTTTAAAAAAATTGACTTTGGTAAATATTAGATAAAATATAGTTTACTATAATATATGGTTTACTATGTTTTTGAACAAAGGCTTTATCTTTTAGGTCATTGTTATTATGACTTCAGGATTATTTTTTCCATTGCAGTATTCAATTTTTAATTTCTAAAATGTTCTTGATTATAGTTCAGTTCTTCAGAGAATTCTCAACCTCACAAGTCCTACCTGTCACTCACAGATACTGCTTCCTCCCAGGAAACTCTAGGGTCATGGCAGAGATAGACGAGTCTGACCAAGGCACCTCCCAAGATCAATCCAGAGTCTCTATCTGTTTTTGATGAAATTGAAACCCTTAGGAAGTAGTACATGAGACTTTGAAGTTAAAAAAAATAAACATTTCCTTTTTGAATAAAGTGTGATTTCTACACATTACTTTGTTATTTAATCATGCCCTTAGAAAGCAGAGAGGTTCCTTGTAGGGTCACTTCAGTCTTATTTCAGAAAGTTAATAGGAGAATAAAAGCCCCCTCTAGAAATAAAATAAGACACATCTCTTTTCTCATTAAAACTGGTTCTAAACATATCAAATTCTGATTTTGAATAGTTAATTCAAACTTGAATAGTACCTATAAAATTTTCAATAATATTGATTCACACTTTGACATGCCAGTTACTCAATTTATGTGTCACCTCTCCTGTGAATAAATTGTGACCTTGTTGAAGGCATAGATAATGCTTTATAAAATCTTATTATTGTACACTTATCTCCTAAATGCAGAGAATAATGTGTCATATTATTTGACACTATATGTTTGTTCACCTATTCTCTTAGAAGTAGATCTGTACCATAATGGTCCAATGCATTTACAATTTGTTTTAAGGAGAGAAAATACACATCCAGTTCTAGTGAGATGGTGGCTCAACAGGTAAACTCATATTATTAGATAAAATACACCATGATACCATTTTGGAGACCAATATAACTATATTTTTTAAAACCCATAAAGTATTTAAGCTTTTTGGATCTATCATTATATAAATAAATATTTTACCCTAAAAAATAATTTCTCAGCATAAAATGCCACTTATTTATTCAGTCAACAATTATTAAATAACCCTTATATGTCAGGTATGGTTGCAGACAGTTGACATATATCATTGGACATTCTGATAGTCAGTGACAGACAAATAATAAATAGTGAATAAATAAATTATTCAGGATATTAGATAGTAATGAGAGCTATAAAAAAAGGGGGCAGAGAAAAGGGTATTAGGAATGTTGGAGTTTGGAGTTAAAATTTTAAACAGGATTCTGTGATAGACCTGTTTGAAAAGTCATTTAAAAGCAAAAACTTGAAGAGAGAGGGTTAGCACATAGATATCCGTGAGAAATGATAGAACAGCTAAAGACAATAATCATACAGCAGGAAGGTGCTTGAATGTTTCAAGAGCTATGAGACCAGTTGGAGGAGGTAAAGTTAACAGGAAGGAAAGCAGTTGAAGGTGAGGCTTGATAGAAATAGAAGTCTAGATCATCAGGGCCCTCCCAGCCTTTGAAAACAATGTGACTCTTAGGCTGAGTGAAATGGCGTACATAGCAAGGTTTTGAGAATGAGAGTGTCATGATCTGACATTTTAGCCCACAAAGAGGAAATGGTTGAGATTGGGTGATCAACCAATGAAGAAATATGTACATGAGTAATAACTCTCAAACAATATCACATCCTAATTCCTAGAACCTGTAAACGTTGCTATGTGTAAAACAAAAACAAAAATAAAAGCCTACAGATGTAGCTAAATTAATGATTTTGAGATGAGTTTATTCTAGTAGGCCCTACTGTATATACTTTATTCTTTCCTTTTTACTTTCTCTTTTCTTTTCTTCTCTTTTCTTTTCCTTTCTTCTTTTCTTTTCTTTCTTTTCTTTTCTCTCTCTCTCTTTTAAATTTTGTTTAGGGAGTGTGTGCTTTCTTGAGGGAGACCAACAGAAAGTGAGAGAGGGAAAGTTAGAGGCAACACCCCAGGAGGGATAACCATGCAATAATCCCCTTTCTTCTCAGGATTTTGGGCATGCGTGCACACCTGCCTGGCATGTTTTTCAAGCTGCTAGGTCTGAGACTTGAACTGTGCAGTTGACCATGTGGGATCCAGTTGCCTTAACCACCAAGCCACCTGGCTGGCCTTGCAATTGCATGTATTTGTACAAGAAAGAGGCAGAGGAAGATTTACCCACAGACAATACATGTGATGGGTGCAGAGAGTCAGAGAAAGGAAATGCTATGCAACTGGCTTTGAAAATGGAAGAAGGTACCATGAGCCAAAGAGTATGAGAAATGCAGTCTAGTTGCTGAAAATGGTAAAGAAACAGAAAAAGCAAACATTCAGTTTCTCTTGTAGCTTCTAGAAGGTGTACAACTTTGCTAATACCTTGACTTTGACTCAGTGAGACTCATTTTGAACCTCTGGTCTCAAGAATGAATTTTTAAAAAATAATTTTTTGAATTTTTGTTGTCTTCTGAGAGAGAGAGAGAGAGAGACACTTCCAAGAGGGTCTCCATGCCATGATCCTCCAGTCTCCATCAGCCTGGATCATGAGCATGGGTGTGCCACTGCCTGGACCAAATTTCTTAAAACCAAATTGTTTTAAGTCACAAAGTTTATCATAATTTTTATAGTAGTCACTGGGAACTACAATAAACTATTTCTATTATTCAGAAAAGAGATGATGGTGGCTATGTCACTGGACTCTCATGTAGTCGACCACGGTTTGAGTTCTGGACCCGGTGGCTTAAACTCATGCTGAGTGCATGTGCGTGCATGCCCAAGATCCTGAGAGGAGAATGGAGGAGAAGGGATTGCGGCGTGGCCATCCCCCCTGCGGTGGGGTGGTAATTTCTTGCTTTCTATCTCTCTGTCCCTCTCTACCTTTCTGGGGAGTGCACGTGCCTTATGGCAAACATCTCTCAAAAAAAAAAAAAAAAAAGGATGATGGTATTTTTGCTGGGATGATAAAAATGGAAATGGTAAGAAGAATCACATTTTAAAGTAGAACAAACAGAATTTTCATTCAGATATGAAGTGGGATATGTAATAAAGAAAGGAGTCAAGGTTGGCTGCAATTTTTTTGCCCAAGCAACTAAAATGATTTTGCTTCAGCTGAGATGCAAAAAGGTTGCATGGGAAAGTTTTTCAAAGGGCAACCAGGAGTTCTGTTTGGGACACACTAAGATTGAAGTTTTGTGGAGGTTTTTTTTTTTTTTTTTTCCTTTATATCTAAATGGAGATTTGAGTAGGCAGTTGGACATAAAAGTGTGGAGTTTGAGAGAGTTCTTTGGTAATCCAAATTTGGGAGTTATTGTCACATATTTGGCATTAAATGCTATGAGATGGGATGAGATCATCAAGGAAGTAAATGTAAATAGAGACGAGAACTAAAGACTAAATTTTTGAGAACTCCGCATCCTGTTTTGAGAGAAACTTTGTGCATGAAAATAACCAATTTAAACAATATTTATAAAAACTTATGAATAATATTAACATCTAACAACAGGGACTTCAAATATCAATGGAATTATCTAGCACTGTAAACAATAATGATAGCAGAAGTAATTATAGTAAATTATTAAGTAAAATAATCAGAACTCCAATGTATAAGAAAAATGAAATGAATGAAAAGGCTTTCTATAAAATAAAAAATCTTGTGTTACATTTTGGTTTTCTATACAGAGCAATTTTCAACTTATATGTTCTGTAACAATCCTTTAAGATTATATATGATTTTTTGAGAGGTAACTTCAAATCGCATCATAGACTGTTTAGAAATAACACACAGTAAAAAATGAATTGAAATATTTTCAAATAATTTGTTTTGAATCATAGTCATTTAAAGACACTAAAAAATATAAAGATAACATAATTGTTTTCAACATCACCTATTTGGGGAGATAAAATAATAGAGAAGATTGTAGGTCAACTACCTGATAGACATTCGGAGTTAGAAGTACCCCTTTGTATTACTGCCCCAAGCCATCTGCTTATAAAATAGACTTAAAAGAGCTACTTGTAGGCCTGCCTATGTAGTGGTGGTTAAGGCAGCTGGATCCCACATGGATGACCACATGGTTCGACTCCTGTACCTAACAACTTGAACCCATGCATGCTCAAAATTTTAAAAGGAGGGAGAAATGGAGAAGGGATTATGGTGTTCCTCTTTCCTCTCTGTCTCTCTGCCTATTGTATGCACCTTCTGGCAAAATTAAAAAGAAAAAAAAAGACTGACTTGTTCATGCTATTTTGATGATAGACATCTGCGCCAAGTTAGACTAATAAAATAGACTATTATTGACTTGTGTGAATATTATTTGGCTACAGAGTAGTACTTGACCCTTATGAATACCTCCCTCAGTTCTTTGGCGTATCACTAGAATACCAATGAACAGAAATACTTAGGTAATTGAAATCATGATGGAAAGGAAAATCTTTGCTGTCTGCTTTTAGTTGGTGATTTATTTTCAGTGACCTTGAAATGATTTATTTTTCTTTACTATTTTTTAAAGAGTTTTTGCTCTAGGGTGCATGCACTCACCAGAAAGACAGCGATAGGAAGTGAGAAATTACCACCTTTCCTGCCAGGGTGATGGCTACACCACAATACCTTCTTCTCCATTCTCCTCTCAGGGTTTGGGGCATGCACCAAAAATGCCCAGCATATTTCAAGTCACCAGGTCCAGGACTCGAACTGTGGTTGGCCGTGTGGGAGTCCAGCAACATAACCATTATGCCATCTGCTGGTCCCACTTATTTTTAAAATGATTACAAGTAATGAAGGAACTAAGAGATCTTTTAAAAAATTTTTTCACATACCAAGTCAGTTTCTACTTGAAACCTGTTTTTCCCCCCTTTATTTCTTAGTATTTGTGCTCTTTCTACACTCAGGACATTTCTAAAATTTACAACAAAACTATGAACATTGAAAAGTTATATTAATAGAGAAAATAGAAATATAGTTATTATTAAGGAGTAGTTTAAATGCTCAAAGTCTGCCTCAAAAGATCAAAGTTCAATTTTTTGTCATTTATGTCAATTTTATATAGACTATTTTTAAACAGAGTGTATTGTTAAATGAGTTTTTATACTGTCTGTTTTTTTGTTTCTATGCTTTTGATGCAGGCTGCTATTGTTTAATAGAGTATATTTTCTTTGACAAAAGAAAAGGAAATAAAAATATAGGTGTGATTATAAACCAGGAATGCAAGGTTATTAGATATGGGTTTGTTAATGGAGATTTTTAAAAAAGATAAAATAGTCTAAAAAGATGATTTGCTCTCTTCTGATTACTAAAAAAATATGAATTTAGGCTATAATAACTATGAATCAGCTCTTATCACCTGAGTCACATGGTAAAATTTAGATATTACATAGATATACATTTAGTATTTTAAATGAGAGAAAAATGTTCAACTATTTATGTATTGTAATGCAAAAATATCACTTCGTTGATTTTTCACTGATTTAAATTTTATTAAAAACATTTAAAAAGTACCATTGTTTGAAATTTACTTTCCCCACAAGCTGATTTGTAATATATAGATGTACTCTTAAATTGTCTTGAAAGCGCAGCTGTAACGAAAATGTATAGCATCATAAAAGAATAAAATTATGTTGATTCTAAGGAAAAACATACCCATGATTCATGACCTATTTTTAATATTATAATGCATCATCCAGAAACTCAGGAGGCTTCTGTAAGTTTGAAAACAATGAAAAGATACTTCTATAATTTTGAAAAACTGTATTGATATTTCCATTTCTTATTATGATGGTGTTGTTTGTGAAAATCCTGCCAAGATCAACTAGAAAAACGAAAGTGAAAACGATATTTCTTGGGAGTCATCAGAAAGCTTTATGGACAAAATCTTGGGAAATTAGTATCTAAGGTAGAGATAAACTAATACTTGACAGACATTATTTCTATTTAGGATGTAGTTGATTTTTTGTGTAAGCCAAGAGGTCAAGAAGCAAATGAAAGGGACTGCAGAGGAGTGATGTTAAAAGGTAGAGAAACAATTAGAGAATTTGTCAGGACACAAAGAAGACAAGTAGAGACGTAAGATTCCAGGATCTCTATGAAAAGAGATAGGTAAATAACTGACACCAATACCATTCATTTTTCCCTCAAGACATGTTTAATCCCAGAACTACATGGTGTAGGAGGCTAAGCAGAGTAAGAAGCTATATAGAAAGCTCTTGAAATGTGGAGCAGAGCTGATGGGAGTCATTGTGCTAAGACCTGAGGTACAATTCAGGGCATTTCAGGGGAGAGATTCTGACAAATATCCCCAGGTTATTGGTGGGAAATACTCAAGGCCCACCTCACGAAAGTAGAGAATAAACACAATGTAGCAGAAACTACACTTCAGGACAACTAAGCACCCAAAAGGATTAAGGTGATCAGCCCTACACTATTACTTACCGAAAGAAAAGTTAAACCTTGTTTTGTGAAAGCTAACATGGTTTAAAATTTCAAATATTTTGGCCCACCCTTGTGGTACAGTCAGTAGCAAACTACACCGCAGTGATGGAAGCCACAAGGCCAACCATGCGTTAGATCACAGGATTGTCTTGAAAGTCCAGGAATGTGCATGATTGCCCAAGATCCTAGAAGGTTGGGAAAAAAGGATTGTGGTGTGATAAGACCTTGTCAAGGGTCTCTCTCTCTCTCTCTTTTTCTCTCTCTCTCAAGGTGTACATGCACACATGTTCTCCACCATGAATTTAAAAAGAATTTCTACATTTTCTTTCATATATCATGTTCTGCATTTAATTAAAAAAAATTACCAGGTCTGTAAAATGACAGGATCACATAACCAGAAACAACAGTATATATAATAGAAACATACAGATGATCCAGATACTGGAAAAGGACTTTATAGGAAAGTAAAGATAAAGAATATACCAGAGAAACTGTGCAGGAAGAGTATATTTTCAGAATCTGAAATGATAGAAATGAATAACATTGTAAATTGAGAACTCAGTAGATGGGTTTGTCAAAGCAGGCTTTGACACAAGAAATCAGTGAATTAGAAGGTAGGTTAAATAGAGAGTAAAAGAAAGATGAAAAATACAGAAAATATCTAAGAATCTTATGTGACAGAGTGAAATGATCTCACAGATAAAGAAATCTGAGAACATAGGAGAGGACAAACAGTGCAGAAGTAGTATGACAGGAAAAATGGTCGAGAACTTTCCAAAATGCGTGAAAGATATCAAGCTACAGATTCAAGGTGTTCTATAAAACTCAAACATGAGGAATACAAAGAAGGTTATCACATTAATCCTTAGGCATACCATAGTCAAGTTGATAAAAAACAAAGGTGAAGAGAAAAATCTTGAAAGCAGCCAAGGTAGGCAGAGATTGATAAACACTTCTATGAAAGAAAGGTGAAATTGTTGGTTGACTTTTTTTTTTTTTTGCCTGAAAATGTGGAAGCCAGATGAAAATAGAATGAAATATGTAGAATACTAAAATTACTAGAAACTAAGAATTCTCTACCCAGAAAAAAATATCCTTCAGAACTTTAGAAAAGACCTGGTCATTATCTGAAGTAGTAGAGCACTGCTGAGTATGGCTGACACCACATGGGAGACCCAGTCTCTGCTCCCAGTACAATATAAAATGAGCTCGGCATGATGGCATGCATCTGTGGTCCTCTCTCCAGAGGTGAGATCCTGTCAAAAAACCCACAAAGTAAAACACTTCCCACCAAAAAAATTTTTCAGATGATTTAAAAAAAAAAACCTGAAAGAAATAATTGTCAGAAGACCTATACTAGAAGAAGTACTTAAAGGAATCTTTCATCCAGCTTGACTAAGCTACTAGAAGCACAGAAATGCAGGAAGGAATAAACAGCAACAGAAAATATAACTTTATGGAAAACTACAGATAAATATAGATAGTTCCTGACTTAGGATGGTTTGACTTAATGATGTTTCAACTTTGCAATGGTGTGAAACTTATCCATGTTTGGTAGAAACTATATTTCAAGTATCCATGCAACCATTATGTTTTTCACTTTTAATACAATATTCAATTATATGATATATTCAACACTTAGTTATAAAATAGGCTTTGTGTTAGATGATCTTGCTCAATTGGAGGCTACTGAAAATGTTCTAATAGTATTTAAGGTAGGCTAGGCTAAACTATGGTGTTAGGTAGTTTAGGTATGTGAATACATTTTTGACTTATGTGAATTTCTATTTATGATGGATTACCAGGATATAACCCCACTATAAATTAAGGAACATCTGTATTAGTTTATAAAGCAATAACAATAAATTCCTGTAGGATTTTAAATATTTTTGGTTTTGAAATACACAACAATGCAAAAGTCAGGAGATAGGTAAAAGTAAATGAAGTACTATAAATTTCAAGAAGTAAATCAATAGAGTAATATAGATCAAAGATAAATGTTATAAACTTTCAGGCAGCTGCTGAAAGAAAAATAAAGTGGATGAGTTGCCTTTGCCCTGCTTACGCTACAATGTAGGGAACTTCAC
>NW_006159655.1:297698-322557 GCF_000334495.1 Tupaia belangeri chinensis | reverse complement strand
GTAGGGAAATTGACCCCTGGTTCCCAGGACAATCCAGCCTGATGTCCTTGGGAGAATGTTGGCAATATGTTGGTGATTTCACATGGAGAGCTCTTTGATAATAACTGGCTTCTCAGTGCTTCATTCTAGGATCATAATTGTCATGCAAAGACAGCTTTGAAGAAAGTAATTTATAAATCTGGAATATAAACTTTAAATAACACTAAAATGAGCTAGACATTGAGGTGAGAACCTGGGTTTGCCTTTTGATATTAATGTTTGAGCTAGTATGGTAGTGTGTCCAGGCAGGCACGACTAGTTGCATATGCAATATTCTTTCATTTTCATGTGTTTTATACAAATGTACTTAGCTAAAAACACCTACTTTTCTAATTTACTTAATCCTGAAGACAGTTATTTCTGGACTCATGGTTTAAAACATGTCTGCTTGGGATTTGGGGGGAAATTATCCCAATATCCATATTACTTTTTCCTTCCTGTTTCTAACCCTTCCTTCTAAGCTGGCTTGAGGACTGGTGACTCACAGCTGGACACTCACAGCTGTCTTGAAGTCAAGAGGACAAAAGAGATATGCTAAGGATGAAGGAACGGAAAAACAAAAGGAGCCTAGGTCCTTAATGACATCTTTGAGCAGCTAACTATATTGTTAAAATTAATGATTTGAATAATTCCTATTACATAAAAAATATGTTCCTGTTTCTTTAATTCTGTATAGTCTTAGTTTTCTGTTGCTTAACGTTAGATGCTCTCATAATTCTTCATGCACATATTTTCATTATCCAGGCAAACTATTATCCTCATACTCAAGGCCACCCACAATATGGTCCTACCTTGGTCATCTCCTCTTGCACCTCTGTTTCTTTCAGTTTCTATCCCTCCTTTGTGGTCCTCTTTATTGAATATCAGAAAGAAATATCTATTCTTCTACTCACAAAATATATCTTTCATGGTTGGTTTGTTGTACGCATCTAATACTCTTCTGTCTCACCTTTAGAAAAGTTCAAACTTAGCATTGAATTATTACTTATACGGTAATGAGTATTACAATCCCTAAAATAAAAACGGCCTTATATTTGCTGTTAAGAACAGAAAAGAAGGGGAAATCTTGGACAATGGTTTGTCAATAAAGAGCCCAGAATTAATCATCATAGGTTAGATTTTGCTATAACTTTAATATGCAAAGTTATTCGTTAATTTAAATATGCTACTTGTTAACAGCACAAAGATTTATTTTTCATAACATGGCTCATCCATTTTGGGTTTGTTGGGGGCTCAATTCTGTTAGTCCTTCAGGAACCCAGGCTGATGGAGATAGCACCATCTGGAATGTAACTGGTAGCTGCAGCAGAGAAGTGAGGATGCAGTATGTGGCATCAGTTTAATGCTTTGGCTTGCAAGTGACACACATCCTCACCTCTCTCAGGCCATTGGTCAGAAATAGTCACATGATTCTGCCTAACTGTAGGGACTGAGAATGCAGGCTAGCAGAAGAGTCTGATGAGCAACACTGTGTCTTTTATAAACCCCAGTGAGTCCAGTGAGTACTGGAAGTATGAAGAAGAAAGGATGTGGAAAACCTGGTAAGTGAGTCAGTCTGTGTTGTATGGTGATCCTGGGTTAAGTTGTATGTCACAAGCAGTTCTTCAACATGGATAGGACCCCATTACTGGGAACATGACCTGAAACATTCTTAGGCCCAGGAGGTGAAGTTATCTGCAAGAGAGATGACATTCAGCACCTGTCAAGCCTGAACAAGAGGGCTGGGGGCTTAGAGGTAGTGATTGCTCAGAGCTAAGGTTAATATTTGTGCCTTAACTTCTCTGAAATTTATTTTCAGAGCCATCAAAACATGCAAAAGATGGACCTTAAAAAAAAGTTCTGAAAACAATGAACAATTTTACAGTCGATCAATTGTACTAAGAGTAAAGTTTCCAGTCTCATAGAAAATGTTTTAACCATAGATCTGCACTGAAGTTTCATATGAACCCTCGTTTATTAAAAAAAGTATGTTTAATGTGAATAATATATGCTTTGATAAACATATATACTACCATGTACCAAATCAATATATCAATCATCTCACATGTTACCTTCTGTGTGTATGTGTCTGGTAAGAGCACCTAAAATTTTAGAAAATTTCCAGTGTACAATACAATATTAATTTTAGTCCTTATGTTCAGACAATTTTTATTTTTAATTTTAGATACATATGAAAGCATTTTATTTCATCTCTATAACTACTCTATTTGGTAGGTACTAGTATCCCAATTTTACAGTGAAAAAAAATCAGAGGCCTAAGGAGATTAACTACTTGTTTAAATTTGAAAGGCTTAACTATCTAGCTCACACATTTCAATCTAAGACTGTCTGCTTTCTTCCTATGGAGAGAATTTTCAAATTAGCCTATAGCTCCTATTGTCTCTTTGTGCTGGTGAACCAAAACCCAAGTTTGTCAGCTAATTTTTAAAAAGAGTGGTTGCTCACATATTTTTCACACCTTTTGGCCGCCCTTGCCTTCAGCGAGTTTTGCTGGCTAATTGCTGGCTGGCATTTGTGAAGTTCCCTAGGCTCTTGTCTTCAGGCAAGAGGATGATTATACCATTTGACAAATGTGATACCTGAACTTAGCACTCAGTAGAAACAAGCTTTCTCAATGGTATGGCCATTTGAATATTGTGTAGGTGTTCATGTGGGTTGCAAACTCTCTATTACCAGAACCAAAATACTAATTTATGTAGACGCAGAGTAGCAGCATTAAGTTTACAGAGAAGGTTGAAAAATGGAAGCTCCTCCCATTGCGAACAAATCAAATGTAATGAGGAAAAATTGGAAAATGAAAATGGAAATTACTTCCCCTGCAGTGAGCTAAGAAATTGAAAGTTTTCTTTCTTTCTTATTTCTTTCTCAAACTTAATTTTATAGCAGTTTTGTTCTGCATTAACACAATACTTTTTTCACTTTAGATGTAATATTTTTCATTGAAACAACTACTAAAATCCAGTATACTTTCCCCAATAATTTTGGTACAAAGAAACATTTTAAAAAGCACATCTCATGTCTTTATTCTTTTGTCATTTGTATATGTGTTGTCATATCAAGTAAGATGCTTTCAACTGAAAATGAGAAAAAACTGAATACAAACGATTTGAATGGTATAAAAATGTTTTGGTTCCCTTTATTGCTTAGCAAGTCTTCAGGTATGGTTTGAAAAAGACTTCAGTTTCATTTCTCTGCTATCGTTTATCAATTACTTCTCCTTGTAATGGTTTTACCTTTAGATTGGCTTCCCTCTCAGCAGTTAAATGTCATTACCTTACATGTACCAATCTGTAGAAAACAAGAGAAAATATTTTTCTGCCTCAAACATAGAACAGAAGATTCTGTTTCTCTCTGACTAACTAGGAGAGTGTGTTGTGCTAATTAGCCTGAACCCTTGCTTTGGGTAAGTTCCTATCTCTAGGCCTATCACTGTGACATGTATACCTGAAGAAAGGAGCAGAGTGAATATCCCTGCAAACCATGCAGCCACTATGCATATACAGAGGGATGCCTTCCTAAAGCAATGGTCTGGAGTTTGTTAAAAAGGGTAGAGGAGGGAATGTTGCTTGCATGATGAATCCATGTCTACTACATTATTTTATTTATTTATTTATTTGGAGAGGTTTTTGCTATTGGGCGCATGAGCTCGCCAGAAAGAGAGAGAAAGAGAGATAGAAGGCGAGAACTCCCCCCACCCCCCAGTGGGGATGGCCATGCTGCAGTCCCTTCTCCTCCATTCTCCTCTCGGGATCTTGGGCATGCACGCACACACACCCGGTGCGAGTTTAAGCCACCGAGTCGGGGACTTGACCTGAGGTTGGCTACTTGGGAGTCCAGCAACATAGCCATTACGCTAACTGCCAGTCCTGTGTCTACTACATTACTGACAGGACTTTTTAGGGCTAAGAAATTCTCTTTCCACCTAGTTAAAACATTTTCATGGATATTTAATGAATAAATTTGCATGGTAGTTGGTTTTCAGGATAAAAGATATATACTCATACTTCATAAAATAGTTATCTGAGCAAAGGATAACCAGGGCCTCTGTACCCCATGGAGCATCAAGTATAAACTACGGCACACTGTAAAGAACAGAGCAGGGCAGGGAGAAAGGCCAATTCATGGACATGTAGTGTCCCATAGCTTCGAGTTTCTGTCTCCTTCCCAGATCACACTTCTCACAATGTCTCTGGTAGCTTTTTTTAAATGACACATTCAATGAAGTACTACTAACAATTCTTGTGCCTTTTTCTGGTTTCTGTTTTTTTAGTGCAAGAATGTACTGTTTGGGCTCCTAAATATTCTGGTACTTTCTCTTCTTGACTTTTGACTTAGTTTCCACCTCTGTCCAACCTTTATTGAATGCAGCAATTTGGTGGCCAACAGTGACTAAGTTTCCATATTTTATAAGACATTGAATATATGTTCTCATGTAATACAGAATATTTTATACACTCATCCCTGGAACCTGTAAATTGATGATCTGTCACTCCTAGGATTCTGTAATGTTATATGGAATAGTTGGCCTTAATGCACAGGCATTTTCTTGGTGGAAGTGATTTGATCACACAAGTCCTAAAAAATAGATAACCTTCACTAGCTGGTGGCAAGGAGAAAGGCAGAAGAGATGTCAGAGGGATTTGAAGTATGAAAAGGGTTTGACTAACTATTGCTGGCTTGAAAATGAAGGAGCCACATGCAAAGACCAGACAGAGGGCCTAGGAGTTGCACAAAATTCTCAGCCACATGAAAAGACTAGACAGAGGGCCTAGGAGTTGCACAAAACTCTCAGCCAATAGCAAGCGAGGAAAGGGGGACCACTGTCTTACCTCTGTAAGGAACTGAATTCTGCCAACAAGCTAAATAATCTTGGAAGTAGATTTTTCTTTAATGTCTCCACATAATCACTCAGCCCAATTAACACCTTGATTTTGTTCTTATACGCTGAGCATAAAACCCAATAGAGCTCATCCAGACTTCTGCTTACAGAACTATAAGCTAATAAACGGGGGTTTTGAACTGCTCAGTTTGTGGTAATTTGTTATGAATCATATACTTGGATTGAAAAGCCCATGAAGACAATAGCTATCAATGGCATTATGATTTTGTGTTAGTCAGTGAAGCTTTGGTTAAGTTGGGTTGTTGACAAAGTAATCGAATAAGAGGATATGGTGCAAGTGAAAAATTGCCTTAGTCATTGGTCATTGGAAGTGGTCAGTTTCTTGAGCCTCTAGACAAAAAAGCATATCTGAGTTTTGTTTTTATTTTTTGAGAGTTTTTTTTTTTTTTTTTTTGCTATAGGGCATGTGCCCTCTCCAGAAAGACAGAGAGAGAGAGATAGAAAGCAAGAAATCAACCCCAAGGGGTGATGGACATACCACAATCCTTCTCCTCCTTTCTCCTCTCAGGATCTTGGGCACACACATGTGCCCAGCGTGAGTTTAAGCCACTGGGTCCGGGATGTGACCTGTGGACGATTACATGAGAGTTCAGCAACATAGGCATTATGATAACCGCTGGTCCTAAGCATGTCTGAGTTATGATTCCAGAATATTCTTGAGTTGCCATATCTAGGCCAAAGACATCGTTCTTTTGCCATCATATTTTATTTATTTATAAAGAAGTATATTTAATTAATTTAGAATTATTCATTTAATTAATTAATTAATTAATTAATTTTTAATTTGATCAGTGGAAGGGGTGGGGGTTGGCAAAGTGAGAAAGCAAGCCACCAGGCCCAGGACTTAAACCTCAGTTGGCCATATAGGAATCCAGCATCTCAACCACCACGCCACCTGCCAGCCCCACATTTTTTTCCCCCTATGTTCCTCTGAATATGAAGGGTCTGCTCTCTTCCTCTCAATTGTTTCCCCTATAGAGTTCTTGGCCCAATACATGTGAGTTGTGTAAATCCACTTAGTTTCATTCCCCGACTTTAGCTGACAATGGCCCCTGCAGATCCTTCCAACGGTCTCTCTCCAAGGTCAAACCTAACACTTTATATGATATATACATGATTTTTATTCCATTCCACATTCTATTAGAACAGTCCAATTAATGGCAGTAGCACGATCCTTCGAGAATATTATTTTAATGCTAGCTCTCAGAAACTCCTGACATCTGTGGGTTTAATTTACTTGTAAGCTAACCATCTTCATTACTTTACTTTAAACATACCCAAACATTTCTTACTCAGAAATTGGAGGAGGTGGTATTTAAAAGTAAAACCTTGAAGTTAGACATAAAGAGGAAGTTTGAATGAGAGTGAATCAGCAGCTACTAAATATACCAGCATAGATCATGGTGCCGGAGCTGCCACAATAAAGAGAATAGAAAAAAGAAGCTGCTTTTCCTTCTTATAGCTCCGAGTTTAATGGGCCCTTGCATTTCAACTAGCTAGTGGGAGGACATATTTCACTTTTGTATATTCTTGTTCTTGCACTTGTGAGCTTTAAACTCGTTTCCCACAAGAGCAGTAGAATTTTTTTCTAACTTGTTATTGGGTATTTGCACTCTTGTCTCCATCCTTAAAGCTCTGTGTTTTAGTGGATGATAACTTAAAATCCATTACAAGAATATGAATAGTCACAGGTGAGCATCGTTTGGGAGCTCCTTCTGCACGCATGCAGGGGTAATTTCCACTAAAATGAGGGGAGAAATAAAATATAATGGGCAGAAATTTCCTTCTCTACCAGTCTGTGGAGACTGGTGCCAGCCTTTAGAGACCCGGATAAGGAGGATAAAGGGTATAAATAAGGCCAACACTTGATAACCAGGAAGCCAAAAACTTTTCTGGGGTGAACCAGGCAGGGGATACCATCAGAACTAGAAGGTTCCACAGTTAGGTTAGTCTGTCCTCCACACACCAAGCCATGTCGGCAGTGGTTGGGCCTTTTAGCAAGAATTAGAATATGAAATTGAATATGAAGAAAATGAGAAGCCAAATCACATAAAAGAAAAGCCAATTTTCCTTTGTTAAAATCAGAGCGTGATTTAAGATAAAAAGAAATTATTGTTATTAGTGCATATAATTGCATTTTAACATGTTGTTGTAATAAAGTAACTCAAGAATACCTGGATTTTAGTTTTTATTTTTATCTCTGATTTGATGTGTGTAATCTTGGTAATGTTATTTAGCCTTGTCTCCTTCTCATCTGTAAAATAATGTAAGTATAAAATGAAATAAAATCAAATAAAATAGTAAGTCTTTACAGGCTTAGAAATTCCAAGTAAATAACCAAAACCTCCATCAATAATCTAATGATGTTTTCTCTTGTAAAGAATAATTTTTTTTTGAGAGGTTTTTGCTATAGGGCACGTGTGCTCACCAGACAGACAGAGAGAGACAGAGAGATAGAAAGTGAGAAATCACCCCCAAGAGGGGATGGCCACCCCGCAATCCCTTCGCCTCCATCTCCTCTCGGGATCTTGGGCACGCATGCACACGCGCCTGGTCCGGGACTCGAACCGCGGTCGACTACATGGGAGTCCAGCGACATAGCCATTACCCCAACTGCTGGTCCTGTAAAGAATTATTTTATTTAACTTTATTTATTTACTTATTTTAATTTGACCAGAGAGGGACAGAACAAGAGTGAGGGAAGAGAGAGAGAGAGAGTGAGAAAGCAAGCTGCCAGGGCTGGGACTCGAACCACGGTTGGCCATGTGGGAATCTAGTGCCCTTAATTACCATGCCACCTGCTGGCATAAATCCTATGATTCTTAAGAGAAACATAGAAAGTGATTTTATTTTTTATTTATTTTTTGGGAGAATTTTGCTATAAGGTCTGTGTGCTCACCAGAGAGATAGAGAGAGAAACAGACAGAAAGCAAGAAATCACCCCCCCCCCCAAAGGGGATGGCCATGTCACAATCTCTTCTCCTCCAGTCTCTTTTCAGGATTTTGGGCACACATGTACATGTGCCTGGCGTGTTTTAAGTTGCCAGGTCCGGGACTTGAACTGAGGTCAATTACATGGGAGTCCAGCAGCGTAACCATTATGCCATCTTATGTTCCCTAGAAGGTGGTTTTTAAAGTCCCTTGATTTGGAACTGGAAATTCTTTTTCGGATAGTGTGTGTAGGAGTTCTGGAAAAAAAATAATTTTTTTTTTTATTTTCAATACCTGGATTATTGAGAACTATTAAAATCAGGAATAGAGAAATTATTTAAAATATTTATATATGGGACCAGAAGATGGTGCAATGGCTATGTCGCTGGACTCAATGGACTCCATGTAATCGACTGCAGTTCAAGTCCTGGACCCGGTGGCTTAAACTCACGCCAGGCACGTGCATTTGTGTGCCCAAGATCCTGAGAGGAGAATGGAGGAGAAGGGATTGTGATGTGCCCATCCCCCCTGGGGAGTGATGTTTTGTTTTCTATTTCCCTGTCTCTCTCTATCTTTCTGGTGAATGCACCTGCCCTATAGCAAAAATCTTTCCAAAAAATAAAATAAAATAAAATATTTATATGTTATTTCATTTGTTCTTTCAAGATTTAAATTCAAATTCTGTTCTTAAAGGGCATATAGCAATGGCAGGTTTTTCTAGTTTTCTACTAAAATATCTCTAAATGAATACCTGCAACAATGAAATGACATATAAGTGTGCCCCAAGCTAGTGTCTAGATATAATTTCATTGCAGAATATGGGGCAAAATCTGTAATTGTGATGAAGCAGATAGGGCTGAATTGTACTGACTTGAGGAAAAAGACCCATTCTTCATTTAGTAAGTCTGAGAACACCTAACAAAGATCAAAAACCACTCTTAAAATCAGAAAAATTAGAAGTGAGGGAGACAGTTATCGCTTGAGCAATGAAAATTTTTTTTTAACTTTTTTTTTTTCGGGGGGGGAAGAGGTTTTTGCTATAGTGCACGTGCGCTCGCCAGACAGACAGAGACAGAGAGACAGAAAGCGAGAAATCACCCTCCAGGGGAGATGGCCACGCCGTAATCCCTTCTCCTCCATTCTCCTCTCGGGACCTTGAGGACGCATGTACATGCGGCCGGTGTGAGTTTAAGCCACTGGGTCCGGGACTTGAACCACGGTCGACTACTTGGGAGTCCAGCGACATAGCCAGTACACTAACTGCTGGTCCCAGCAATGAAATCTTCATACGTGAGACAGAGATAGGAAGATGTTTGTGGATGTAAATGTGAAATACTAATTTTTAAAGGTATTATAAATACATGAGGATCATCAGCCCAGCCCTGGAAAAGTAGGCCCAATACAGACGTGCGCTAGGTGAAGCCTCATTAGAAGAAGAGAACTGGACCCATAGTTCCATCGTGCCAAGCGTGGAAGGGTCGAACCAAGTGTGAAGGGAGGTTATACCAGGGGCAGGGGTGGGTCATTCTGAGTTGGGGAGTCCTGCCCAGGGTTTCTAATCACCTGCAGTGTCTGGGGGTAGTCTGCTCTAACAGCCATGGCTCTGGTTTCTAGGTAATAATAACAGCTGATGTTTTCTGAACACTTGCTTTGTGCCAGGCATGGTCCTAAGTGCTTACCATGCCTTCTCTCCTATAATCCTGTGAACAACCTTAGGTGGAGGGTCAATGATTATCTTCACTTTAAAATTCAGGAATGCAGGCACAAACACACCAGGGAGCTTATCCAGGGGACACTGTTACATCTAGGATTCGAGTTCAGGCAGTCCGAGTCCAGACGTAATCTCAGAGCTGAGATCTGATGATGGTTCTCCTGTTGTCTAAGTGGTCAGAGGGCAGGGCCAAGGATCCCAAATCCTTTATGGCATAAAGTACCTTTTCCATGTAAACATGGCCTGCCTTATTTGAGGCTAAGTAAAGAAAACAGCAGCAATAAAGAAAGCAACACAGAGAACATTTTAAAACTCCACAAAAACAGTGTAACCAAAGAAAATGAAAATAGAATCTGGATAACTCAAAAAGAACATTCTCCTAAAAATGACGTGACATGAGATTAAGGGAACATTTCAGGATACTGGTATCTTTCATAACATGAAAGAAGGTATAAAAATGGAACAGAAAGCCAAAGAAAATAGACTAGGATAAAAATGTTGAAAATGAGATGAGTGACGTGAAGAAACAAATGAAAACTGAAACCCTAAACCAGAGTTCAAACCATTATTTCAGTCAGGTAGGAGACTATTTCTGTAGAAAATTGTATTAATGATGTGGAGGTCGAATCTCGTCCAGAATTCAGTGCCAGAGAGGAATGTTTTCTTAACTAAACACCCTTCTTTCAAGTATTTATTCCAGTATATATGATCCATTAGAAATAAAGTTAACCTTTCTTGTGTCAGTTCTTAAGATAGTTGAGACAGCTTAACTTTTTAGACAATTTTGATGCTGTTTGTAAAATAAATGTCTTTAAGTTGTTTTGTAAAACATTTATTGTTCCAGGTTGGAGTGACTTAGTAAAAATGTTAGGACAGTTTACTGATATTGGGAAACCTTCAATCCTAGGAAAAGTAAAATAAAGCCACTCAATTTTGCAGAGTATGAAACAGTTGTTTCATTTCTGGCTGTCGCTGCAAGATGTGAAAGGCCTGGAGCTCGTCACCCTTGTTTGTACAAAAAAGGAAAGCTAGAAACTCTGATAATTAATGGCTTTTCATAGACCCATCAGTGACCTGAGGTGGCAAGGCAAACCATCACCTTGAACCCTGGAGGAACAGATGCATCTAATGAGACACAGCTGAAATCTGCGAACCTCTGGCAGGAACTTCTTTTGTCTTTTCCTAAGTGTTAGGACCACTAACCGAATTGCTAGAGCTGAGTGTAGACTACTGTGGAAGTAAGATACTGCTGAGGATAATCATTGCAAGACCTCACATTTCCATGCTGTCAAGCCAAAACCAACAATTGTAAAGCAAATGAGATAAGGGAAAAAAGGGAGTTTATAGGCCTCACAAAGTTAGCATCAAATAAAGACAAGATCCTGGGGTATGCAGAGAGACCCACCAGCAGTAGCCAGGTGAAAATGATAGCAGGCTCACTGATCCTGAAAAGGTTGGGATCTTTTATACTAAGAAAGGGGTTAAAATAAATGTAGACTGTTCTGAAAGAGTTTGCATTGGACAAAAATAATAGAGGAGGGTCGGGGCTGGCAGGTTGTGTGGTGGTTAAGGATGCTGAACTCCCACATGGCCAACAGCAGTTCGAATCCCAGACCTGGTGGCTTGCTTTCTTACTTGCTCTCGTTCTGGAAAAAAAATAATTTTTTTTTTATTTTCAATACCTGGATTATTGAGAACTATTAAAATCAGGAATAGAGAAATTATTTAAAATATTTATATATGGGACCAGAAGATGGTGCAATGGCTATGTCGCTGGACTCAATGGACTCCATGTAATCGACTGCAGTTCAAGTCCTGGACCCGGTGGCTTAAACTCACGCCAGGCACGTGCATTTGTGTGCCCAAGATCCTGAGAGGAGAATGGAGGAGAAGGGATTGTGATGTGCCCATCCCCCCTGGGGAGTGATGTTTTGTTTTCTATTTCCCTGTCTCTCTCTATCTTTCTGGTGAATGCACCTGCCCTATAGCAAAAATCTTTCCAAAAAATAAAATAAAATAAAATATTTATATGTTATTTCATTTGTTCTTTCAAGATTTAAATTCAAATTCTGTTCTTAAAGGGCATATAGCAATGGCAGGTTTTTCTAGTTTTCTACTAAAATATCTCTAAATGAATACCTGCAACAATGAAATGACATATAAGTGTGCCCCAAGCTAGTGTCTAGATATAATTTCATTGCAGAATATGGGGCAAAATCTGTAATTGTGATGAAGCAGATAGGGCTGAATTGTACTGACTTGAGGAAAAAGACCCATTCTTCATTTAGTAAGTCTGAGAACACCTAACAAAGATCAAAAACCACTCTTAAAATCAGAAAAATTAGAAGTGAGGGAGACAGTTATCGCTTGAGCAATGAAAATTTTTTTTTAACTTTTTTTTTTTCGGGGGGGGAAGAGGTTTTTGCTATAGTGCACGTGCGCTCGCCAGACAGACAGAGACAGAGAGACAGAAAGCGAGAAATCACCCTCCAGGGGAGATGGCCACGCCGTAATCCCTTCTCCTCCATTCTCCTCTCGGGACCTTGAGGACGCATGTACATGCGGCCGGTGTGAGTTTAAGCCACTGGGTCCGGGACTTGAACCACGGTCGACTACTTGGGAGTCCAGCGACATAGCCAGTACACTAACTGCTGGTCCCAGCAATGAAATCTTCATACGTGAGACAGAGATAGGAAGATGTTTGTGGATGTAAATGTGAAATACTAATTTTTAAAGGTATTATAAATACATGAGGATCATCAGCCCAGCCCTGGAAAAGTAGGCCCAATACAGACGTGCGCTAGGTGAAGCCTCATTAGAAGAAGAGAACTGGACCCATAGTTCCATCGTGCCAAGCGTGGAAGGGTCGAACCAAGTGTGAAGGGAGGTTATACCAGGGGCAGGGGTGGGTCATTCTGAGTTGGGGAGTCCTGCCCAGGGTTTCTAATCACCTGCAGTGTCTGGGGGTAGTCTGCTCTAACAGCCATGGCTCTGGTTTCTAGGTAATAATAACAGCTGATGTTTTCTGAACACTTGCTTTGTGCCAGGCATGGTCCTAAGTGCTTACCATGCCTTCTCTCCTATAATCCTGTGAACAACCTTAGGTGGAGGGTCAATGATTATCTTCACTTTAAAATTCAGGAATGCAGGCACAAACACACCAGGGAGCTTATCCAGGGGACACTGTTACATCTAGGATTCGAGTTCAGGCAGTCCGAGTCCAGACGTAATCTCAGAGCTGAGATCTGATGATGGTTCTCCTGTTGTCTAAGTGGTCAGAGGGCAGGGCCAAGGATCCCAAATCCTTTATGGCATAAAGTACCTTTTCCATGTAAACATGGCCTGCCTTATTTGAGGCTAAGTAAAGAAAACAGCAGCAATAAAGAAAGCAACACAGAGAACATTTTAAAACTCCACAAAAACAGTGTAACCAAAGAAAATGAAAATAGAATCTGGATAACTCAAAAAGAACATTCTCCTAAAAATGACGTGACATGAGATTAAGGGAACATTTCAGGATACTGGTATCTTTCATAACATGAAAGAAGGTATAAAAATGGAACAGAAAGCCAAAGAAAATAGACTAGGATAAAAATGTTGAAAATGAGATGAGTGACGTGAAGAAACAAATGAAAACTGAAACCCTAAACCAGAGTTCAAACCATTATTTCAGTCAGGTAGGAGACTATTTCTGTAGAAAATTGTATTAATGATGTGGAGGTCGAATCTCGTCCAGAATTCAGTGCCAGAGAGGAATGTTTTCTTAACTAAACACCCTTCTTTCAAGTATTTATTCCAGTATATATGATCCATTAGAAATAAAGTTAACCTTTCTTGTGTCAGTTCTTAAGATAGTTGAGACAGCTTAACTTTTTAGACAATTTTGATGCTGTTTGTAAAATAAATGTCTTTAAGTTGTTTTGTAAAACATTTATTGTTCCAGGTTGGAGTGACTTAGTAAAAATGTTAGGACAGTTTACTGATATTGGGAAACCTTCAATCCTAGGAAAAGTAAAATAAAGCCACTCAATTTTGCAGAGTATGAAACAGTTGTTTCATTTCTGGCTGTCGCTGCAAGATGTGAAAGGCCTGGAGCTCGTCACCCTTGTTTGTACAAAAAAGGAAAGCTAGAAACTCTGATAATTAATGGCTTTTCATAGACCCATCAGTGACCTGAGGTGGCAAGGCAAACCATCACCTTGAACCCTGGAGGAACAGATGCATCTAATGAGACACAGCTGAAATCTGCGAACCTCTGGCAGGAACTTCTTTTGTCTTTTCCTAAGTGTTAGGACCACTAACCGAATTGCTAGAGCTGAGTGTAGACTACTGTGGAAGTAAGATACTGCTGAGGATAATCATTGCAAGACCTCACATTTCCATGCTGTCAAGCCAAAACCAACAATTGTAAAGCAAATGAGATAAGGGAAAAAAGGGAGTTTATAGGCCTCACAAAGTTAGCATCAAATAAAGACAAGATCCTGGGGTATGCAGAGAGACCCACCAGCAGTAGCCAGGTGAAAATGATAGCAGGCTCACTGATCCTGAAAAGGTTGGGATCTTTTATACTAAGAAAGGGGTTAAAATAAATGTAGACTGTTCTGAAAGAGTTTGCATTGGACAAAAATAATAGAGGAGGGTCGGGGCTGGCAGGTTGTGTGGTGGTTAAGGATGCTGAACTCCCACATGGCCAACAGCAGTTCGAATCCCAGACCTGGTGGCTTGCTTTCTTACTTGCTCTCTTTCTCAATCTGTCCCTTTCTGGTCAAATTAAATAAATAAATAAAGCTAAATAAAAAACAATTATTTTTTTTAAAAATAGAGGAGAGTCTTATGCAGATGAAGGAAAGGGCAGGATTGGGTGAAAGTCCGTTTTCAGAAGCTGTCTAAAACAACTCATTGGCAGTGATGGTATCTGTTCAGGAGACCGTGTGGTCAGCTTAAGAGAGACAGGACAGCAAGCATGGAGTTCTCTTGAGAAAAAACGTCTCATAACAGTTACGTGCTCAACTGATAAGCTGGCTAGTCAATTCCCTCTTCCTCTTAGTTCTCCAGCCCTTAATACAGGTATATTATATAGAAGTCTCTTTTATGGATAAACTTTATTTCTGCAATGTGCTTTTCTTCTGTGATCCCTACCAGATTATCAGAATGAGGATACAAGAAAAACTCCCTCATAGCTCTGGCATATGGAAAAAAAAGTAGCCAATGTGAACCTCCTCTGATTTTTCTTCACAATAAAGGAATATTTTATCTCCCTAACAGAGAAAACTTGTTCACTAGAAGGGCATACTGAAACCACATCACAGCTGCATATGGTTCAGCCCTCCTTTTCTACCTAAGGGGAAAAATTAAACTGAAATGGCAAAACTCGTAGTCAACAAGGGGCAGTGCTTCAAGTAACAGATTTGGACCATAGTAGCCAGGAAATGGAGTCAGCTGGGCAGAGCTACGTTCTTAGAGAAGAGATAGGAACACTTTGGGAGAGCCAAACTCCAAGACAAAGGTCCATGAAGACACTGAGACTTAACCAGGTTTCAGAAAACATCCCTTCCTTCACATCCTACCACTACACAAATAAGCCTCCAGTACATAATAGTAACAGTGGAGCACAGCTAAAAGTGCCAGAAGACAGACTCTGTCAGAGGAAACGGACAAAAGGAAACTCCGCAGCCAATAGGAGAGATAAGGCTAAAGTCAGTGAGGGAATTTCAAGCTTCTGGTGCCTACAGCCATAACGCACATCAAATACAGCCCCACTCCTGGCTAGATGAACATGAAAGGTCTGTTCAACCTTAGTACATATTAAACATACACATCCAGCTACAACCAAAAAATTTATAAAATACAGTCTGAAGAGATAAATCATCAGAGACATACCCAGATAAGACATAGATATTGGAATTATTAGACAAGATATTTAAAATAACTGATTAATTATTAGGGACTCTAATGAAAAAAAAATAGCTCACAAGAAAAATAGGCAGTATCTACAGAGAAGTGGAAACTCTAAGAAAGAATCAAAGGAAATGCTAGATTAAAAACAAACAACACTGTAACGAAGATAAACAATGCTGTCAATGGTCTCATTAGCAGACTCAGAAAAGAATACTAAACTTGGAAATAGGTCAATAGGAACTTTTAAAACTGAAATGCAAAGCACTACAGAGAAGGAAAAAGATACAGAACAGAACATTTAAGAACATCGTAATAACTTGTAACATATATATAATTGGAACACTAGAAGGAATAGAAAGAGAGAAGGGCAAAATAAGTATCACAGGTAGTATTTGCAAGTGGATGTGGGGATTCTGTGACATCATTCCATATTTTTGTGTTAAGCAGTTATTCATTGCATAATTTGCCCACTTTACTGTGTTTTTGTCTCATATGAATAAAGCTGCAATACACATTTTGATACGTATCTTTTGGCGAATATAAGCACTAATGAATTTGGGTGTGTACCCAGGAGTAAAAAAACAGGGTCATTGGCTATATACATGCTTAGCTTCAGCAAATATTGACAATTTTCCAAAGAGATTGTATCAACTTACACCTTCACCAGCAATGTATGACAGTTTCACTTGCTTCCCATCCTGGGAAATACTTGGAATCATCAGTCTTTATAATTTAGTCATTCTGTTGGAATACTGGCAATATCTCTCGTGTTGTTAATTTGCATTTTTCTCCTAGTTCATTGGTAATTTGTTTATTATCCTTTACACTTCTTTTTTTTTTTTTTTTTTTTTGAGAGGTTTTTTCGCTAGAGGGCGCGGGCGCTCGCCAGACAGATAGAGAGAGACAGAGAGACAGAGAGAAATCACCTCCCACGGGGGATGGCCACGCCACAATCCCTTCTCCTCCATTCTCCTCTCGGGATCTTGGGCACGCACGCACATGCGCCCGGCGTGACTTTTAAGCCACTGGGTCCGGGACGCAAACCGCGGTCGACTACATGGGAGTCTAGCGACATAGCCATTACGCTAACTGCTGGTCCCTTCCGTTACGATTCTTTAAGAGGCTCTTCAAGGACCAGCAGATGGTGTAATGGTTACGTTCCTGACTCTCTCATGGCCAACAATGGTTCCAGTCCTGGACCTGGTGGCTTTAAACACTCTAGGTGCATGTGTGAGAGGAAAATGAAGGAGAGGGGATTGAGGCATGGTCATACCCCCTGGGGAATGATTTCTTACTTTTTGTCTCTCTGTTTCTCTGTGTGTCTTTGGTGAGTGCATGCACCCTATAGCAAAAATCTCTAAAAAATAAAAAAAAGAGCTCCTTCAAGTTTTCTTTGTCAAAGTTAGATAATGCAAATACAGGCTATGGCTTGTGTGGTCACTTAACAAATAAATGTTCTTAATCCTAACAGAGGCAAATTTATTAAACTTTTCGTTATTGCTCTTTACTCCCTTTATGAATATTTACCTTCTCCAAGATTATGCAAGTATTTTCAAAAAAGGTTTATGGTTTTAATTTTTTTTTTTTTTTGGAGAGGTTTTTGCTACAGAGTGTGTGCACTCGCCAGAGAGACAGAGAGAGACAGAAAGACAGAAAGAGATAAATAACCCCTTAGGAGGGATGGCCATGCTGCAATCTCATCTCCTCCATTCTCCTCTCGGGATCTTGGGCACACACACACATGCGCCCGGCGTGAGTTTAAGCCACTGGGTCCGGGACTTGGACCGCAGCCAACTACATGGGAGTTCAATGACATAACCATTATGCTAACTGCTGGTCCCAAGGTTTATGGTTTTAATATTCACATTTAGATCTGTATATTTTTGTGTATGTATAAAGGTCAATTTTTTTCCCCTCCACAAAGATATCCAGTTGACCCAGCATCACTAACTGAAAATCTATCTTCTCAATAAATGTGTTACAGTTGTCATAAATTAACGACTTTATTGTAGATTTTAATCAATATTGATATCTTATAAGTTCTTCAACATTTACTTTGTTATTCTTCCTCATTTCCTTTTCTTCTTCTTCCTTCTCCTCATCCTTCACTTCCTTCTCTTCCTCCCCCTCTTCTCCTCCTTTCACTCCATTGCCAATTCTTGGCCTTTTGTATTTTATACATTTAATATCAATTGTCAAGTTCAAAATAGTCTCTAAGATTTAAATTAGAATTTTCCCAATCTAGAGATGAATTTTTAGACAACTCATGTCTTTACAATATTGTAGCTTTTAATACAAAAGGACAGCACAATCCTTCATTTTTCTATGACTTATTAAATTCTACAATATTTTGTAGTTATCTGTTTAAGATTTTTTTAGATTTGTTTCTCAGTATTTTATATTTTAGTGCTAATTTTCTAATTAATATTGGTGTGTTAAAGACACAAAATTATTAAATATTAATATTGTATTCAGAGATCTTGATACATTATTTTACTCATTTTAATAGTTTGACTACTTTGACTACTCCCTATGTACTCAATCATGACATCTGTAAATAATGAATATTTTGTTTCCCTTTTCAAACCTTACATAAGAAGAGATTTCAAAATATTCATGAAAAATAGAATTAAACAAAATATTCATAGAAAATGGAATTAAACTATTAAATTATTCTGGTACAAAATATTTTTGAAATTCATGCATGTTTTTTTCATAATACTCATTTTCCATGAAGATTTTGAAAACCTTTGTATGCATTCTTTTCTTTTGCCTTCATGCAATGGCTAGAACCTCTAGTACCATATTCAATCAAAATGGTATAAATAACTAGTTTTTCTTATTATAGATCCCAGTGTCAAAGCTTTTAATATTTCAACTTTTTTCCCTAAATAATTTTCCTTAGAGATTATTTTTTTGGACTTCCAACAGGGTTCATTCATGCTGTGATCTAACTCTGGCCCTATTCCCCAGCCTTCCAGTAAGCTAGGTTCATGGACCCACTTCTGGTTGCACCAGAGGGCTCAGACTGGCCTAAGATGTGAGTCCTGGGCCCTCCCACATGGTTCCAGTATCACACAGTGGTGCCTGTACAACTGCAGATGGGCTAATAGTAAACTTAATGCTTGATGTTTGCTATAGGCATCTTCTAACTACTCTTTATTCACAGTATCTACAAATAAATCATTGCTTTTTTGGCAAGGTTTGTTTAATTGTGCATAACTATTGAATTTTTAAAAAGTAGTTTATCATAGGGTGTATGTGCTCACACCAGAGAGACAGAGAGAGAGGGAGAACACATCCTCCAGTAGGGTGTGGTCATGCTGCAATCCCTGCTCATCCATTTCTCTCTTCTGTCAGGATTTTTGAAATGCGTGCGCATGCCACACACACACACACACACACACACACACACACACACACACACACATGACTGGATACCTGCTGCATTTATGCCTGCCTGGGTTCCTGCCTGCTTGCCTGCCTTCCTTCCTTTCTCTTTCTCTCTCTCTCCCCCTCCCTCCCTCTCTTTCTTTTCTCTCAGGACAAATACATTGTGTATTGATTCAAAGTTATTACCAATATACATTATCATTAGCAACTAACTTTCCATGTTTATGTCAGTTAAATGTTTCGCTTCCTCCCTCCACCTCCCTTCCTGGTGTCCTGCCTCCTGCCATTGCCCACTCCCTTCCCATATTGTCTCTACTATTTATAGTTGCTCTCTCTACTTTTATACCTTCCAACTTTTCAGTTTCTGCCATGGAAACACCTGGCATGTATCTTATGCCACCAGATTTAGGACTCAAACCACTTGGCCATATGGGATTACTTGACCATACTGGATCCAGCTCCTTTAACTACTTTGTTATGTGGATGGCCTGGTATTAAATTTATTTTCTCTTTTGTTTTTCTTTTTTGCCTCGATGGAGATAATTAATTTTTCTCCTTTCTTTCTATTAATATGGAAAGTCACATTGATTGATTTGGGATGGTAAAGCTACTTTGCTTTCCTGGAATAAATGCAACTTTATATTATAATATAGTTTCCTTTTTGTACATCATTAACTGAATTCGATTCAAAACTATTATGTTTAGGACTTTTGTGTTTATGTTTATGAGAGTGATTAGCCTATAATTTGCATTTCTTGGGATATTTCTGTTAGGTTTTGCTAATAAGGTTACCACTGCCTTATAAAAATAGGTATTTTTTTCTTTTATATACATTTAGTGAAGTTGTATGGGCTTGGGTTTTCTTTGTGAGAAGATGTTTAATTATGGATTTAATTTCCTTCATAGGTATTTCAATATCTTGGGATGAAACCTTAGATCATCGATTTTAGTCTTTCTTCTTTTTTAAATGTATGCATTCATAAATTGTACATGGTATTTATAAGTCTTTCAAGTACAGCTTTAGCTACATCTTGCAGGTTTTGGTATATCTATTTCAACATTATTTTCTTTCATTCTTTTTTTTTAACTTTTTATTTTTTTGGAGAGGTGTTTTTTTTTTTTTTTTTTTTTTTTTTTCTCCCCAGAAAGAAAGGGAGACAAAAAAAAAATTTTCTCGCCAGAAAGACAGAGAGACAGAAAGACAAAAAGTGAGAAATCACCCCCCAGAAGGGATGATCACACCCAAATCCCTCCTCCTCCATTCTCCTCTCGGGATCTTGGGCATGCACGCACACGCGCCTGGCGTGTGTAAGTCCCGGGTCTGGGACTCAAACCACAGTCGGCTACATGGGAGTCCAGCAATATAGCCATTATGCAAACTGCTGGTCCCACATTATTTTCTTTCATTTTTGTGCTTTTTGCCAGTACAGTGCTTAATTTCTCAATATTTTGGTATTTTTTTCTTATTGATTATTAGCTAATACTACTTTATTCCATGCTGTCAGAGACCATACTTAATTTTAGCACTTTGAAATGTTTTCAAACATGCTTGATGATCCAACAGATGGTCAAGTCTGCTTAAATATCCCATGAGCAGTTGAAAAGACTTTAGGTTTGACTGAAACTCAGATGCATGAAACTCAAATAAGTCACATCTGGTTTCCAGGGGAACAGAGTTAGAAAATTAATCAAGATAAAATTCTCAAGAAAGGAAAAGGGATTTTTTTCATCTTTTTATTGATTAATTTTTAGAAATTTTTGCCTTAGGGTGCATGTATTCACCCAGGAGAGACAGAGACAGAGACAGAGAAAGGGAAAATGAAGAAATCGCCCTACACACACCAGAGGGGATGGACATACTGAAATCCCTTCTCCTTCTTCCTCCTCCTGGGATCTTGGGCATGCGCTCACATGCACCCGGCATGATTTTCAAGCAACTGGGTCTGGGACTCCAACTACAGTCGGTCATGTGGGCGTTCAGTAACCTAACTGCTATGCTATCTATTGACCCTGTTTTTTTATTTTACAGTAGCGACATTAAGACCTTAGAATATTTTTATTTCATTTATCCTCCCATACTTTTTGTTAATTTTCTTTTTTTTCCAGTTCTCTTTCTCTCTCTTGCATAGACACATACACATTTTTAAAAACATTTTATATTTCAAAATTACAGAGAAGTACAAGAACTTGCCATATACCCCTTATTACAAATTTACTCATTGTTCATATGTTTGCCCCTTGCTTTTTTTTTTTTTTTTTTTTGAGAAGTTTTTGTTTGAGGGAACAGTCCACCCCCAGTGTAGGGAACATGCACTCCCCAGAAAGACAGAGAGACAGACAGAAAGCGAGAAATCACCCCCCAGGGGGATGACTGTGCTGCAATCCCTTCTCCTCCATTCTCCTCTTGGGATCATGGGCACGCACACACATGCACCTGGTGTGAGTTTAAGCCACTAGGTCTGTGACTCAAACTATGGTCAACTACATGGGAGTCCAGCAACATAGCCATTATACCAACTGCTGGTCCCTGCCCCTCCCTTTTTAAAATAATTTTTTCTCTATGATAAGGCTGGCTCAGTCTAACTATGGCTCTTCTATTGATGCAATAATCTCTGCTGAGCACCTCTGTTATTCCTGAAGCCTCCTCCCTGAGGATTCTGAGCCCTCTTGTCTCCTTTGAGCTCTGACTATTTGAAAATTCTATTTTTTTTCACTTGATGCTTGACTTAACTTCCTGTCTTAGCAGCTTAATTAGACTATGCCTGTACTGGGAAATGAGTTCCAAGAGTAAGTCTAATTTTACTTCCCCTTCCTAAAGCCTTTTAGCCCTCAGGTCTTACTTGTTCAGTGAGCCCTGAACCCGACCTGAATCTCTGTTGCTTTCCCTGCATTTTAGCAGCCACCCTCAATCTGGCCTCTTTATCCCCTTGTTTGCAACACAAATTAGCAAACAACATAAGCAGAAAACCTGATGCATGAAATAGGGCTCAGAAAATTCCCTTCTCTCCACTATCTGGCCCCTCAGGTCTAGGCTACCTTGGCAATATTTTAATACCATTGAATAAATATTTTTCTGTTTTACATAGTTACATTTTTTCTTTTCAGTAGTATCATTGATCTGATATATAGCTGAGTTCCTAATCTTTTACCATCATGTTGTTAGCTAACATGCATGAGGACACTATTTTATTATCATGTATATAGTTTATTGTTTTCTATTATGTGAGGTTAAGATTTATCTTTGGGGGGACCAGCAGTTGGCATAATGGCTATGTCACTGGACTCCCACTTAGTTGACCACAGTTTGAGTCCTAGACCTGGTGGCTTAAACTCATGCCAGACACGTGTGTGCATGCCCAGGATCCCAAGAGGAGAATGGAGGAGAAGGGATTGCGGTGTGACTATCCCCTCTGGGGGGTGATTTCTCACTTTCTGTCTGTCTGTGTCTCTATCTTTCTGGTGAGCACACGTGCCCTATAGCAAAAACCTCTCCCCCCTACCACACCCCCCCCAAAAAAAAGATTTATCTTTGGTCCCGGCAGATGGCATAATCGTTACCTTGCTGGACTCCTACATGGCCAGTGGTGGCTTGAGTCCCAGACCAGGAGACTTGAAACTCACACTGGGCATGTGTGCGTGCATACTCAAAATCCTGAGAGGGGAGTGAAGGAAAAGGGATTGTGACATGGCATTTCCTCGTTAGGTGGTCGTTTCTCTTTTTCTGTCACTCTGTTTCTCTCTGTCTCTGGCAAGTGCACTCACCCATTGCAAAAATTCTCTTAAAAAAAAGAGGTCTTGTCTTTGACACCTTTCCCATACAAAGAATGTACATACTTTCCTATTCTCATAACAATATTTTGAAAAGATTTAATATTTTATTATAATATGAGAATATTTTTTGATTTATATAATGTATTATGATTATATTTATTAAAATTTATGTTCAATCACTGTACATCACCACAGCTTATAAAATGAATTTTCCCAGCATGAATACACTACACACCAGTCTAATTAAAGATATGCTACACATTATTATCAACAAAAAGTCCTTCATTTCTCTGTTCCTTGAATATCTTAGAAAAATGTACATTTTTCTCCTTGATTTTCTTTCTCTCACCCTCTCACACCTTCCAGCCTTCTCTCACACTGTCTTCAGTATCTATAACTTTTCCATGCTTCTAATACACTAATCTTTCAGTTTCCACCTTAGAGTGCAGACAGTCAGGACATACTAAGTGGAGACATACAATGTCTCTCTTTCATAACCTGACTTGCTTCACTCAGCACTAAATCTTCCATATGTGTGTGTCCTCTTTCTATCAAATGCCAGGGTCCTGTGGTTTTTTTTTTTTTAATGACTGAATAGTATTCCATAGTGTATATGTACAACACTTTTTCAATCCATTCTTCTGTTTATGGGCATTTGGATTGGTTCCATGTCTTAGCTATTGTGAATAATGCTGCAATAAACATAGATGTCCAAGTAATTTTCTGACTGAGCATTTTCCTATCCTTTGGGTAGATATCCAAGAGTGAAATTGCTGGATCATATGATAGTGATATTTGTAGATCTTTGAGGAACCTCCATATTGTTCTCCACAGTGGCTATACTAATTTGCATTCCCACCAACAGTGTAGGAGAGTTCTCTTTTCACCATAACCTTACCAGCAATGATCTTTTTTGTTTGTTTGTTTTAATTTTAGCCATTCTGCCTGAGGTTATTAGGTGGTATCTCATTGTGGTTTTCATTTGCATCTGTCTTATGAGAATTTTTTCATGTTTTTTGGCTGTTTTTATGTCTTCCTTAAAGAGTTGCTTATTTAGCTCATTTTCTCTTCTTTTAATTGGGTTAATTGGGTTGATCTTTTTTTTTTTTTAACAGGTTAACTGCATGAGTTCCCTGTATATTCTGGTTATCAGTCCCTTATCTGAGTCATAGTTTAGAAACATGTTCTCTTATTCTGAGAGTTTCAATTCATACTAATTATTGTTTATTTTGCTGCACAGAAACATCTTAATCTGATTTAATCTTTGTCTCTTTTTGGGACTATTGCCTGTGCTTTGGGTATCTTATTTAAGTAGAAGCCTTTTCTACTCCAGTGTCTCCAAGAGTTTCCCTGCATTATCCACCAGTAGTTTTACAGGTTGAAGTCTTAGGTTTAGATCTTTAACCCATTTTGAGTTGTTTTTTTGTTAATGGTGAGAGATAGGGGTCTAGCTTCATCTTTATGCAGGTAGATACCCAGTTTTTCCAGCACCATTTTCTAAAAAGGTTTTCCTTTTCCCACTGGATGATTGGTGGCCTTTGTCAAAAATTAGTTGGCTGTTTGTTTTGGGGTTATTTCTGGGGTCTCTATTCTGGTCCACTGGACCACATGTCTGTTTTTGTGCCAATACCTTGCTGTTTTGATTATGACAGCTTTGTAATATATTTTGGGGTCAGGGAGTGAGATACCTCCTACTCCACTCTTCTTAGACAGGATTGCTTTGGTAATATGGGATCTTTTATGATTCTAAACATATTTCATGATTGTCTTTTCTAGATCTGTGAAAAGTGTTTCTGGTAATTTGATTAGAATTATGTTGAATATAGGTGAATTTGGGTAGAACTGCCATTTTTATTGTATTAGTTATTTTAATCCATGAACATGGGATGTCTTTTCACTTTTTTGTGTTATTTTCAATTTCCTTTTTTAGACTTTGAAGTTTACCTTGTAGAGGTCTTTGACTTCTTTAGTTAGATTTATTCCTAGGTACCTTATACTTTCTGTGGTTAGGGTAAATAGGATTACTTTCTTCAATTCAACCTCAGGTTGCTTACTGTTCATATATAGAAATGCTATAGACTTTTGTATATTGATTTTGTATCCTGTTACTTTACTGTAATCATTTGTCAAGGAGTTTTTTCATGGATACCTTTGAGTCTTCAATGTATATAATCATGTCATCTGCAAATAGAGGTAATTTCACTTCTTCTTTCCCT
>NW_006159655.1:266329-297686 GCF_000334495.1 Tupaia belangeri chinensis | reverse complement strand
TCCCTATTTCAATGCCTTTTATTTTATTCTCTTTTCTGATTGCATTGGCTAGAACTTCCAGCACTATATTGAAAAGGAGTGAAGAAAGTGGACAGCCTTGTCTTAAATCAGTTTTTATGGAAAAGCTGAAAGCTTTTCCCCATTCAGTATGATGTTAGCTATGGATTTTTAATATATGGCCCTTACTGTTTTGAGAAATGTCCCTTCTATGCTGATTTTACTGAGAATCTTAAACACGAAAGGATTTTGTTATATTTTATCAAATGCCTTTTCTGTATTGATTGATATAATCATATGGCTTTTATCTTTTTGTTAAAATGGTATATTACATTTATGATTCAATCCAAGATTCTGGATATACTTTCTATGCCTTTGAATATGTGAAGACTTGTTTTGTGTCCTATCATGTGGTGGATCTTCTAAAAGGTTCCATGTGGGGCTGAGAAAAATGTATATTTTGTGGTTGTTCAGTGAGATTTTAGAAATTTCAGTGAAATTTCTATGGATGTCTGTATCTATTTGCTTATTTTTTGTCTAGAAATCTGTCCAAAGAAGACAGTGGGGTATTGAGATCCCCAACGTTTAGTTTGTTGCAATCTATCTCTCTCTTTTGAGCTAAGAGTCTTTCTTTCATGTATTTAGGTACTCCTGAGTTGGGTGCATAGATATATATAAGTGTATTTCTTTTTTATTAATTAGCCCTTTTATTACTATATGTTGTCCTTCTTTGCTCTTCTTTTTTTTCTTTCTTTTTCTCTTTCTTTCTTTTTCTCCTTCCTTCCTTCCTTCCTTCCTTCCTTCCTTCCTTCCTTCCTTCCTTCCTTTTATTTTCTTTTTGTTTTAAGAGTTTTTTGCCATAGGGCCCCTGTGTTTGCCAGAGAGAGAGAGAAAGATACAAAGATAGTGAGAGGAAAAGTGAGAAATCTCCCTCTACCCCCACTGAATATGGCCACAGCACAATCTCTTCTCCTTTATTTTCATAATGGCATTTTAAGCATGTAAACACACATTCCCAGTGTGATTTTTCAAGCCACCAGGTCTGGGACTTGAACTGTGCTCAGCAATGTGGGAGTTTAGCAACATAAATGCAACACCGCCTGCTAATCCCTTTTTCTTTCTACAGTTTTTGTCTGAAAGCCTATTTTGTCTGATATCAATATCGTGACTCCAGCCTTTTTATTGATTTCCATTTTCAGGGAATATCATTTTTCAGCTCTTCACTTTTAATCCATGAATGTTTTATCTATTTGGTGCATTTCTTGTAGGCAGCGAACAGAGGGTTTCTGTTTTTTAATCCATTTAGCTAGTCTGTCTTTTAGCTGGAAAATTTAATCCATTAATATTCAACCTTATTGTTAATATTTGTGATTATTTTTCCTTGCCATTTTTAAAGCTATTTTTTGGGTGTTTTTTTTTTTATTTGTTTGTTTGTTTGTGGTCATTCTCTTATTTTTGTCTGACTCTCTTTAGCTTTCCTGATATGGTACTTCCTTCAGTGCTTCTTGAAGGGCTGGTCTAGGATTGGTGAATTCTTTCAATTCTTGTTTCTGAATTATTTAATTCGTTTTTCCCATTTGAAGGATAATCTTGCTGGGTATAGTATTCTTGATTGAAGTTGTTTTTCTTTTAGTATTTTGAATATATCTTCCCATTCTTTTCTTTCTTGCATTGTTTTGTTTGAGAGGTCTGATGTTAACCTAATAGGATAACCTTTGTAAGTGACTTGATGTTTCTATCTTGCCATTTTTTAGAACCTTGTCTTTGTGATTTTTACTAATCTATGATGTGCTGTGGAGAGGATCTTCTTATGTTGATTCAATTTAGGTCCTTTGTATTTCTGAGGTCTGGATGTCTGAATGTTTCTCTAGATTTGGGAAGTTTACTGCAAGTATTTCATGGACTAGATCTTCTATGCCCTTATCTGATTGTTCACATTCTGGAACACCTTTTATTTGAATATTTGGGCATTTAATAGTGTCTAGTATTTACTGTATTTTGTCCTTATTTTTAAAATTTTTAAAAATTATTATTGGTGGTTTTGTCTAAGTCAAAGGTTTTGTCTGTCAGCTCAGACATTCTTTTTCTGTGTGATTGGTTCTGCTATTAATACTTTCTATCTTGATTTCCTGTGTTGCTATCTTCATCTCTGAGAAGTTCCGATTGGTTTTCTTTTATGGTGTCTATCTCTTCCTTCAAATCCTGGAAATACTTCTTCATCTCCTTCACCATGAATATTCTGAATACTTTCCCTGACATTTCTGCTTTCTTTTTTTCTTTTTTTGGTGTTGTCTATGGTTGAATAGGAGTTGCTTTATTCCCTTGAGAGAGAGGGATTTCCTTGTTTTCCCATATTTCTTGTGTCTCCACACTCGTTACTAGTCATCTGATGACTTATATTCTTTTTCTACTCTTCTGTTGTAGATTCTGTAGTATCAGGTGAAAGGAAGAGCTCAACTTCTTATATGTATTCTTTGTTGGGAGTCTTGTCTTCCAATCAGAGATGTGTGTATATAGCCAGCTTTAGGTGTTGATTTCTTTTCCAAACTCTCAGGACCAGGTGCACCTGGGGTTGGGCTTGGACAGTTAGAAGGCAGTGGGAGGTCTGAGGTGGTCTTCCTGTCTCAGTTAGTCTCACTCACTGCTGCTACTCCCTGCTCTATGTCTTCAGGCTCAGGGGATTAGTGGTGGCAACAGGTTGCTGGAGAGGCTGGTTTAGAATGTACCTGGAAAAGTCAGAAGACAGTGGGAGATCTGAGGCAGTCTTCCTGACTGCTGCTGTTCCCTGCTCCATGGATTGAGGGATTAATGGTGGCAAACAAGAATTTGCTCTTGAGGAAGAAGCCATACTGATAGGGTATTTTTATTGAGTACAAACTAATATCCTGGCTAAATCTAGCTGTCAGATTTGAGGCAAAACAGAGGAAAGAGAAAGGGGAAGTTTTTCAGATTCTTTTCCTTAGAGCCTGTGACTAAATGGATTTTGTTTGAGCATGAGAGAGAGAGAGGAGACAGTATATGACCACAAAACAAGATATAACAGGTATCGATTGTGAGAGTGCATATTAATATTGTTTCTTCCTCACAGTTTCTTTGAATGTATTTAAAAGCTTATATTCCTAGGACAAAAATCACTTGGTAGAAATATATTTTTTCTTGTCATATTTTGCTAAATTTGATGTGCTAGTAATTTTGGCTTTGTAGTAAGTTAAGATGTATGCCCTTGACATCTAGATTTTGGAAATTTTTGTAGGATTGATATTGTCTCTTACATAAATGTTTGATATAGTTCACCAGTGGAGCTATCTGTGCCAGAAGTTCTTTATCAAAAACTACAAGTTAGGAACCAGGAGATGGCATAATGATTATACCCCTGGATTCCCACACGGCCAGTCATGGTTTGAGACCTGGACCCAGAGACTTGAAACTCATACTGGGCACGTGCATGCATGCCTAAGATCCCAAGAGGAGAATGGAGGACAAGGTATTGTGGCATGGCCATCCGCCTTGAGGAGAGATTTCTCGCTTTCTGTCTTTCTGGGGAGCACGTGCATCCTCTAGCAAAAATCCCTCTTAAAAACAAAACAGCTACAAGTTAATTTATTTAATAAAGAATGCAATGATTTTAAGGAATTTAGGCTTCTCATGTAAATTTATTGACAAATGATAAAGATATACTTCCTTATTTCCTTTTACTGTCTGTGTGTTCTGTAGTGATGTTCCCTCTTTTATTCTTGTTACTGATAACTTGTGCTTCTCACTTTTTATTTTTTCAATTGGACTGAATTATTATTATTCCCAAAAAATGCAAAGGAATATAGTTCATATTTTAGCTGTCATTTTATACATTTATATTTGACTTTTGGACAATTGGACATAATGACAATTCTGCATTCTATCAGGGTAATGATGATAATATCATAGAGTTTTTACTTTCATTACTTTTGTTTATTTTGCTTTTAATTATATTGATATGTTGTTTTTGTTATTTCCTTCTTTTAGCTTTGTCTACAATTTTCTATTTTCTAGTTTCTTTCTGTAGAAATTCAGATTATCGATCTGAGAACTTTCTCATTTTCTAATTTAAGCAGTTTATTTTACAGATTTCCTTTCAAGCACTGCTTTAGTTTTTGTTAAATATTTTTGAATTTTTCAGCTCTATTTTTAGTTCCAAATATTTTCAAATTTTTCTTGTGATATCATGTTTGTCTGAGTTATTTAGAAATATGTTTATGACATAATAGAATAGATAAAGGTTACCTGGAGATTCCACATATTAATTCCTGAAGCCTGTAAATGTTACTTTTTAATGAAAATGGGTTTTTGCAGATATGATTATTTTAAGGATTTTGGTATAGGGAGATTACCTTATATTTATCTAGAGGATCCTAAATCTAATTATGAGATCCTCATAAAAGGGAGGCAAAAGGAGATTTTATATGCACACTGAAGGAGGAGAAGATTGTCATGGAGGAAGACATTGGAGTGAAGCAGCCACAAGTTAGAGAACCCATTAGAAGCTGTAAAAGGCATGGAACTGATTCTCCCCTAGAACCTCAGGAGGGAATGTAGTTTGCTGACACCTTGATTTGGACCCACTGAAACTGATTTCAGATTTCTGACCTTCCAAACTGTGAGAGAATAAGTTAAAAAATAAAAATGTATATATATATATATATTCATAGGCCAGCTTTATTACAACTAGCCAAAGGACGAAGTCTCGCAACAGAAAAAGGGTACACATTGACCAGGACCCAGGGATTTCAGATACAGGCTCTTTGTCATTCTACCACTGTGTCACATGCATATACTTGGCCTGCAGATCTGGAAGAACCCCTGACATGGAAGTGAAGAACTTCAGTACAAGAAAGCCCAATGTCTACTCATGATCACAGGTATACATTCTTGCTCTGTGACCAGTTTTAATCTTGGAGCCTTTTCACACTCCCCTTACCCAGCCAAGCTCTACTGAAACCTGTTGTAATTTACATATCTGATAATTAATAAAGAATGTTGGCAAGCTGACAAATTTTTCTTGTTTTAAGTGGCTAAATTGAGTGATTAGTTATAGTAGCATCAGGAAACTAACATAATGTTAGAGGAAATGGAATGGGATTCTACTGAAAGCCACTCCTATGCCTAAACAATTTTCTTATTCAACAAGAATTAGGAGATGAATTTTGGGCCAGCAGCTGGTGTAATGACTATGTCACTGGACTCCAATGAAGTCAACCGCGGTTCAAGTCCTGGACCCGGTAGCTTAAACTCATGCCGGGCGCGTGTGCCTGCATGCCCAAGATCCCGGGAGGAGAATGAAGAGAAGGGATTGCGGCGTGGCCACCCCCTGGGAGGTGATTCCTCGCTTTCTATCTCTCTGTTTCTCTCTGTCTTTCCAGCGAGTGCACGCGCCCTATAGCAAAAAACCTCTAAAAAAAAAAAAAAAAAAAAGAATTAGGAGATGAATTTGAAATGAATTTGAATTCAACTGCCAGGGACTTCCCAGCCTGTATAGTTTTTCTTTTTTCTTTAAATTTATTTTATCTAGGACTAGCAGATGGCATAATGATTATGTTGCTGAACTCCCATGGAGTCGACACAGGTTCGAGTCTTGGACCTGAAGGCTTCAAACTCACTCTGGACACATGTGCATGAATGCCCAAAATCCTAAGAGGAGAATGGAAGAGAAAGGATTACAGTTTAGCCATGCCCCTTGGGGGATGATTTCTCACTTTCTGTCTCTTTGTCGTGCTCTGTCTGTCTAGCAAGTGCATATCACCTATAGCAAAAATCTCTCTCTAAAAAAATTATTTTATGATCTCTTATTCCTATTTAATTGCTTTGCATCTCTATAATACACAGTATGTTTTTTCAAAGTATGCATGGAGTATGTGAAAAACTAAATATATTACCATATACATCACTTTCTATAGAGAACTTTACATTCTTATGTCAGTTAAATATTTCTTCCTTGAGCTCCTCTGACCCTCAAAACTATTTTAATTACCTTGATAGAACACAACATTGACATTGCATCCAACTAGTCCAAAAGCCAAGATGTATGATATAAAATAATAGCATTCTTGGGATTCAGATTTATTGAGAAAAGTACTATGATCTTTTAAAAGCAATAAATTAGTTTAAGAATTAATCTGGGCTGGATCCAAGGCCTAGTGTTTAAGGGAGCTGAATTTCACATAGCCAAATGCAGTTTGAATCCTGGCCCTAGGTGCTTGAAAAACATGCCAGGTTTATGTACGTGCATGCTGTAAATCCTTGCGGGATGGGTAAATTAAGGTGGAGGAATTTGGATTACCATGGTCCATTAGGTAGGTACTTTCTCTCCCTTCCTCTGGCAAGTGCATGTGTCCTCTGGAAAATTAAAAAAAAAAAAATTCGTCAAGAACTGAGAATGATTGCTTTAGCCAATATTAAATTTAATTAAAATATTTACTAGATATTAGCTATGATAAGACAGAGTGATTACAATACTTTTAGCCGCCTGTAAAGACAGTTAGCATTTGGGGCTAACAGGTGGTATAGTGGTTAAGGTGCTGGACTCCCACATGGCCAATCATGGTTTGAGTCCCAGACCTGGTGGCTTCAAAGTCATCCCAGGCATTTGTGCATGCATGCTCAAAATACCGAGAAGAATAGAGGAGAAGGGATTGTAGTGTGGCCATTCTCCCTGAGGGCGTAATTTCTCACTTTTTCTCTCTCCATCTCTCTGTATTTCTCTGGTGAATACATATGCCTTGTAGCAAAAATCTCCCCCCTCGAAAAAAACAAGAGGAGATAATTCACATTTAGTTTTTTTTTTTTTTAATAATTTACCAAAGGATGCATGTACTCTGGGGAGAGTGACAGAGGGAAAGCAACAGAGAGGGAATGAAAAAGCACACCGCCCTCATGGGAGATAGTCACATAGCAATTTCTTCTCTATTTCTCTCTCATTTCAGGATGTTGGGCATGCATGTATATATGCCCATCATATTTTTCAAGCCAGGTCCAGAATTCAAACTGCATAGTAGGCCCTGTGGGATCCGGCTGCCATAACTACCACACCACTGCTTGTTCCCACATTTAGTTTTTAAAATATCCATTATCCATAAATAAAAACTTTAGGAGCAAAATGGGATTTTGTACTTCTATGCAGGAATGAAATTTTTAAAAATGAGACTTACAGATTATGTAAGTGTTTGTGTTATATATGTGTTTTTCTGTTGTAGATAGTGTTACACAAAAGTGGCTTCATTGCTGTATAAATGCCATTTTTTCTTCAACGAGATATTAATATCAATGATAAGTTTACATTTTGGGGGGAGATATCCTTTATTTGTATGTAGAGCGTCATTCACATTATTCATTTAGAATTTTCCTGAATAAACCATTTATATTCATTTTACTTTTATCAAAAATCAGTTGAAAATCTTAAGGTATTTAAATTGTGTAAGAGTACATGAAAATATTTTAACTTGTATTATATTAAACAATACAAATGTTGAAAATAAGTGTCTTAGAGTAAGAATATAACACAGCCCTTGTATATTCTGTTTCTCAGAGTACAGGGACAAGAGAATAGAATATTTCCACAATGTGTAGTAATAATTCACTTGAATAAGCACCAAAAAGCTGGTCAAATCATTCTAAAATGAAACAACTGGATACATCCAGGACTCCAAAAATATATTCGTTTGTGAGAATTTTTTTTTTTAACAATTTTACCTTCAGATCCCATGTTTTAAAAAAGTCTTGCTTTTTCTACTAAAATGATCACTTTGGAACTTATACATTTTTATAGTAGGTTGTACATCCTATTATTTTGACTTTCTCTGCTTTGTTGATAATTAATGAAATTCTAATAGATGCATCGATCTCTGGGCTCTCTTTTCTGTTTTGTTCTTTATGTACCAATACCACATGTTTATTTTCCTGAAAGTGTCATATTTCAATAACAAGTTGATATTTATGCTTTTTGTTTTTCTTACTAAAAATATGTGTTGCTAGTCCTGGCCTTCAGACTTCTATCAAAATTCAAGAATCAGTTTTTAAATTCCAAGAGCAATCCTTTTGGGATGTTGATTGGGATTACATTAGTAACTGGAGAGTTGGAATTTTCTTTATGATACTCAGTGTTCTATTTATTTTTATTTATTTTTGATAGTGTTCTTAAAATTGTATTATAATTTTCTAATTTAAACCTTCATTTTATACCATATAATTTCTTTCTTTTTTTTATTTTGCTAGAGTGCTTTTTACCCCCACTTTCTCTCTTCCATCTAAGTATCACTGATAAAAGGTAATGCTACTGACTTCTGCATTCTGATCTTGCATCCAGCAATGCTGCTCAATTTATAATCAGTTCCGATAATCTGTTTATATTTTCTTTACAAGTATGTTTTTGGTGACAAATTTGTTTATCTCTCATCAAATTTTACACCTATGGCATTAAGTAGATTTTCTTTTAGTTTCACTAAAGCATTTACTAGCAATGATATCTGGCTTTATAGGGAATGTTTTGTGGTTCATTTTTTCAAAGAGTATCTAATTGCTGAGATAGTTAAATACACTTGCTTTATGTTTTCAAGTGTGTCTACCACATGTCTACCACATGTTTAACACATGTACCCTTGGAATCCCTTCATCTAAATAAGAATGTTTAAGAATGTCTCATTCATATGGTGTAACTTTCTGGTTGCTTTGAAATATCAAAACGGTTTCATTACTCTCCTTGTAGACTGACCTTACTTATTTTAAAACTTTGATCTGATTCTATTAAAACATTCTTTTTATTTCCTTCCTACCTCCTGTAGTCCTAGCTAAAATTTTTGACATTAATGCTGGAGTTGAACTTTTTTGCATCCTGGGCCCTTTCAGAAGTTTGACATAACCTTTAAATCCTCTCAGAATAAGATTTTCAGATGCGGGGACAGCAGGTGGTATGGTGGTTAAGACAGCTGAATTCCCACGTGGTAGACCATAGGTCAAGTCCCGGATCTGGTGGCTAGAAAATTACACCAGATGCGTGTACATGAGTGCCCAAAATCCTGAGAGGAAGGGATCGTGCTGTGGCTATCCCCATCCCGGGGAGTGATTTCTCGCTTTCCCTGTCTCTCTTCTCTATGCTGAGTACACATGCTTTAAGAAAAATATGGAATGCAAGGGCCAGAAAAGAATTTCACATATGTAATCATGTAAAATTCCTGTCATTCTCTTTTTCTGTGTTTGGAAGATTAATAACTTCAAATGGCGGCGTCTTCCTCTCAGTCTACACATATAACCTACTCATAATGGTTGGTGGCATCTGAGCCTCCTCAGAGGAACCCTAAGGCCTACAGACATGTAAAAGGAGGAATGTACTCCTGTGATGTTGTGCTCACGCTTAGAAATTCCCCAGGCCCTGAGTCCCTTGGCCTATTTTGATAGCTCTTACTTTGTTCTCTTGCTCCTGGAAATAGCTTGCTTACCTTCTCCTTGTCCTCATAGACCATTTGTGCTGAGGATTTTTTTCCCACCTCAGGCTCATGTTTAAATCAAAACAAAACTTTCAGAATACTGGTTATAGCCTGCTGTGTCCCTCAAGCTATTATACGACTGCATGGCTTTTTCAAAGCTTTTAAGTTAGCTAAAAACAAACTGGTGTGAAAAAGGAGAAGCTACACAATTTTGAATAGTTCCAAGGACAAAGAACAGAATTGATTCACAAGTTTCAGTTTTAGTACCAGAGCAGGTCAATGGATGGTAACACCTGTAGGAGTGGAAAGAACACAGAAATTGATTCCAGATCCAGTAAGTGACGGTTGGAGGTGCAATTTAATGTTGGAGATTAGCATTTTAATAATGGATCCTTGACAATGACAATGACAACAGCAATACTTGCCATCTATTATTCATTTACTGTGGGCTGGACATGGTACTAAAACTAAGTGTTTTAGTACATCATTTCAATTTACACAACAAACCTAAAATGTAGATGCTATTACAAAATAAGAAAACAGAGGCTCACTAAGATCAAGTACTTGTTCAATTTCATTCAGTAATTTTGCCATGGATAAAAGGAGTGGCACACATAATACATGCGAGTTGGTCTTTGAATTTTCAGTTCATAGCAAAATAAACTATATCTTATTTCAGTGGTTGGCAAGCTACAGACAGTGGGCCAGATGTGACCTAGTGCTTTTATACATAAAGTTTTATTGTGTACAGACACATCCATTCATTTTCACATTCCCTGTAGTTGCTTTCACCACAATTATGGACAGAGACTATCTGAGGCCTGAAAAGCCTCAAGTATTTGCTATCTAGATCTTACAGAAAATGTTTGTCTAGCCCTGCCCTATTGTCCAGCCTTTGGAGAAACACTGCTCTGATTTCTTCTTTAATTTCTTCATGCTAGATTCTAATATTCAGCCTAGAGTTGACATTATATATTTTTTCTAGATGATTCTCCAGCCATTTTGAGAATCTCAGTACAAAACGATTCAAGTGTGGCAGTTACCTTTTTCAGTCTGTTTGATAAAGCCCCCGATATTTCACTTTTCTCCTGAGGATTCAAGCAGAAGTGAATTTTTCTGTATGCCTTCTAATGTAGAATTTTTGTGTGATTCCAGGGGCTCTGACTCCAACTGGCTAGAGGACTGAGTCACTTCATGACCAGGGCCTGTGGAGAGTACCTCTGTCTTCCTCTCTCTCTCTCCATTCTCATGTGTGCACATACATGATTTATTGTGAAACAAAAAACAAATATAAAAAAATCTTGTGGGTGCCCAGGATGTTTTGCTCTTTACTTACATCATGTCACTTTTTCTAATTTGTTTAATGGCACAGAAATCTGTAATCTGTTTATGAAATCCTGCTTTTATCATGATATTACTTCTGCCTTACTCAAGTGTAAGTTTAGTATCTACTGAGCATCTCCGTTTTTCTGATTTAGCCTTTGTAGACAATTCTCCACAAGGAAGAAGTGAGAGGAATGTATGTCTCAAAGGTTCATACAGGGCTTTGACTAGCCACTCCATGAGGTAAGCATCTTATCTTAGTTCTGGCCCTAGCATTAAGCAGCAAGGTTCACTAAGCATTTGTTAAATGAATGAATGAATGAATGAATGACTAACACCTCAAGGATAGATATAATTAAGTTGACTACTTGTCTATGATTCCATTAATCCCCAAATTTCCTGTACAGATTTCACTAGTTTCTGGGACCAGTTAGATCCCTAGGAATATGAAAAGCATGGAACTCTAATTCTCTAGTTCTATAACTTGACACCATCTCATATTTGCTATTGTTCCCACTTTGAAATTTCCATACCTTTATCTTGTGACCCATCACCACCTTGAATCCTAATCATACTACACTGTGAGACTTATTTATATTCGTTTTCCATCACTACTATAGAAAATTACCACAAATATGAGGGCTTTAAGCAATGCAGTTTATTCCCTTACTCACTCACTCACCTACGTATTTACTTATTTATTTAACACAGAGTCTCATTGTCACTATCCTCCTCCTTCAACCCAGCTGGGACTATAGGAGTGTGCCATGTTTTCCTGGCCAGCTCTGACCTTATGATTTGATCCTCCCGCCTCAGCCTTTCCCAGTTGCTGGGGCTACAAGTGCATGCCATTGTTTGCTGGTGTTGAAGCCAGGCTTCCCATGTGGTCCCAGCCTGGGGACCCCAGCATCTTAGCAGCACATGCCTCTGTGGCTGGGCCAAAACAGTCCAATTTATCATTATGTAGTTCTAGGGGCCAGAATTCTGAAATGGGTCTCTCTGGGCTAAAATCAAGGTGTCAACAGGGCTGTGTTTCCTCCAGAGCTCTAGGAGAAACAATCTGTTTTCTTACCTTTTCAGATGTCTAGAGGCCACTGCATTCCTTGATGGTGGTTTTCTTTCTTCATCTTCAAAGCCAGAAACCTAGCATGATAATTTCTCTCTCTCCTCTTTCTCTCTCTCTTTCACTTTTGTTTTATTTGTCACATCTCTGACTCTGAGTCTCATCCCTCCCTTTTATAAAAACCTGTGATTATATCGGGCCCACTAGGATAATCTTTCTACCTTAATATTTTTTATTTAGTCACATCTGCAAAGTCTCTTTTGCTCTGAAAGGTAAGATAGTCACAGTGTCTGAGAAGCAGATCATGCACCTTGTTGAGGAGGCATTTTTTATTTTACCACACTACCCTTTCCTCCTTATCAGAATTGGCCCTTGGTTCACTACCTAGTAACAAGATACATCCCTGAGAAAACACCACAAAACTAGGCTTCTCTGAAGACCTGCCTTTGGCTTGATGCAACCAGTGCTCTCCAGGTCTTCACCCATACTCTGGGTCCTGCCTTCTGTTGTCTGTCAGCTCACTATCTCAGTGCCTGGAGTTTTGGATATTGCCACTGCTGAGATCTACAAGTGTGCAATGTATCATTTTAGGTTTGTTCAGTTTCTACATCCGAATACTCTTCATTCTTGATCCTGAGAGAGGTCTGACAGTGAAGATAGGGAGAAATAAGTCAGGGTCCAAGCTGCTATGGAAAAACCTGGGCCAATCAAATTCAACAGGAACAGAGATAGTAGAAAACTCTCGAAATTCTATGTGATGCTGCCCATGACTCAGCATCTCTCCTGGTTTTCTCATTGGTAATATCTGGATAACCTGTTTCCATCTTTGCTTTACCTCTGGACTTTGGATTTTTACTATTTTTCTTTCATCCACAATGTCATCTTCTGGATCCCAGATAAAGTTGGATTACTGACCAAGTGCAACCAACCATTACCAAGCTGACCTGGCCATGACTTCTCTTCTGTTCTTATCCACCTTCCTTTCTGCCAACAAACCTGGGCTCTAAGAAGAACTAGGGAGATTGCTAATGGCTTCCTGGAACCTAAAGCAACTGTATTACTTATAGTTTTCTTGCCTATAAGTACTAAAGAGAAAAAACAACAATAAACTAAATGAAACTCAAAACTTTGTATGTTTCATTTCGAAAAAATATCAGAGAAATCTTTCAGAAAAAATAGTTACAAGTGGGAATGCTCATTTTAATCACTAGTAGATAAACAACTTTTTACGGATTGAAAACAGGCACTCACAGACAAGAACTTATTATGTGTTTAGCTGAGTCCTTCCCCAATTGATTCAACGTTTGACCCATTACTAATTATTTTCTTACTATTCCTTTTTATTTTATTTTATTTTTTTACTTTTTGTCACTATTTAAAAATATTTCAAGATCTCTGAAACTAATTAAAACATGAAAGGTTTTGTTGAGGCAGCTTAAGCTAATGACCCAAAGGCACACAGACTTTCTGGCTCTCTGGAAGAGTGTTTATTTGGAGAAACTCATGGCAAGAAAGTGGATGCTCTGCTGCCACTCCCACTCACTACTTTCTAGGCAATGCACAGGGAACTAGCAGGGCCAGATGTCGGATTTTGGGAGAGAGACATGGCCAGGGGCTTTTGGGATTTTAAATTGCATGATTGGATAAGGGTCAAACTTGCAGGTCATAGTCTCAATAATCTGCCTGGGCTGCTGGCCTTCAATACTTGACTGTAGCAGATCCCTCTGGATCTCAGTAGGAGGCCCATTCTCTCTCTGGGCTGTCAATATCAAGATCTCAGGCACTTAATTAGAACAAGTTTACTTTACCTATTGGTCCCCTCCCCAATATTGAAAGTGCCAAGTCTGGTTATGGGGTTGGCCCAGGCAGTGCTAGCGAAAGAATAACATGAAGGTGAGTAAGACTGGCATCTTTAGCAGCAGCATGGCATCAGGAAAGTGCAAAGTAGGACAGGATTACACAGGGCAGGGTAAAGGCTACAAAAACAAAACAGAACAGACAAACAAAAACAACAAGAAACCCATGTTTTAATTTAAAGGATTAGAAATATTTTTAGATAGTGACATAAAGTAAATTAAAAAAATAAAATCAAGAAAATAATTCATAAATAGATCAAACTGAATTTTCAGCTCTCATCATTTGGACCACCAACTGCTAGCCAATAAAGAGCAGGGCCTGCAGGTCAGAGTCCACCATTGTTTGATGGAGAGTGTGTTAAGATTTCCCAACTGCCTGAGGAAATCATAGCAGAGGAAATAAAGAGAAATGTGAAAGAGATATCTAGATGAAGGACTTTTATTGGCTGATTGAACAATATCTGGACATCCCAATTGTAAATTTTACTGTCTCTCTAATGTGTGTATTGTGCAAGTGGTGAAAGAGGACTGTGTAGAAGTGAAGTTCCCATTTTTTAGTGTACCTCTTGAATATCAGTCTCCTGGGAACTAATGTTTCTTGCTGATTGACCACTCTGCTATCTTAATATCACAAGAAGGGTGCACACTTTTGCAATTTGAGTCCTCTGCATCTTCATCTGATATTCTCTATCTTATGCACTGTGAGGTTAGTCTGCTAGTTTCTGTCCCTTCAGTGATCGTGGAAAGACCTCCCTGTCCTCTTGTTCTTAATTTTTAATAAAACAGAAGTGGGACATCATCAACTTTATTACATCTGGCTGCTTCTTCACAGACTGAAGAACTGAAGTAGTCTACAAAAGGTACTTCACTGAAGAGGCTCACAGGATGGTTCTATGAGGTCCTCTTACTTCTTTTGGCTGTTACTTCTTTCTCTTTTCTAGGTTGGTTGTCATACTGGACAATGTCTCAGGCGTCCTAGTCCCTGCCCCATAAAACTGGGCATGTAGAAGTTCTGTCACTTTGAATCATCTTTCCATTTCAGGATGACCATCAAAGGAATCGCCCTGCTTAGCTAAAATAATAAAACATTTTTCCTTTAAGGAGTTGGTTGATAGGAGTTACTACTTACCCTCCTGGATGACAGGCTTTCCACATGGTCCCAGCCATAAGGTCTTTTACCTTAGTGAAATCTACTCCCTTCTGGGCAACATCAGTCAACCTTGTTCATTAGCACAGATATTTTCCCATTTGATGATATTTCACCCCACCTCTGCCCTCTACATCTCCTGTTCATGGACAAGAGACTTTCAGGAATTTTACTGAGAGTTTTCATTTTCCTTTCTGTCAGAGAAGGCCTTCCTATCTTAGGTAATACTCTCTAAAGTCACTGAAAATAGAGTATAAATGATCATCAAAGCAAGTCTGGTACTTTATTGATGACTTATGGATGCACGTGCTATTTGGGAAATCTTAGAAGTAAAGTGTGTTACTCTTGGGGCATTCACTCTTTTTTTTTTCTTTTGTTTCAAACCCAGTTTTGTAAAGGGGTTATCAGAAATGATTCTTGTTGTTTATTTAATTAAATGCCTTTTAATTCCTTCTTCCTTTCTTCCTTTCATTTCCCTTTTTCTTTCTCTTTACTTTTCCTTTCTTTTTTTCTTTAAAATATTTTTTTCTTGATAAAAAAATGAAGCTGGTATTCAGGGAGATGAAATGATTTCCCCAGAATCAAATGCCTCATAGGAACATAACTGGGATTAGAATTACTGTCTCTGACCTGTGTGACCTACTCTGACTAGAATGCTAGCAGAATTTTCTCCCAGACTTGATTATAGAATGGATAAAGGATAGAACTTGGCAAGTTGCTTAGCCATTCTAGATTTCAGCATTTACCCAGTAAAGATACAATACTTTCCTTATAAATAAAAGGTAAAAACACCTGTGGAACATACCATATTTTAAGTATACTGAAAATATATGTTATTACTTGTTTTGGTAACTGGAGCCTAACTATATTTCTGCTGTCACAATTGCTGTTCCAGTCCAAGTTTTATTTATAAAATATAAACTTAAGATCTCCCAGGGAGCAGCAGTTAGCATAATAGCTATGTCGCTGGACTCCCACATAGTCAACCACGGTTTGAGTCCTGGACTCGGTGGCTTAAACTCACGCCGGCTGCGTGTGCATGCGTGCCAAAGATCCCGAGAGGAGAATGGAGAAGAGATTGTGGCGTGGCCATCCCCCATGGAGGGTGATTTCTCGCTTTCTGTCTCTCTGTCTCTGTCTGTCTGTCTGGCGAGGGCACGCGCCCTATAGCAAACACCTCTCCAAAAAAAAAAAGAAAAAAAAAAAGATCTCCCAGACTTAACCCGGGGCTTTAAAGCTGAGCTTCACTGTTGACTCTTCTGAGATTTTGTTTTTTCTTATCTAGAAATTTCTTAATAATGGCTCACAAAAAAGCAAATGATTCTCTAATGATTTGCCTTAGGCCATATCCTCATGGCAGGTCATTAACAATCTGGATTACTTAATTTCTTTATGCTAATAAAGCCACTACTCTTGAGTTTACACATTTGCATGCAGGAGAAGAAAGTAAATGATGAAACCTCAGGGCTCTTCTGGCCTTCCCTCAAGTACAAAAGCAGCTCTACTTGCAAAGATTTTAAAATGCAAGTGAGACTATCTAATCGTAAGTTAAATAGTATAGATAAAATTTCTGAAAAAAATTCTATGACAAATTCAAATTGGGACCACCATAGTTGCAATTTTCTACCTCTGGGTTGCTAAATGTTGCTTCTGGACCAACAAAGGTGATCTAGTTTCTCTAATACCTGGTGGCAATTTTAAACTCTTTGTGAGAGGGGCAGATTATTTTATGTCTAATTCAAATGGCAAGCCAAGAAGAGAGGTATGTTCCCGAATGAACTGGTTGATTGCAGAACACACATGCACAAGCAGAGAAGAGGCAAATTCGTAGTCATGCAAGTAAAAGGTAAATAAGTAAAAAGAAAGGAGAGTATATGAACACACTTTTAATAATTAACAAACCAGATTTTCTACTACTAGAGAAATCTTCCACTTGGTCTAAGATATCAGTCCTCTCAGACTGGCACTTAAACAGATCCTGATTGAATGCTGTCAGGTCACCAGTGATTAAGTGAAAGGTTGTCCACTCCAACAGTCTCTGGCTTCTACTGTCTTATTGAGTGGATAACAACGCAGGATGGAGGCATAGTGAGATGTCTTTCAGAGAATAGTTCAGAGGTCCTTAGTTTTATAACCCCCAAAGGGGAGTTATCTCCTTATATATTCCCCTTCCCCCTTTCCTTTCACAGGGCTCTGTCTGTAATTACTTTGGCATTCTCAGAATCCACAAATGGCTTTAGGAATATTGTCTGGAGTCCTGGGTTCTACCCTTCTCCCAAAGCACAGATCAGACAAACTCTTTACTCAACAATTAACAGTAATCTTCCATTCATGAAATCCAGTGACTTTAATTTTATTTGTTCTTCTTATCCTCTCTACATTTGGGGCTATTGTTGACTATCTGCTTCTTGACTTTTTGCTTTCTCTTGGTCTCCATGACTTAGATGTTTCTTTTTTTTTTTCCGACTTTTTTATGACTGACTTGACCTCAGCCTTTATACCCTCCCTTGAAATCTCCCCTCAGTTTTCTTTTTCTGCCCTTCCATATGTCATTTACACAATGAGCTCCAATGAGCTCCAAATATCACTCCAAAGAATTCAGGTCTTTAATTTCTCTCCTCATATTTTCTCATTTTCAGCATGTAATAATTTTAGAAAATCTTCTTTAATTATTTCTCATACCTCATATTCCCCATCCATTTATGTTACCCAATTTTAGTTCAGACTCTACTTCTTTCCTCTTTCAATTCCTCATGACCTTGCTGCCAAATTAACTTCACTAGATCAACATTTTGATTTCAGATGCCTTTCCTTAAAAAGCAACATTAAACCAACATTGCCTAAATTAAACAGTTTTATCTGATTTCTTGCTATTGAAGACCTATTGATTAAGGCCAGACAAATGCCACCTCTTTTATAATACCTTTATTAAGGTATTTTGACTAAAAGAAGGTTTCCCTTTGAACTTTTTTTAAAAAATAAAGATTATTCTATTTGGAGTTCTTTGTATTTCTTGAGACTAGATCTTTGAATGCCTCTCTAGGTTTGGAAAGATTTCTTTCAGGATTTCATGGAATAGATTATCAATGCCCTTATGAGTCTCTTCACCTTCTGGGATACCAATTATCCAGATGCTTGGAAGACATTTGACGGTATCTATTATTTCTTATATATTATTCTCATTTTTGGGGTCAATTTTCTCAGTCTTCGTGGTGGATTTATATAGGCCAGTGATTCTATCTTCTACATCTGAGATTCAATTTTCTGTATGATCTGGTCTGCTTTGAATACTTTCGAGGGAGGTTTTGACTTTCTGTATTATAGCCTTCATGTCTAACAGGTCCATTTGATTCTTTTTTATAGTGTGTATTTCCTCTTTTAGATCTTGCAAGAATTTTCTCACCTCCTAGAACTCATCAGCTCCTTTTTCCTGCCTCTTTTGCAGTTCATTGTCTCTCTTCTTTTCCATCTCTGTTAGCTTTATCACAATGAAAATTCTAAATTTTTTATCATACATTTCCATGAGTTTCATTTTACTGTCTGAGGATGAACAGGAGTTATTCTTTTCCTTTGGAGGAGAGGCATTTTCTTGTTTTCCCATATTTCTGGTGACCATGAGGTGATTTCTAGTCATCTGATGGATGACGCATTTCTTCCTAATTATTGAAGTTAAATTTGAGCATTCAGAGGCATGCAGAAGAAGGTGATCTGCAATCTCTCTTCCATTCCATTTTCACTCTTTGTGCATCAGATTCAGTGGGAATAGAGGAATATTCTAACCCTAATCGTATTCAGATGTTTGGGTCCTGTTCACTTGGACCTGTCTAGATACTTAGTGTGTGGAGATTGAGCAGCCAATGAATAAAGATAAAGAAAAAAGGAAGATCATTAGAGAAGAGGAAAAAAGGAAAAATAAAAAGAAGAAAGAAAAAAGATAATAAAAAACTTTGGATTTTAATTTTAAAAAGCAAAAAATGAAAACAATATTTCACAGCTCAAATTTGGTATCCACCTCAGGATGGGCCTGGGTTTGTGCCTTTCCTAAATGCAATGGGGAAAGGCACAAATTAGTACAATAAGAAGATCTTCTCCAAGACACATTATAGCAAGATTGACCAAAACCACAGACAAAGACAAAATACTAAGATTGGCAAGAGAGAAACATCACATTACCCACAAAGGATATCTCATCAGGCTAACAGCAGACCTCTCATCAGAAACAATGTGAGTGAGGAAAGAATGAGAAAATATATTATATTGAAAGTGTTAAGGGAAAAGCAGTTTTAACCAAGAATACTATACCTGGTAAGATTATCCTTCATATGGGAAGAAAAGACAAGAACATTCTCAGATAAACAAAAACTGGAAGAATTTACTGACACCAGACCAGATCTCCAAGAAGTTCTCAAGGGAGTACTATTTCAGGAAAATTAAATACAGACACACAGAAATAAGAGTTCAAAAACTAAGAAAATGGCCAACTTAATCATAGGGACAAGTCTAGAGTTGAATAGTATATCCCAGAATTTAATCAGGAGGATCGAACCACAACAGAAGATAGATTAAGTACATGAGACTGAACTGGTGAAATAGAATTTTATGACTTTTGACTAAAACATTGCTGATTTTCTTCTAGGCTTTGTCTTCTGGTTTTAAGAATTTTTTTGTCCTGTCCTGAGCTGCCAATAGGTTCATGTACCTACTATTTGAACAGAATCCGAAAATTTTTCTTAAAATTATAAAATATATTAAAAATACCTATTTAATGATCATAGTAAGCTATATAGCATCAGCTAGGTGCTACCTTATAGTATATTCATTCTATTAAGAGTTTCAAGCCCAAAGTCAGACATATATACACAGATATGTATATAACAGCTGAACTTGCTGTTGAAAGTAGTTAGATTATATTAACAATTTTATGAGTCAATAAATGTGTGAGAAAAAAGAAACAGAAAACAATTGTAGACACCTGAGATAGTGTGGGAGGAGGGTGGGAAGTGGCAGAGGGTGGGAAATAGGAGGGAAAAAATATATATATATGAAACTAGAAATGGAAAGTTATTGACAATAACATGTATGATTAAGCCACTATGCAGTATATTTTGGATGGGGAATCACATTTTCTATGCTGTGACGATGTTCAGTGAATGAATGTAAATTAACAAATTAAAAATTAAAAAATTAAACATAGAAATAAAGATTATTTATTTAATGAGCAATAGAGACAAAGAGAAAGAGAGGAAGAACTCCAATGGGGTTTCATTTCTGTGATCTACCCCCAGCCTTAGCCAGCCCTAAATCATGGGCACTTGAATGCCCGGCATACTCAGGGAAGTCTCTGGACATAAACCAACAACTGTCTCATGTGGATGGATCTTGCAGACGGAGTGTCACCTTTGTCACTGTCTGTACTCTTAGAGTTCTTCGACTTATTAAGGGATCATTTATCATAATGAATCCTGAATTACAACTTTTACGCGCATATAAAAGATAGTTATTTTTTCAAATCTCCCACGATGTCTGTCTAACTAACTTGGAAATTGTAGGGAGTAATAAATATTTAAGTGAATACAAATTCCTCTTTTTGGAATCCTTGAGGTCATACCTTCTTCGGGGATCAGATACAGAGAAGAAACATACTTTGAAAACTCCTCCTCTTCCTCTTTCTCCTTTATTTGAGAAATAATAAAGCATGTAGGAAGCCCTCCCTACTTTTGTAAACCATATATTTAATTTTATGGTTTTTATGATTAAAAATCCTACTAAGAATTAGAAGTATTAATATATATATATATATTTAAAAATTCCTGTGAATTAGGATTAATTTATATTAGTTTCTATATTTGTTTTGTATTACATTGCAGTCTAGAATGAAAATTAAAATTAGAAATGCCCACATGACTCTGATACTGCTTTTTTTTTTTTTTCTCTGTTAAATCAATTTAAACACTTGTTTCCACTAGGATCTTTATTTAAAGCCGGACAGCCTTCCTTCCTCCCTTCCTACTTTACTTTCTTCTCTCTCTGCCTCTTTCCTTCTCTTCCATTCTTCTTTCCTTCCTTCCTTCCTTAGAGCTTTCTTCCTGGCAGTATGTTTAAACATAACTCATTTATTAAAACACCCTGGACATGCTTTGGCTTCACTTTGTTTATGACCCCAAAACTTAGTTGTCTGCTTACACACTATCACCTTTGGTTCTGGTAATGAAGTGTTGCTGTGTCCTAAAAAGGGCACCCAAAACATTTGCTAATTAAGCAGGGTTTGTCTTGGGAGTTTCTACTGCTGTCACATTTTTTAAACATAAGTTTAAGAAGTAAAATAAACCTTGCTCTAAAGTTCAAGTGTTACAAATTGTGTAAGAATTTCTGTCTATTTCCTTTTTCAACTTTATTAATTTAGGCTATTACATAATTTGCTGCTTCATATAGGATTAAGACTAAGTTTGGGGGAATTAGCATTCACCAATATAGACATTATTTTTGATAATCATTTCTACAATCCTTATATGATCTTCCACTCAGGTAAGAATACAGTGTGACAGAATTACTAAAAGTCCCTTGCTGTTTTCTATAGACACAAGTGGACTTCTGTATGTGTACAATAGCAGTTCATTCATGATACGTTTTTCAGAATTACTTCCCACCATAGCAACTCGGAGGCATCTGGGAGGGAATAGACAATGCATTTATCCCTTGGCATTGATGTCTTAGTGTGTTTATTAAGTCTCCTCCTCTTCTTCCATTGCATGAGAAATAATGAAGTATGTGGGAATCCAATCCTGCTTTTGTAAACCATGTATTTAATTATATAATTTTTATGATTAAAATATTCTGCTTAGTACCTGAAGTTTTAAAGGGATATAGATCATAGTTAAGTGAAATATTAGGTCATCGGGAAAGTCATGACATATTTTTTTCTATGCAGAAATGCATCATGACTTTCCTGACTATGTGTGTGTGTGTGTGTGTGTGAGTGTACATGTATATTCCTAAACTTCAAGTCCTCCCCAGCCAAGAGATACAAATAAGATTATATGATTATATTGTATTTAACTATGTTTGGTTTTTGTGGCTTCTCTCTATCAGTACAACAGCAGGGGTTTCACAGCTGAGTTTCTTCGGTGCAGTCTGTTACATAGGTGAGTTAGCCTACTTTATTGGGGTGTCTGTATCTGATGAATAGCCTTTTGCTTCCTAGGACAGTGAGGCCAGCAAGGTGCATTAGGAACAGAATCAATGAACACCTATCACTAAAAATTCAAAATTTCTTTAGTCTTGTCTCCAGCCTTGTAGTCTAAATCTGATTTTTATTCATTTCAACTGTATACTGTTTAATATACTATTTTATCATGATCAAACCCTTTATTTCCTGACATTTAGTAGCTTAGATGTGCCGCTGTTCTGTAGGCTAGATGCTAGGTGCTTTGCTTACTCATATGAATTCCTACATTAAGGAGTGCTTATTGTGAAAGAAGTATGAGCAAATGGCAATGCTGATTGCATGATGAAGTAGACAAAACTGTTTATCTTTGCAGTCACTGAATACTGATTTTTATACTTATTTTTATTGCCACATTCCTTTAAGAAGTTATACACACGTGGGTTGATGATAACAAATGAGTAGGCTTTAGGATTTGTCGAATGACTGGGATGCTCTTGGTGAGACCACTGTCAACTACAAGGAAATACGTGTTGTGTGGAAGGATTTCATCACCTGCTGAATCCTGATTTTGTTCTCATTGGAAATAAAGACATGCACTGTCCCCATGGCCTGGTGGTTAAGGGAGCCAGATCCCATGTGTCTGACCATGTGGTCTGAATCCGGGCCATATGACTTGAAAAACATGTCAGACACATGTGCATGCATACCTCAAATCCCAACAGGATGGAGAAATAGAGGAGAGGAGACGATAGTGTGACCAGCACACTGGGGAGTGCCTTCTCCCTCTGTCTTTGGTGAGTGCATGCACCTTCTGGCAAAGAAAAAAGAAAAGGAAAAAGAGTAAGGAACACTGATCAAATGTGCATTGCTGTGAAGCTTTGTTGAGTGGTTTAGCTATACATAAACAGATGCTGCTAAGCAAAAATAATTGCCAAAATCTAATAGGGCAACCTTGAATGGGAATGGTTTTAGCATATGCTCCAAAGGACAGTTTCACAGGCATGGGTCAGATGAGATATAGTTAGTCAGCAAATTTATTTGTAGAGAAGATCTGGGGCATTGATTGCCTTAAATATCTATAGAGGACAAAGTTTTGTACCACTTGTCATGAAAATCTTAGGTGTCATCAAGAAAACTGTTTTCAGATTGAGATTATAGTCAACCTTGTGCTGGACAGATTATACCTACCATATTATATTCTGATCTTGGCATTACATCAACTAGGATGATGAACGGTGATGAACTACCTCAAAACTAAGAAATATTAGGAAAGGGGTGCAGAGAGTGGATGACTTGAAGCTAAAATAGAAAAAAAAAAAGTAGTGAAGACATTATAGCTGCTTTCAAACATGAATACATGCTACCCTTACTCTTCATCCCTTTGGAGAGAGCAGGGAATAGAGAGAATTAGCATGTATTTAATATCTACTCTGTGCCCAGCCTGAACTATGCCTATTTCATGTGTGTATGTCTACACAATTGCAATAAAATTTCACAGCACCTTTATAAGATAGGAGTCCTATATGTACTCTATAATTGAAAATTCTGAGAAACAAAGAACCTTAGACATTTTTTAAAGATAATATGCATAGTTAGGAAACAAAGTTAGAACTACAGAATTTAGATTCTTTGACAGATACCTGTGACTCTCTGGGAAGATAGCTTCTCCTCTTCCTCAGTCCATCTGGTTGGAGTGGTTGTAGACTCCCTTTTACCCAGGGGTTTTCATGTAGTCTAGTCCTGCTCAGTCAAACATAGGTCTCTGGGCCTCAGTGACTAAATCCATGCATGTGGGATCTCTTTTTCTTTATTTTTTTCAAATTTTTGAGAGATATTTTTTACTATAGGGCTATAGAGCCAGAGACAGAGAGACAGAAAGGGAGAAATTATTCCCTAGGGGGGATGGCCATGCCACAGTCCCTTCTCCTCCAGTAACCTCTCAGGACTTTGAGCACACATGTGCATTTGCCTAGTATGAGTTTTAAACCACCAGGTCCAGAACTTAAACCATGGTCAACCATGTGGGAGTCTAGTGACATAATCATTACACCATCTGCTGCTCCCATGTGGAATCTATTCTAAACTTTTGATGAAGACATCATGGAAGAGTCATTCTTATTTTTCAATGGGATTCTGAAAGGCTAAAATGTAAGTCTAGAATTGCTGGTTGACATTTTACCTCCATGAAGTAAAGAACGGTGCCTGACAATGATACCAAACCAAAGGAAAGCAGAACTTAGAATGTTGTGTTAATTAGTTGAAATATATATTTAAATTTAATCTTTAATGTGTATGTAAGAATGATTCCATTTTTTTAAATTTCCAGAGGAGATGTACAAATGAGAGAGAGAGAGAGAGAGAGAACCTACAATGGAACAAGAGACAAAAAGGGAGAAATCACTCCCTAGGAGGGATGGCCATGCCACGATGCCTTCTCTTCCATTTTCCTCTTGGGATTTTGGGCATCTACATACTTGTGCCTGGCTTGTTTCAAGACACCAGGACTGGGACTCAAGCTGTGGTCAACCATGCGGAAGTTCAGTGCAGTAACCATTACACCATCTGTTGTTTTCCACAATCTCTTTTCTTTTATTTCTTTTCCCACCAGGATTTGGGAGAACACGCACATGCACCTAGTACATTTCTCAAGCTGCTGGGACCAGGATTTGAAATGTGATTGGCCATGTGGGATTCAGCTCCATATGCACCACACTTAAACACTGTGCTACTGTCCAACCTGAATGATTTTATTATTTGAACTTTGAAATGGATAATATAGGGCTATTGATAAAATCAAGTTCACAATGCTTACCTAGCAAAATCAAGGATTCTCACTCAGCATTGTCACATTTCTTAGGTATTCATTGATTAGCAATGCTATGTTTACTTACCCCTTAGAAAGGCAAAATAAGACAAAGTGCATGATTATCTGAAAGCTATTATATTTACTTCATTACATCTGGCTATAACAATAGAATTTCATGTATGGTGGATACATTAATATATTGCCAAAATTGGAAGGGATATAAAGTTAAATAACTTCAGTGAAGGTTTCTGTTAGAGTTCAAAGAAGTCATTTCAATCAACATTTTACCTTTGTAGTTTTTCTGTTCCTCCTTGTCTCTACTGTTGAGAAAGCCAAAGACAATTATTTATTATGTTTGCACTACCTCTTGCAATGGGATGCATGATGGTTGTTTTTTAGATTATGATTGATTAGCAATTGTATGAACACCTACTGTCTAACACCAGGTGCTGAACTATTGCAGTTGCTTGGGAGAGGTGAATTAGGGTGTGAGTTGCTCAGAGATTAAAATAATTTCTGAGCATCTTTTCTAAATCATAGCTCTTTAGCTAAGGGATGCTATATTGGAAAGAAAAATTAGAGATCCAGGGACATAGAATACAGGTCTCTATGCTCAGCACAAAAAACCATGTCTCCAGATCAAGCCACAACTTTTGCTAAATAGTTATTAACCTTTAAGTGTTAGCAAAAGTTAAAAGTAATGGAGTTCATTCTATAATAAATTAGAAAAGTTATTGACTCCTTTTTCTTTCCACATGACACTAAACTCTAAATATCAATATCTTAGTGGCTAGCAATTTTCCAGATTTTAAGTCTATACTCTTTCTCTTAAAAAAATCAATTTATTTTAATACTATATGTTAGTTAATTATTGTTAATGGTAGTGAGTGTCCTCACTGACAGCCCATTTACCCACAAGTCATTAACTTTTCTGGCTTTTTTAATAGAGCAATGAAAGTTGATTCACTTAAAAATACCAATAATGATAAGATGTGAACCTTAAATGTACCCAATATTTAAATACATTACTTTATTATTCCTATAGCTCTAGAAAGAAACACAAATGTAGTATGCACAGATAATTGATTCAGAACTAGGATACACTATATATCACCTAGGTTTCATAATGATTACATGTAAGTTTCCTTCTCCCCTCCTTCTCTAAATCCATTTTAGCAGGAGGATTCTGCATAGTAATTGAAGTACTTACCTTTTCTAAACTCATATTGCCAATATCTAGTAGCTCTTGGCCAGGCTGCTCTCACGGGAGCACCAAACTAGTCTCTTGTCTTCTCTGTTTTTTCCTCTTTATTTCATTTTAAAAATTATTTTAAAAATTTATTCATTTTATATTCATTCACTGTATATCATTAAGCAGACAAAATTAGTTTTCCCATCCAGAATACACTGTATATTGGTGCAAAGACACTACCATACCTAATATCATCAACACATTTCTCATTTTGTGTCTCTTACCTAACTGTTTTAATTCTTTCTTTTTCCCCTTGATTCCCTTCCTCCCACTCTCTGTCATTTATTTCATGCTTTATACAGCAACCAGAGTGATGCTTCAAAAAAAAAATCAGTTTATATCAAAATTGTTTTAAATCATTTGGGGCTCTCTGTTGCAGAATGGTTGGACCTTGAGATGGAGAATACCAGAGTGAGAAAACACAGAACACTGTGCTCACTCTGTCCTGAAAACAGGAACACATGATCACATCAGCAGGATCAAGAGTTCCCCCTGTTCCCTAAACTAGCAAATGTTACTGCCTCCCTGGCACCCTTTTCCTCAATAAATAGATTGAAAATTAGCCAGTCTGGGCTGCACTCCTCTGAACTCCCTGACCTCCCCGTTAAAGATAATTGCTTGTCTTGTGTGTTTTATCTTGCTCATGTTTCCATGGGTCCTACATTTTGGTGGCACTGAACAGTAAGCTCCTTTTTTTCTGCCTCCAATGTTCTATGTGGTCTTGGCTCTTCCTGCCTCTCCAAGTGAATGTCATGCTTTCCTTCCCCTTCTTTGCTCTTCAAAGAGACCTAGTTCAAGTATGACTTGGGACATTTCCATCTCCTTATCTTCCCAGGATGCTCTTTTCTTAGGTCCTCTTATGGCTGGCTCCTTGTCATTCAGATCATGACTGATAAGCATCTCATGGGTGGCAGCTTTGCTGACTGTCCAACCAAAGCAATCTGTCCTCATCCTAGTGCCTACTGTCCTGTTTAGTTTTACCATAGCACCATCACTTCTGACATCTTACCATTTGTTTATTGTCTTTTATCGCTAATATGTAGTTTTCCCAACAACTAAAATCAGTGGATGATCCATGAGGCTATCAATACATATTTGGTAAGTGGAAGAGTTTAACTATTTCCCTGGGAGAAAAATAGTTGAAAGTGCTACAAATAAAATTAAAATATAGATATTATTTATTCTTTCAACAAGTATAAGTGTATTATAAAAGACATTTATGGGACAAATAAATGGTTATTATTTGTTGATGATAATGTGTATAGTATCCGTGACTGGACTGGTGAGAAATTTATTCATGTGATTGAATGTATAAAAGAAATGAGAATAAAATAAAAATTAAAAATAAAGATTAGGAAGACTAATAATAAAATGGCTAGTCTAGGTTTTTTTTTTTTTTTTTTTACCTAAAATATTTTCAGTGGTTGGTTGGTATCATAGTGGTCAAATGCAATGCTCTGTTAGGCTGACCTGGGCCTATGTTCAAAGACTGCCCCTAGTAGGACTACCATGTGTGTGTCCTTAATCCAGAGTTGGTTAAGGTTTGGGGGGTGGATCATGACATCGAGACCCTATTGAGGGTGCTGTCTATTTCTCTCTGTCTTGGTCATGGAAGAGAATTTAAATAAATTAATGTTATAAATTTTTAATATTTAACTCTATTACAATAAGTGAAAAGTTTAAAAACAAATTTTAGAAATTATTATTATTATTATTTTGGAGAGGTTTTCGCTATAGGGCGTGTGCACTCGCCAGACAGACAGAGAGAGACATAGAGACAGAAAATGAGAAATCACCCCCCCAGGGAGGATGATGCACAGATAATTGATTCAGAACTAGGATACACTATATATCACCTAGGTTTCATAATGATTACATGTAAGTTTCCTTCTCCCCTCCTTCTCTAAATCCATTTTAGCAGGAGGATTCTGCATAGTAATTGAAGTACTTACCTTTTCTAAACTCATATTGCCAATATCTAGTAGCTCTTGGCCAGGCTGCTCTCACGGGAGCACCAAACTAGTCTCTTGTCTTCTCTGTTTTTTCCTCTTTATTTCATTTTAAAAATTATTTTAAAAATTTATTCATTTTATATTCATTCACTGTATATCATTAAGCAGACAAAATTAGTTTTCCCATCCAGAATACACTGTATATTGGTGCAAAGACACTACCATACCTAATATCATCAACACATTTCTCATTTTGTGTCTCTTACCTAACTGTTTTAATTCTTTCTTTTTCCCCTTGATTCCCTTCCTCCCACTCTCTGTCATTTATTTCATGCTTTATACAGCAACCAGAGTGATGCTTCAAAAAAAAAATCAGTTTATATCAAAATTGTTTTAAATCATTTGGGGCTCTCTGTTGCAGAATGGTTGGACCTTGAGATGGAGAATACCAGAGTGAGAAAACACAGAACACTGTGCTCACTCTGTCCTGAAAACAGGAACACATGATCACATCAGCAGGATCAAGAGTTCCCCCTGTTCCCTAAACTAGCAAATGTTACTGCCTCCCTGGCACCCTTTTCCTCAATAAATAGATTGAAAATTAGCCAGTCTGGGCTGCACTCCTCTGAACTCCCTGACCTCCCCGTTAAAGATAATTGCTTGTCTTGTGTGTTTTATCTTGCTCATGTTTCCATGGGTCCTACATTTTGGTGGCACTGAACAGTAAGCTCCTTTTTTTCTGCCTCCAATGTTCTATGTGGTCTTGGCTCTTCCTGCCTCTCCAAGTGAATGTCATGCTTTCCTTCCCCTTCTTTGCTCTTCAAAGAGACCTAGTTCAAGTATGACTTGGGACATTTCCATCTCCTTATCTTCCCAGGATGCTCTTTTCTTAGGTCCTCTTATGGCTGGCTCCTTGTCATTCAGATCATGACTGATAAGCATCTCATGGGTGGCAGCTTTGCTGACTGTCCAACCAAAGCAATCTGTCCTCATCCTAGTGCCTACTGTCCTGTTTAGTTTTACCATAGCACCATCACTTCTGACATCTTACCATTTGTTTATTGTCTTTTATCGCTAATATGTAGTTTTCCCAACAACTAAAATCAGTGGATGATCCATGAGGCTATCAATACATATTTGGTAAGTGGAAGAGTTTAACTATTTCCCTGGGAGAAAAATAGTTGAAAGTGCTACAAATAAAATTAAAATATAGATATTATTTATTCTTTCAACAAGTATAAGTGTATTATAAAAGACATTTATGGGACAAATAAATGGTTATTATTTGTTGATGATAATGTGTATAGTATCCGTGACTGGACTGGTGAGAAATTTATTCATGTGATTAAAAAAAATGAGAATAAAAAAAAAATTAAAAAAAAAGATTAGGAAGACTAATAATAAAATGGCTAGTCTAGGTTTTTTTTTTTTTTTTTTTACCTAAAATATTTTCAGTGGTTGGTTGGTATCATAGTGGTCAAATGCAATGCTCTGTTAGGCTGACCTGGGCCTATGTTCAAAGACTGCCCCTAGTAGGACTACCATGTGTGTGTCCTTAATCCAGAGTTGGTTAAGGTTTGGGGGGTGGATCATGACATCGAGACCCTATTGAGGGTGCTGTCTATTTCTCTCTGTCTTGGTCATGGAAGAGAATTTAAATAAATTAATGTTATAAATTTTTAATATTTAACTCTATTACAATAAGTGAAAAGTTTAAAAACAAATTTTAGAAATTATTATTATTATTATTTTGGAGAGGTTTTCGCTATAGGGCGTGTGCACTCGCCAGACAGACAGAGAGAGACATAGAGACAGAAAATGAGAAATCACCCCCCCAGGGAGGATGGTCACGCCGCAATCCCTTCTCCTCCATTCTCCTCTAGGGATCTTGGGCATACACACACACGCACCCGGCGTGAGTTTTAAGCCACCCGGTCCGGGATGTGAACCACGGTCCACTACACGGAAGTCCAACGACATAGCCATTACACTAACTGCTGGTCCCTGCTCAAGTTATTTCTAAAGATTCAGAAGGGTGAATCTCTCCCAAATTCATTTTATGAAGCCTCTATCACCCTTATCCTTAAAACAAATAAGAACAGGACAAAAAGGAAAACTATAGACCAATATCTCTGATGAATATATATGCAAAGATTCTCAACAAGATACTAGCAAATCATATCCAACAGCTTATAAAAAGGATTATACATTATGATCAGGTAGGCTTTATTCCAGGAATGCAAGGTTGCTTCAACATACACAAAACCATAAATGTAATACACCATATTAACAGGAAGAAAGATAAAAACCATATGGTCATATCAATTGATGCAGAAAAAGCATTTGATAAGATACAACATCCCTTGATGATCGAAACTCTCAGCAAAATTGGCATAGAAGGGTCATTTCTCAACACAATAAAAGCTAGCTATGAAAAAGCCATAGTGATCATTCTGAATGGAGAAAAGCTGAAACCTTTTCCACTAAAAACAGGTACAAGACAAGGATGCCCACTCTCTCCACTCCTTTTCAGTATAGTACTGGAAGTCCTCACCAACACACTCAGAAAAGAGGAAAAAAATAAAAGACATTCAAATAGGAAAAGAAGAAGTGAAACTCTCTCTATTTGCAGATGACATGATTGTAAATATAGAAGACCCGATGGTATCCATGAAAAAATTCCTGGAAATAATAAATGAATACAGTAAAATTGGAGGATACAAAATCAACATACAGAAATCTATAGCATTTCTATATACGAACAATAGGCAGACTGAGATAGAACTGAAAAAATTATTCCATTTACCATAGCCACAAAAAGTATAGGATACTTAGAATAAATCTAACCAAAGAAGTTAAAGACCTCCGCAAAGAAAACTGCAAAAAGCTAAAAAAAGAAATTGAAAATGACACAAAAAAGTGAAAGGACATACCATGTTCCTGGATTTGAATTATTAATAAAATCAAAATGGCAATTCTATCCAAATTAATCTGCATATTTAATGCAATCCCAATAAAATACCAAACACATTCTTTACAAATCTAGGAAAGACAATCATAAAATTTTTCTGGAATCATAAAAGACCCCATATTGCCAAAGAAATCCTGCATAAGAAGAGTGGAGTGGGGGTAGTCTCACTCCCTGACACCAAAATATACTACAAAGCTGTGGTAATCAAAACAGCATGATACTGGCACAGAAACAGACAGGTGGACCAATGGAACAGAATACAGTCCCCAGAAATAAATTTCCAAATGTACAGTCAACTGTTTTGACTATTTTTTTTTTTTGGAGAGATTTTTCTTTTCCTTTTTTTTTTTTTTTTTTTTTTTCTTTAATGAAC
>NW_006159655.1:250197-266165 GCF_000334495.1 Tupaia belangeri chinensis | reverse complement strand
CTCTCACCTTTGACAAAAATCAAGTCAAGGTGGATCAAAGATCTAAACCTAAGACTTCAAAGTATAAAACTGCTCCTAGAAAACACTGGGAAAACTCTGGGAGACATTAGGGTAGGCAAAGACTTCTTAAATAAGACCACCAAAGCACAGTTGATAATCCCTCAAATAGACAAGTGGGATTACATTAGCCTAAGAAGTTTCTGCATGGCAAAAGACACAGTAATTAGTGTGAATCAACAGCCCTCAGAATGGGAAAGTATTTTTGTAAACTGTGCATCAGATAAGGGGCTGATAACCAGAATACACAAGGAACTCATGCAGCTGTTTTGAAAAAAGATGATTAACGCTATTAAAAGATGGGAGAATGAGTTGGAAAAAAAAACAAAAACACTCTCTAATGATGACATATGAATAGCCAAAAGGCATATGAAAAAATGCTCAACATCCCTCATTGTAAGGGAAATGCAGATCAAAACAATGAGATACCACCTAACCACAGTCAGAATGACTAAGATGAAAAAACAAAAAATGATAAGTGCTCGTGGGGGGGTGATGAAAGGAGAGCTCTCTTACATTGCTGGTGGGAATGTAAATTGGTGCAGCCTCTGTGGAGAACAATTTGGAGATTCCTCAAAAATCTGTAAATAGAACTACCATATGATCCAGCAATCCTACTTCTTGGTATCTGCCCAAAGGACAGAAGAATTCTTAATTGGAAAAGTGCTTGCACATCGATGTTTATTGCGGTACTATTCACAATTGCTAAGACATGAAACCAACCCAAGTACCCATTGACAGATGAATGGATTGAAAAACTGTGGCACATAAACTCTATGGAATACTATTCAGCCATAAAAAACCCTGGCTTTTGACAGAAAGTGTATAAATATGGAAGATTAACTGCTGAGTGAAGCAAGCCAGGCTATGAAGGAGACACATTATATGTCCCCACTTAATATATACCAAGTGTCCACAATCTATGACTGAAACTGATTGATTAAATGCTATAGAAACACAGTAAATGGATATAAATACCAGATATAGTGTGCTGGAAAGAGTAGAGTCTGAGGAAGGACATTTAGAAGAAAAATAGAGAGGCAAAGCATTAATGGGTCAAAGAAATGTGGTATTATCTGTTGAAGATAATTTTATAGTTTTATCAACTGGGCTAGGGGGAAATTTTCACATGTTGTAATATTCACTTTGTAAGTTAAATAATATGATTGAATGTATAAAAGAAAATTAAAATATTAAAAAAATAAAGTCACAACATTACATCAAAATAAATGATTAAGCTACCCAAATAAGGATGTTCTGTTGTATAGCATTAAAAAACTAGAACATACAACCTTATATATGTTTACTAATAACAGGTATTTCAGAAATTTTCTGTAAATTAACTGTAAAGTCACATATTTTTATTGGTTGACATTACAAAATTAGAAAATATTTTCTGTAGAACATATGTTGCTCTGGTATTTAAATTTTAATAATTCAGAAAAGTTAATATAATTTTACCCATAGAAAAAATAATGTTTTCTATAATACTGATAGTCTTAAAAATGCAAGTGTCAAGGCTAGCAGGTGGTGTGATAGTTAATGTGCTGGATTCCCACATGGCCTACCATGGTTCAAGTTCTTGGCTCAGTGGCTTGAAACTCACACTGGGCACGTATGCATTTATGCCCAAAATCCTGAGAGGAGAATGGAGGAGAGGGATTGCGGAATGGCCCTCCTCCCTGTGGGGGTGGCATAGGGAAGAATTTCTCACTTTCTCTCTCACTGTTTCTTTTTCTGTCTCTGGCAAGTACACATGGTCTATTGCAAATACCTTAAGAAAAATTCAAGTGTCAAACACTTAAATGCTTTGGATAAGAAAATATAAAACCATGGGACCAGTAGTTAGCATAATGGCTATGTCGCTGGACTCCCACGTAGTTGAACGTGGTTTGTGTCTCGTTTCCCTGATGCTCACCAAGCAACTTGTACTTTTGTTGATGAAACTAGATATTACAAAGGTCACCCTGTTTCTAAAGAACAGGTGCACCTGGGCTGAGCTGCAGGGTATCAACTGGGAATTCAGAGGCATGTGGGGGGAGATGATCTGCTCTCTCTCTGCGGCTCCTTATTTCTCCCTGCAGCTCACTTTGCAGTCTCTCATCTCTGTTTTTTAGACATTTGGTGGTATATTTACATTTAGCTAATTTGTTGAAGGTTTCTGCAACTGTAAGTTCATATGCTTCACTTTACTATGAAGTATTTCTATGCCAATTTCTCTCCTCTACTGTGTTTTGCAGTGTGATATCCACAGGAAGAGTTTTGAGTACAGATTTATGAAGATGGATTTCTCCCTTTCTGCAGCAGTTCAGTGCAGCTGAGATTTTCTATGACTCTAAAAGTGTTCAGATGTTTGCCCACAGTGCACCTAGACCTGTCTAGACAATCAGTGTGTGAAAGCTAAGAAGCAAAGTGAAAAAGTCAAATAAAAGAAAAGAAAAGAAAGGGAAAAATACAAAAAAGAAAAAAGAAAGATAAAGACAACTGAAAAGCAGAAAAAAAAAAGACACAACCAAAAATAATTTTTTAATTAATTTAAAAAAAAGGGAAAAAATAGGGAACCAGCAGTTAGCGTAATGGCTATGTTGCTGGACTCCCACGTAGTCGACCGCGGTTCGTGTCCCGGACCCGGTGGCTTAAAACTCACGCCGGGCGCGTGTGCGTGCATGCCCAAGATCCCGAGAGGAGAATGGAGGAGAAGGGATTGCGGCGTGACCATCCCTCCTGGGGCGTGATTTCTCGCTTTCTGTCTCTATGTCTCTCTCTGTCTGTCTGGCGAGCGCACGCGCCCTACAGTGAAAAATCTCTAAAAAAAAAAAAAAAAAAGAAAAAAAGGCAAAAAATAAAAAAGAAAAAAAGGAGCAAGGTCTGGCCCACCTCAAATGTAGATGGATTTCGAAATTACCAAGATAAAGGAGAGGTCAGAGATGAGATACAGTATTTACAGATTAAAAAAAAATATATATATATATATATAAAGGGCCAGCAGGTGGCATGGTGGTTAAGGGTGCTGGACTCTCCCATGACAGACCATATTTCAAGTCCTGTATCTGGCAGCTTACTTTCTCATTTTCTCTCTCTCTCCCTCTCTCTTTCATCCTGTCCCTCTCTGTCAAACTAAGATAAATAAATATATAAAGTTAAATAAGATAATTCTTAAAAAATTATTAATATATATACACACATATATACATATATATATGTATATGTAGATATATGTATATACACACATATATATAAATTTTGAAAGAGAGAGACAGAGACAGAAAGACCGAGACAGCCCTATCTGGCTAGGTGTTGGGCTGGAAGGAGAGATTTGGAGCAGAGACACTTCTGTTAAAGGAGAAGGGCTGGGCCCACCTCAGATATAGATGGATTCTGGCTAGCTATTGGGCCAGAAGGACAAAAACATAACTTATAAAAGAAAATAATAGAAATGATATTTTATCAAATTTAAAAACTCTTCAAAAGATAGACTAAAAGAAAAATTTTAAAGAACATACCTTATAGAGAACTTCCATCATGAGTTATAAAGAAATCTCAAAATATAATAAGAAAATCAATAAACCAATACAATTTAACAAAAAGTTTTAATAGTTACATCCCAAAGATGAAATGCGGATGGCAAATAAGCACAGAATCATATTATTAGTCTATATGGAAATGCAAACTAAAACCACAGTGAAATATCATTGTAATACTAATTAAATTTAAAATTTAATTATTATTATGCTACAATTAAAAAGGCTGGGGGCTGGCAGGTGGTGAGGTTGTTAAGGTGACTGGACTCCCACATGGCTGACCATGGCTCCAGTCCTGAACCTGACAACTTGCTTTCTCACTTTCCTTCTCTCTCTGTGTGTCTGTCTCTGGTCAACTTAAACAAAAAGTAATGACAATGAGTAAAAATTACAAAGAAAAAAAAAAGGCTGATCACACAAAGTATTGGTAAGGATGTGGAGAACTGTTAACTTTCAACAACTGCTTTTAGGAATGTAAAATTGTACAACTACTTTTGGAATCATTTAGCAGGTTCTTTCTTCTTTATCTTTTAGAGAGACTTCTGATATAGGTGCGTGTACTCTCTGGAGAGGTAAAGAGAGGCAGACAGCGAAAGACAGAGTGGGAAATTACCCCAGAAGAAGGATGGCCATGCCTCAATCTCCGGCTCACATGCAGTTGTTCCCAGCATGAGTTTCAAGCCACCAGGGCTGGGACTCCAACCATGGTCAGCCACATGGGAGTCTGGTGCCTTAACCATGCCACCTTCTGATCCCAGCTTAGCAGTTTTTCAAGAATATGATCTGGTCATTGTAATTCTAAGTATTTATCCAAAATCTCATTCTTGTGACAAGAATGTTTATAGCAGCTTTATTTGTAATAGCTAAAGACTAAAAACAAACCAAACACCCACCAACAGATAACTGACTAAATAAATTGTGTTATATTCTGACAATGGAATATCATTCAGTAAGTAAAAGGAATGAATTACTGATATTCACAACAATATGAGTGATCTCAAGTTAATTATGCCAAATAAAAGAAGCCAGATGAAAAGCATCTGTCTGATGCTAGTCAGAGAGAGAACTCTTGGAATCGGAAGCTAATACAGTGATAGAAGGCAGATCATGGTTCACTGTTCTTGAGAAGAGTGTAAAGGAGATGAGGAGGCATAGCACATGACCAAGAAAAAACGTTCAGTGATGATTATGTTCATTGTGTTCTGTGATGATGGGGTTACTTATATATGTTTACTTGTAATGTTATGCCCTGTCAAACTGTACACTTTAGAAAGGGTATTCAAAAGTCAAAGAAAATACACGTAAGGAAAAAGTGTGCATGGATTTCAAATTGTTTTGTGTCAAAATAAATTTATATTGTAATTCCATTTTTCTATGAACTTTTAAAAATTTTTTTCTTTCTTTCTTTTTTTTTTTTGGAGAGGTTTTTGCTATAGGGCACATGCGCTCGCCAGATAGAGAGACAGAGAGGCAGAAAGCGAGAAATCACCTCCCAGGGGGGATGGCCATGCCGCAATCCCTTCTCCCGCATTCTCCCCTGGGATCTTGGGCACACACGCACACACGCCCTGCGTGTTTTAAGCCACCGGGTCCGGGACGTGAACTGCGGTCGACTACATGGGAGTCCAGCTACATAGCCACTACACTAACTGCTGGTCTCTCTATGAACTTTTTGAAGTCCCCTTCAGATGTCAGTTCTACTTTAATACACCTATTTAAAAACTAGTGGTGGAGAATAAGAGAAAAAAAGCAAATGTTGAACTCTCACCCCTTAGGTGTTTAGTTATTATTTAAATCGAGTCTTTATTACTGTCAGTATTGAAATGTTTCAAAAATAACTTAGTCTTCTTACGTGCATAAAAATAGTCTCTCCAAAAGCAGAAATTCAATATAATATGAAGGAATATTATTCATGATTTTGTGGCTGTTCTGTATAGGTTCCTATTGTTCCTTTTTGGATAGAAGTTAAAGAACCAATTTCTCAACGTGCTCTGGATAAAATATCACAAGACAAATATTAGACATAGGTTTCAGACTTTCCTTCCCAATTACGCTGCCAGATCTCTGCTTTTGTCTTCCCTTCCTATAAGGACAATGCAAAATTATTCCCCTCAAAAGTATAATACAAATGGGAACCAGCAGTTAGCGTAATGGCTATGTTGCTGGACTCCCACGTAGTCAACCGCGGTTCGTGTCCCGGACCCGGTGGCTTAAAACTCACGCCGGGCACGTGTGCGTGCGTGCATGCCCAAGATCCCGAGAGGAGAATGGAGGAGAAGGGATTGCGGCGTGACCATCCCCCCGGGGGGTGATTTCTCGCTTTCTGTCTCTATGTCTCTCTCTGTCTGGCGAGCGCACGCGCTCTACAGTGAAAATCTCTCAAAAAAAAAAAAAGTATAATACAAATCAACTATAAATCATTCCACATAATTTCATTTTAGTTATCAGAACTATTCAAAAAGTCAGTGTTGAATACTTGCCTTGAATATAATCTTACAGTTTTCTAGACTGAAACTTAATATATTTTTATAGAAATAACCATGTATGTCATAGTATTAATATAATATACCTCGCATACATAGAGTAGGAGAGTATCTTGCTCACCGTGTTCTCTCATTAATGGGTCATGTTTTGTATCTTCTGGTAAGACTATTAGTTATACAGTGAACAATGAGATTTTCATCATATCTTTCATTCTTTAGCTACTTTCTACTGTTTGTCAAGTGCAGTACAGCACTAGAAAAACAGACAACCTTTCTGTCTCTTGTTTCCCTTTCCTTTTCTTTCCTATTGTAGATAGAATGAATGATGTACGGAAACAGACACAATTTTATACCATCTTTTTTTATTTAAAAATGACTTTTATATGAAAAAAGGTGGATGGTTAAATGTTACCACCCAGTATGTAGGCTTTGAAGCTAATTAAAATCTGGTGGCTTCTGAATTAACTTGTGAGACCCTACAGCGATGAAAATTGCTTCTTTCCAGTATTATTGACTGACAGAGCAGGTGATAACTTGTTTGAATCCTTTGAACAAGTTCATTAGTTTCCCATTTGGCTGCTTCAGGTAAATACTCCATTATTTAATTATCAAGCACTCTTTGGTGAGCTTATAAACAATTACAGGACCTTTGCTCTTCCGTTTGTTGAGGACTCAAATGTTTTTTTTTATGGCCAGTCTGACTCATTTTCAGCTGATAGTTGTATGCCTGACAGCTGCCATTAATAACTATTAAGGCAACTGCCTATTTCTTTTTTATGATCTAAAAATAAGATTCCATCAATCTTAAAGATGAACTGCCTGGGCAGCAAAAGTTTTAAGCCTCTCCAATCCAAGTCTTCTAGTTGACATCACTTAATCTAAATATTACAGGTCATTGCCTAATAAATCGAAGCAACATATGTAAGCGTTGAAAATTTCTATACTAAGTACATGTAAGTGTTACATCGACAATAACCTGGTGCAAGTACACATTCAACATGAACAGGCATTGTTGTCTCTGGGGATACTGGGGGTTGGGGGGATGCTTATGATCTAGTCTATGCCTTACAATAATTATCAGCGTAGTCGAGGAAATAGATAAACATTGTTACATTGTTCCATATTACATTTTTAAAATGTAATTTTAGTATGATACACAGAGGAATGGGACTTGGAAGGATATTTGCACATGGGGTAGCAGGACTTTGAAGTATTTCTCATCTACCACTTATAAAAGGGAGGAGGTAAAGGGAACACTATATCATTGAAAAGAGATCTTAAAGTAAGACAGCAGTTTTAAAGACCATGCATTGTATGAGCCTCTGGTAAGAAGGAGGAATACATAAAAAGGGTCTTAGAAAAGCTTTTCTTTATGATGCTTCTAAAAACAAAAACAAAAACAAAAACAAAAAAAACACCTACAGTAAGTATCTCAATTATTCTTCAAGGCTTTTTGCATTGGATTTATATTTCTTTTCTATGCTCACTATGCTCAGATCGATCATTTGAGAATAACTTTTTTTTTTTTTTTTTTTTAGAGATTTTCACTGTAGGGCGCGTGCGCTCGCCAGACAGACAGAGAGAGACATAGAGACAGAAAGTGAGAAATCACCCCCGGGGGGACACACGCACACGCGCCCGGCGTGAGTTTTAAGCCACCGGGTCCAGGACACGAACCGCGGTTGACTACGTGGGAGTCCAGCGACATAGCCATTACGCTAACTGCTGGTTCCCGAGAATAACTTTTTTATGTGTACATTTTAGGAAACATCCTAGTAGATTTTAGACATAAGGTAGAGATTCAGTGATATTTTTAATAAGATTATTGCCATAGAGCTAAGCTGAAAGCACAACTCTGCAATGACGCTTGAATGTTGGAATTACTATTCAAAGGATTAGATGTTAATAGGACAAAACGTGTGGTTACTTTTAAAGTAATCTCATCTACGAAAATGGCAAAGAACTCTCAAGAATTGTAATTGTGTTTGAAAAAAGTTTTTTTAGAAGAAGCACTAAATTGGTTCAGAATTATGTCAACTCACTAAATTAAGGGAACCTAAGATGATTTTGTATAAAGTAGTAAACCAAAAAGTGTTTTAAACCCAATAATTTTAGATTTAAAGTTGCCCAGAATATTGTCTTTGTTGAACATGAAGAAAAAGTCAGTGGTCCAGTCTAATAATTTTTTCTACTTCAATCATGAGCACCTGAATCCTTAGGGACTTGGCAACTCCTGAAAGATTTGAAGGAAAGCAGGGTTTGTGTTTATGGGATGAGTTGTTTACTACTAGAGAAAAGCAAGATCGCCCTAGATAGCTTTAAAGCAGAGGTGTCAAGTTCAATGCCTCTGTCTGTCAATATAAAGTAATGCAGCAGGCAGGTGTTTTAAGACATAGAAGTGAACGGCACAATTGCTGCCTTATTGGAGCTATAGCCTAATTGTTACCATATCCTCCAGATTTTGAAGAGCAACTGAAATATAACATTTAAAAATATTAACTTCTCAATTTTTTAAGTATTAGTTATCAAGAATGCCATCAGCTGATCATTATTAGGATCAATCAAGGGTATCTGCAGGCTGAATCTCTCAGAAATTTAGTATGCATAGTCAGTTATAATTATCTGCAGACCCATATCTGGGAAGTTATCCACTTGCTAAAATTATGGAATCTTAAATCAACACTGCAGCACAGTTATGGTCATTCATAGGACATGAATAGAGATAACCACATCTAATTTATTTCCAGGGTGACTGGATTGATAAAAGATGCCATCACTGTGTCCATTTGGGTATTAAATCCCTAACACTCCCAATTTTCATCAGTACTTTGAGAGATGAGATATCCTCACATCATTGCCTTCGTGTGCTAATAAAGGTATTTGTGGACCAACCATACTGACAAGGAAACAGACAGGATGAACCTTCCACTTTCTTACCAGACTGGTGAGATAGAAAGTGAGGAGGAGCTGAATTAAAACTGAATTCTGATAACAATGAGATTGCTCTTGTTGTAAAAACAAATAGCCCAATTTGCAAGGTTTCTTAGAAGAAGATTTATGATTGTAGCCAGACTGGGTAGGTATTACCATCTACAAGAGTACAAGAGAAGATTAAAGCAGTATGCAAAGAGAAAAGTTGAGTTTGGGGCTAGCTGGGGGTGCAATGGTCATGAGAAATTGTAATGCTACACTCATATGGGACGATTTGAGGTTCCCATCACAAAGTCTCCCTGTACTTGCTGAACTTGCGCTCATGATCCGAACAGGCTGAGACTGGGCCTGTTCATTGGTGTGAAGACCCTGATAGGAGTGCCTATTTCTCTCTGTCACTCTCTCTCAGGTAATAAATGGATTAAAAAGAAATTCAATAAATAAAAGAAAGGGGAATTTAGCACTCAGAAAAGGTTCAGATATTTCACATGAATACTGAGTTTCCTCCTCTTATTTATCAGAAAGCGAATAATGTAACTGCTTTGTTCAAAGTCAAATACATTTTTTAGGTGGAAGAGATAACAAAAGGGATACAATTGATGACTCTATTCTCCAAAATTTCAAACAGACTCCGTCTGTTATGTATTCAGCTTAGGAAATAAACTATATTTCTCAGGTTAATTCTTGTAGAAAAGAAGGCCATATGGTTTTAAGAAGTGAGTGATGAACGAGTGGAGCTAAGGAGGGACGTAGAGGAGTATATGAGCTGGGGAGTAGTGTAGCAAGAATTGCAGTGTGGGCAGTATGGGAGAGATTTCTAGTGGGTGCCTTGGGTATATTCACAGGAAGGAAGTGATACTTTGGGTAATCTTTGGGAAATTTTGTTATGAGATGAATTGCATAAATTCTGGACTGTCCCCTTCAAATCTTTGTAAAGATCTGTAATAATTTATGTTTTAAAAATGAATCTGTTTCTTGAATATGGATGATTGAATTGAGATTGGATGTGGAGGTACAGGAAGGGATAGAGTTTTTATGTAACTTTTGAAGGTAGCATATGAGTTTACTTTGTGAAAACGAGAGAAATTAAGAGCTTGTATATTTGAGTAAAAATTAAAAACTTATTATGAATGGTTAGAGCATAAACTGTGAAAACACTGGATTGTTAAGCTATCGCTACCATCTTGCTAAAATTGTTGACAAATTTTATACATGTGAATGCATAGATAACCTCTCTGGTTATTTGATTTTATCTCAAAGTACTCAGGAAACTGATGCAAATATGAAGAAGACAAATATTTATGTTCATGTAAGAGAGTGAAAAAAATGATGATGTGCCAAGATAACTTGGTATATTAGAATGAATGTTTGAAATGATAGACTGCAGGGTCTAAATTGTTTAAAGTCTGCAGTGATTCTATGGCAGTGAGGAAAGGAGAAAACTGATAAAAATGGGTGTCAAATGAGGCTGATGGAAATGAATGTTCCAATAAAGGCATAACAATGTGTAGAATGTTCCAGTATTAAAAAGATGATTCAGAGAGAAAATAACTATTGGGAGAACCTAGAAACTAATGTGATGTAGAGCATTATTTCATTTTTGTTGATGTGGTCGTAGTTGACATGATTATTCTAAAACATGTCAATAACATCTTAGTGATTCTCTCTTTTTTTTTTTTAAGAGAGATTTTTTTCTATAGGGTGGGTGCAGAAAAGAAAGACAGAGAGACAGAGAAACAGTGAGAAATAACCTCCTGGGAGGATGACCACAACGCAATCCCTTCTCCTCTATTCTCCTTGAGATTTTGGGCGCACACACACGCACACATGAGTCTGGCATGAGCTTTAAACTGCTGGGTCTGAGGCTAGAACTGTGTTCGCCTACGTGGGAGTCCAGCAATGTAACCGTTACACCACTTACTGGTCCTGTGATTCTCTGTTAATGAGTAAAATGTGGCTGAAGTGATTCTGTACACCTTTGGAGACTAAGTGGGAAACAGCAATATAAAGTTCACCAAATTTCCTCTCTTTGGGGATTCTTGGGTTTAGAATCCAGCTATCACGTTGCAAGGGAACCCAGGCCACATTTTGGCATTCTGGCAGGCGGTTTCAGTTAAGATCCAAGTTAAAAAAAAAACAACAGCTCCACACAATGGAATTGAATGAGCTTTCAAGATTCTAGCCCTCAGCCTTTGAGCTGCCCCTAGCTGACATGGATTAGAACCAAGCTGTTTGCATCAAGCCCTTTCAAAATTGCAGATTCATGAGAAAAACGGATGCTCTCATTTTGAATCACCTAGTTTTGGAATTGTTTGTTAAATAGCAATCAAAAACTAAAAGTGTTTTCCTCAAATATATGTGCCACATATTTTTTTCCTCACTTGTTTTCTTCTTATTTTTGCCTTCAATGAGTTGACTTGACATTACTGCTGTGTTAGCAAGGATTTCACCTTAAACTTTCTGCCAAAATGCCTAAGTGTGACCTTTCCATATCAGCTGTTTACTCTTAACATGACATCATGACCAGCAGTGGAGTAAGGGCAATGTCGCTGGACTCCCATGTAGTCGAATGCAGTTCAAGTCCTAGATCCAGTGGCTTAAACTCATGCTGGGCACGTGTGCATGCGTGCCCAAGATCCCAAGAGGAGAATGGAGGAGAAGGGATTGCGGTGTGGCCATCCCCCCCTGGGGGATGATTTCTCATTTTCTGTCCCTCTGTCTCTCTCTGTCTTTCTGGCAAGCACATGTGCCCTATAGCAAAAATGTCTCAAAAAACCCCCAAACAAACAGGAAAAACAAAAAACATGATATATGATTTCTAGTCAAGATGGAGAGAAAAATGGGTTGGAGGGTTGGATAAAGATACCTGTTTATGTGAATTTATAAGGAAGTGAAAATGAGAAAATTTATATCCATTTTTTAAAAGAGATTTTTGCTATAGGGCACATGAGCTCCTCAGAGAAAGAGAAAGCAAGAAACCCCCCCCCCCCCGCCCCAGGGGGTTGGCCATGCCGCAGTCCATTTTCCTCCATTCTCCTCCTGGGATCTTGAGCACACACACATGCGCCCTGCATGAGTTTTAATCTGCTGGATCCAGGACTTGAACCATGTTTGATCATTTGAGAGTCCAGTGACCTAACTGCTACACCATCTGCTGGTCCCTATCTGATGTTCTTTATGTCTTTATGAAGTGGGGGATTAAGTCATTTACTTCATGAGTGAGGCATAGTGGAGAGAAGTTGATCTGGATGGGTTTGGAGTCTTACGAAAAATAATAGGGGCCAGTAGATGGCATAATGCTTACGTAGCTAGACTCCACATGGTCAACTGTGATTCGAATCCCCGACCCAGTGGCTTAAAACTCATGCTGGCATGTGTGCATGTGTGCCCCAAATCCTGAGGAGAATGGAGGAGAAGGGATTGCAATGTGGCCATCCTACCAGGGGATGATTATTTGCTTTCTGTCTCTCTGTCTCTCTAGTGAGTGTACATGCCCTATAGCAAAATCTCTCTAAAAACAATGATAATAAATAATAAAATTTCAGAATAAGTTCTTTGGGATATGAAGAGGAAGTTAATTAAAGTGATTGACAAGTGCTTTAGTGTCTGCCCACTTAAAGGGCAAATGAAGTTGCAAATCATACATTTATAACAACTATTTTCAGCACTGGTCTGTGTTTTTCTTTAGTGATGCATATCAAGAGTGAAGAGAATGGGCTATTGGATATAATATTTTGTAAGATACATTTTGTGGGAAACAAAGAAGCTATGAAATAAATGATGTTAGTGATAGTGTGGATGAAATGATTAGCTACGGAGTCCAGGATAGGTAGAGAGCAAAGCCAAGCCAAGGGGAAATCGATAACCGAACGAAGCACGAGAGGTCAAGGAACTGGAGGTCAAGATGCTGTCAAAGAACATTTTCACTCTGAGGAAACAGAAGAGATGAAGGATCCCTGTTTGGATACAGGAATTTTTAAGTTTAAGACTTCAAAGCTGTAACAATATTTTAGTGAGAAGGAAAAACATCATGTTGCCACATAAGGTTGTAGAAAGGGTATATCGGTTAAAGTGCAGTTAAGAGGCTGTGAAGTTAGGAAGTCTTGTGGGTGGTTGTGCGGTTTTTGAAGTTACAATCAAGTTAGAAGTTAGAATAGAAAGGAATATTGTTTTAGAGCAAAACACTCCAGGGAAACAGAATTATTACATATTAGTGTTGAAATTACGTGGGTGATAAAGTATATGTGATGGATTTCCAGACTGAGAGTCTGTAGAGTATAAATTATTCGTGTTGAATGTTCATCTTTGTTACTGTGATGGGGTGGGGGCTAGTGTTTTTCCACTTGAGAAGGTTAGGAGACAGTGAAAGTTATCAGGAAATTGCTAGGTTAGTTACATCCAAAAGGTAAAAATGTTTTAGGAAAGATACTGGCTTTAAACATGTCTTTAAAATAGTCTTGGGGTCCTATAAATGAGTCATAAAGATAGAAATATAATATGGAAATATTATTTCTCTCTTGCTGCATGAATTGGAGAAGAGAAAGAACCTAGACAGTCTACAGTGCAGGACAGGAAGATTGGCAAACATTCTGTAGTGATAAATCTGAATTATCAAAGGTGAGAGTAATCATAAACCAAAGTGAATCTAAATGGTTAAGTCGTATGTTACAGAGATCAGTGAAAGAGATAATTAAGAATAGGCCACACGTTTCAGAATTGCTGAAGAAGTTCATCTTTATTCTCTGACTTACAAATTCCAGGACAGTGGGAGAAAAACAGTCTCTCAGTTTCCTTATCTAAAATTTGGGGATTAGACCTCATTAATTTGTACCATTCCTAACACACAGTACATTCTCAATGAACAGAACTGTTACTAATAATAAGATTATTCTTATTTGTATTTATTTATTTAATAGTAGGGGTTTCTGTTAATTCAGTATGTATTGTGTATCAGGACGGTACTAAGAAATTGCTTATATATATCCCCATTTAACGTACAAATTAATGATGCATAATCTCCAAATTCCAGATGAGGAAACAGTTATTTAATCACACAGGTAAAATTAGTAGAAGCCAGGGTTAGAATTTAAAATCATATCTGACCAAAACTCTATGTTTTAAATCACCATCCCATAATATATTTTTATGAGTGTAAATTATAACCTATGTGTGGGCATAGACAGGAGGAAAGAAAATGTATCCGGGTGGTAATTGTGAATTATAAGAAGGAAGGCTCAGAAAATTGATGGGTACAAAGGAGGGACACTAATGGAAATAATCAAATGCAGAGATCCAGTTGCAGCTTTGGTGTGATGCTGTAGTGAAGCATCCAACTTCCCAGGTGTAGCAAAAAGCAAGATCATCTGTCAGATGTAACTTATTTGCCATCTGCAAAGAGCAGTCACTCTTCTTGTTAAAAATTAAAAAGGAGGATCAGTGAAAAAATTCAAACAATTTTTAAGGCTCCGTAAAGTTGCAATTTGGATGTTAAAACCACTAATAATTTATTCTTGGTTTATCAACTCAGTCTCATTTAGATCAATAATTAAATCAGTGCCACTCAGCTATACATGAAAAATCCTGAAAATACCTACTTGGTTTAAGTCCATTCTGTAGATATCAATATTACTGTTACTTTTTATTTCATATTTCTCTTCAGATCCTAGAATATGATACTTTGTTCCAGCTCCCTAGCTTGCCTTGGTATGTCCTTTGGTTTGTCAGGGATTTGTCTCTGATTCTACCAGGCAATAACTCACCCAGGCCAAGTGAGCACCATGAAGTGAACTTCCATGGGTAACACAGCCCTTCCCTTATCACTGAGCAGAGTCCTTTTCAGAGCCAGCTTTCTGTGTCATTTCAGAGTCACCAATGACCACATTTTGGGGAACAATTGAACAACCCATACCAGCATTGTATTTGAATTTTTGAAGCAGCCACACTACTGTATTACATTCAGTTTTTAAAAATCTACAGATTTATGGTAGTTCTCAGAAATTGAGACTGCTGGTCTTTGGCACCTACTCTTTTTCTTTATTCCAATTATTGCCCTCTTCCTCTGTATTCCATATCCTATACACATTCTGTGGTATTTCAACATCTATGAGGCTAATAGCTTTGAGCATATTGCATCAACGTTTTGTGACCTCCTCAGTATACAAGGGTTCTCTGAAAATCTAATGAGAAAGTATATATTATTTTTAAAAGCCTATGCATGCATTTCCACTTTTTTGCACCAAAAATTCATGTTTTCTGTTTTCTATGAACTTACTGAAATACTCTCATATACTATTATGTCTTGTTAAATAAATATGCCTTTCAAAAGTCAGAAAATTTTCTCCTATTGTCTTTTTTTTTTTTTTTTGGAGAGGTTTTTACTATAGGGTGCATGCGATCTCCAGAGCGACAGAGAGAGACAGAGAGCGAGAAATCATCTCCCAGGGGGTATGGCCACACCACAATCCCTTCTCCTCCATTCTCCTCTTGGGATCTTAGGCACGCATGCACACAAATCTGGCATGAGTTTAAGCCACCAGGTCCAGGATTCAAGCCATGGTTAACTGCATGGGAGTCTAGCGACAAAGCCATTATGCCAACTGCTGGTCCCCCTATTGTCTTCTAAAATTTTATAATTTTGTTTTTCACATTTAATTTCAATTGCTCTGGAATTAAATTTTATGAATCATGAGAGGTAAAGGTCCAGGTTCATACTTTTTTTCTATCAATAGACTCCTAATATCTGCCATATCTATTGAAAAATACATGTTTCTTCAAAGATCTGAATTCTAGCAATTTGATATAGCAAGTTTCATTCTCCATGGGTTGATCTATTTTTGGGGCCTTTGTTGTATATCCAATGTCCAATTTTATTTATTATCTTTGTGCCAATAGTAGACTGGATTAATTATCATAGTATTATAGTTATGGACACTGGAGATGGTGTTGAAGGGGGGTAGGAGAGAGGAAGAGTGTAGGG
>NW_006159655.1:234802-250178 GCF_000334495.1 Tupaia belangeri chinensis | reverse complement strand
AATAAATGAGAAAAAATAGGGAAGACATTTGTGGGACACAGACATGATTTATTACCTATTGATGATAATGTGTATAGTATTCTCAACTAGACTTGTCTGAGCTGTATTTCACATTGGATAAATTCTCTTTCCAAGTTAAAGGATATATAGTGAATGAATGTATAAAAACAATAATTAAAAAACTGCTCCTTGAAAACACTGGGGGAAACTCTGGGAGACATTTGGGGTAGGCAAAGTCTTCCTAAATAAGATCCCCAAAGCACAGTCCATAATCCTCAAAAATATACAAATGGGATTACATCAGACTAAGAAGTTTTGTCCATGGCAAAAGACACAGTAATTAGTGTGAATAGACAGCCTCCAGAATGGGAAAATATTTTTGTAAACTATGAGTCAGATAAGGGACTGATAACCAGAATACACAAGGAACTCAAGCAGTTGTCCCAAACAAAGATGATCAACCCTATTAAAAGATGGGAGAATGAGTTGAAAAAACCACTCTCTGAGGTGACATACAAATAGCCAAAAGGCATATGAAAAAATGGTCAACGTCCCTCATTGTAAGGGAAATGCAGATCAAAACAATGAGATAACCACCTAACCCCAGTCAGAATGACTAAGATTAAAAAAACAAAAAATGATAAGTGATATCGGAGTGTGGTGGAAGGGGAACTTTCTTACACTGCTGGTGGGAATGTAAATTGGTCCAGCCACTGTGGAGAACAATTTGGAGATTCCTCAAAAATCCACAAATAGAACTTCCGTATGATCCAACAATCCCACTCCTTGGTATCTACCCAAGGGACAGAAGAATTCTTAATTTGCAGAGTGCTTGCACATTGATATTTATTGCAGCATTATTGACAAATGCTAGGGCATGGAACCAACCCACAGAACAGATGAATGGATAGAAAACTATGGCAAATATATTCTATGGAATACTACTCAGCCATAAAAAAAAAAAAAAACAAAAAAAAACAAGACTCTACTTGACAGTAAGTGGATGAATATGGAAAATTTATTGCCGAGTGAAGCAAGTCAGACTATGAAGTAGAGACATACAGAGTGTCTGCCCTCTATGTTAGAAACTGAATGACTAAAGGATATAGTAACACAGTAAATGGTTATGAATACCAGATATAGGGTGGGAAGAGGGTGGGTGAAGAAATAGAGTCTGAGGAAGGACATTAAGGAAAAAAATAGGAGGCATAGCATTAATGGGACAAATAAATCAGTCATTATCAGTTAAAAATAACTTTATAGTACTATCACCTGGACTGGGGAGAAATGCACACATGTTGGAAGATTCACATTGCAAGCTAAATAATGTGATTGGATATATAAAAGAACTTGAAATTAAGAAAGAGTATCATGTATAAAAATAATAATAATAAATTCTAAAACAAGAAATTTTTGAAATCTGTTAAGGCAATTCTCACTATATTGTTCTTTGCAATAGATGGATTATAGAGAGAGGGCTACATTTGCTATATCATGTCAGTTTTAAAATTATCTTACCAGGCTTCATAAACAACCTGTTGTGATTTTACTGGAATAACATTGAAAGTGTAAGTCAATTTGTGGAGAATTAACATCTTTGATATACTGATATCTTCCAATCTCTATACATGGTGCATTTTCCCTTTTATTAGGCTCTCTTAAGTATCTGTCCATGAAATTTCATAATTTTTTCTACATGATTAAAGAAATCTTCTGTTTGACTAATGCTTGTGTAGTTTATAGTCTCTGATATTATGGTAAATGGTATTTTCTTATAAGTTTATTTTCTTTTTTTTTTTTTTTTTTTTTTGGGGGGTTTTACGCTATAGGGCCATGCGGCAAATAATGTGATTGGATATATAAAAGAACTTGAAATTAAGAAAGAGTATCATGTATAAAAATAATAATAATAAATTCTAAAACAAGAAATTTTTGAAATCTGTTAAGGCAATTCTCACTATATTGTTCTTTGCAATAGATGGATTATAGAGAGAGGGCTACATTTGCTATATCATGTCAGTTTTAAAATTATCTTACCAGGCTTCATAAACAACCTGTTGTGATTTTACTGGAATAACATTGAAAGTGTAAGTCAATTTGTGGAGAATTAACATCTTTGATATACTGATATCTTCCAATCTCTATACATGGTGCATTTTCCCTTTTATTAGGCTCTCTTAAGTATCTGTCCATGAAATTTCATAATTTTTTCTACATGATTAAAGAAATCTTCTGTTTGACTAATGCTTGTGTAGTTTATAGTCTCTGATATTATGGTAAATGGTATTTTCTTATAAGTTTATTTTCTTTTTTTTTTTTTTTTTTTTTGGAGAGGTTTACGCTATAGGGCGCATGCGCTCGCCAGACAGACAGGGAGAGACAAAGAGACAGAAAGCGAGAAATCACCCCCCAGGGGGGATGGTCACGCCGCAATCCTTTCTCCTCCATTCTCCTCTCGGGATCTTGGGTATGCACGCACACGCGCCCGGCGTGAGTTTTAAGCCACTGGGTCTGGGACGCAAACCATGATCAACTACGTGGGAGTCCAGCAACATAGCCATTACGCTAACTGCTGGTTTCCTATTTTCTAAATCCTTGTTCTTGGTATGTAGATAACTAATTTTTGTATATGACTCTTATCCAGAAATATTGGTAAAGTACTTATATTAATTTTTGTAGATTCCTTTGCAGATAATACCAGCATCATTTCTCCTTTTACTAACCTTCTAAACTTTACTTCCTTTTGATCTTGGGATAGTGAGCAGGATCCTCAATATACTATTTATTAGAATTTGTAATCATTGATACCCTTATCTTGTTCTTATTTTAAAGGACTCTTTTGAACTTTGTACCTTTAAGTGACATGTACATTGTTGGTTTTGAATGATATCATTTATCTGCTTAAGACTATTATCTTCCATTACTGCTTTGCTATATTATTTTACAATATTGCATAGCAAAGAACTAATTAACAAAATAAAAAGACAATCTAAAAATTGGTAAAAAAAATTACAAATCATATATTTGATAAGGAGTTAATATCTAAAATTTATAAAGAGCTCATACAACTTGGTAGCAGAAAAACAAATAACCCAATGAAAAACTGGGTGAAGGACCTGACTAGACATATCTGTAAAGAAAGCATAAAAATGGCCAAGATATTTAAAAGAGATTGCTTAACATCACTAATCATTAGAGAAGTGCATATTAAAACCACCATGAGATATGACCCTCAAACCTGTTAGGATGGCTATTATCAAGAAAATAAATAATAATATTGGTAAAGATATGGGCAAAAGGGAACCCTTGTACACTTGGTGGGAATGTAGATTGGTGTTGTCATTATGAAATATATAATATTGAAGAAATTCAAAATAGAACTACCATGTGATCCATTAATTCTTCTTTTGAATAGATACCCAAAGAAAATTATTACATCTCAGAGATATCTACATTATCAGGTTCATTGAAGTGTTAATAAAACTAGCCAAGGGAAACAACCTATCTATTGATTAATGAATGTATATTGAAATCAACATTTCTAGGATTATTTTCTTATTTCAAGATTGAAGGATTTTTTTCCTAGATGTTCTGAAAGTTTTAGAGTTTTAGCTTTTATGCTGAGGTCTTCGATCCATTGTTGATTTTTGTGTGTGGTATAAGGGTAAGGTTAATGTTTATTTTATCCTAGCACCAGGTGTTGAAAAGAAAATAATTTCTCAATGCCCAAAGGCATTGCTGACTTTATTATTAATCAGTTGGTCATACATACCTGAGTTGATTTCTGGCTTTATTATAGTGTACTATTGATTTATATATATCTTTCTAAAATACTGTACAATTTTAATTACTATAGTTTTAAATATTGAAATTAAGTGTTAAATTTGGTCCCTCTTTTCCAAAATTTTGGAATTTATTTAGCTATTTTATGTCCTGTGTATATCAATTGAAATTTTAGAATTAATTTTTAATTATCAAAAGCTTCTTGATATTCTCTGATTAGAATTAAACTAAATCTCAAGGCTGGTTCTGTAGTGCAGCAGTTAAGGGAGCTGGAGCCTATACGGTCAACTTCTTTTCATATCCCAGCCTTGGTGACATGAAAACTACCAGGAATATGTGCCAGAGTGCCCTGAATCTTGAAGGCATAGGGAAATGAAGGAAAAAGGATTGGACATGACCACATCCCATTGGCGGCATGTGTACTCTAGCTATTGAACACAAAAACAAGGGCCAGCAGATGGTGTAGTGGTTATGACCCTGGACTTTCACATGACAATCCACTGTTCGAGTCCTGGACCTGGTGGCTTGAAACTCATGCTGCACTTGTGGGTGCATGTCCAAGATCCCAGGAGAATGAGATTGTGAAATGGCCATCCCCCTTGATTTCTCACTTTCCCTCTCATTGTTTCTGTCACTCTGTCTCTCCAGCAAGTGGACATGTCTTAAGGCAAAAACATCTACCAAAAAAAAAAAAAATAAAAAAACCAAAAATAAAAAAGAAGACAAAAAAAAAAAAAGAATTGCACTGACCCTGTAGGTTGATTAGAAAAAAGATTAATCTTTTAGTTGATCTTCATGCCTCTTTAATTTTTTTTTTTTAAGTTTTAGCTAAGATACAATAGTTTTTGAGAGAAACAACCCATCAAAGTTTACTTTTTTTGTGGGTTTGCCATTTTTTTATTAATTTTAAAAATTATTATTCATACATTGAATTGCTATACATCATTTAGATTGTGAAGAGACTTTACTTAGCATGATATACACACCTCAGACCAGCCCAGTTGAGACTATTATACAAATCCTCATCAACAGATATAGAGTGATTTTTTGGAGCAGTGTTTTATAAATTTGAACTCTTTTATTACATTATTTATTACATTTATCTCAAAGTACTTTATATATTTTTGTGCTATTTAAGCTGTTTGTGTATATTTTACTTTCTAATTATTTGTTGTTAATATTAATTTAATTTTTGTATATTAATCTTGTAGCTCATGTTATTAAATTTGCTTTATTAATTCTAGTAATTTTTAGTTGCTTTAAGACTTTCTAGATACATAATTATGTAATCTGCAAAAAAGTTTTACTTTTTAAATGAAGTGTTTAATTTCTTTGACTAAACTTATTGTATTTGTGAGGATCTTTAATAGATTCCTGAGTTACAGATATTTGAAAGCTTTTATTCTATTCAAAGTTTAGTAATTAAGGGTATAAATATTTCCTTAACTATCAACTAACTCCAAGTCCAAAATCTTGTAACATCTTTTCTGGTTTGGTAAGTTTCATATACATCTGAAAAAAATAATTCTACTATTGTTGAGTATAATGCTTTATTAATTTAAATTAGAGAAAATTATTTGATAGTTTTGTTCAAGTATTCCTAAAGTAATTTCTTTTTACTTGTTTGTTCAATTACCTATGGAAGCAGAAATGTTGAAATCTATTACTTTATGTGTGGTTGTGTCTAATTAATCTTTAAAATCTGTTATTAGGTACATTCACAGGAGTGTTAAGTCTTTTGAATGAGTGTGCTTTATCCTTATAACATATAATCTTTTCCTAGGCTTTGCTAATATTCTTTGTTCTAGATTTTTCTGTCCCATATTAATACATCCACTCTTCTAATAATTAGTGTTTTCATGGTATTTTCCCTATACTTTTAGCCTATCTGTGTTTTCATATTTAAAATATATTTATTACCTACTTATAGCAAATAATACAGCCTGGTTTGTGATCCAATTTGACAATCTGTTTTCTTTTATTCATTTTTTGGAGTGCACATGGCATTTACTTTTAATGTAATTATTAGTATAGTCAGGCTTAGCTAATTTGTTGTTTATTTGTTCAATTTATTTAATACAATTTTTTGCTCTCCTTTTTAGCTTTTATGATTTCTTACTTTTAATTATCACACATCTCTATAGCACGAGTGCAGTTTGTGAGAATCAAATCAAAGATATTACCATATACTTAATTTTTAATGTAAACTTTATAATCTTATGTCTGTTAAGTATGTCTTTCCTCTCATTCACCCTCTTTTATCCAAGCCCCTCCTTTAGAGTGTCTGATATCTACACTTGTCCTCCCTACTGTGATATCTTCAGAACTCTCAATTTCTGCCATAGAGTATAGGCATTCAGTATTTATTGAGTGGGGATATACAGTGCTTATCTTTCATAGTCTGGATTGTTTTGCTTAGCATTAAACCTTCTATATTTATCCTCTTTGTATCAAATGATAGGGTCTCATTTTTTCCTAGGACCAAATAATTTTCCATAGTGCACCTGTATCTTATTTTTTCTTTTCTTTTCTTTAAAAAATTTCTTTTTTTACTATCACTCAGTGTATATCTTTACAACATTGAAAATTAATTTTCCCAGCATAAATACCCTGTATGTTAGTCCAAAGAATTTACCATACACATTGTCACCAATAGATAATTTTCCTTTTTATTTTTAGAATTATTTTATTTAATATTTATTTTATTTATTCATTCATGTATTTATGTATTTATTTATTTTAATTTGACCAGAGAGGGACAGAGAGAGAGTGAGAAAGCAAGTCACCAGGTCTGGGACTCGAACTATGGTTGGCCATATGGAGTCCAGTGACTAACTACCACATCGCCTGCTGGCCCCAAATTTCCTTTTTTTTTTTGTCCATTGATGTTTTGCTTTATTTTTCCCTTTTATTCCCTCCCTCTGCCCACCCTTCCCCCACTTTCTGTCCCTCTCTATACTGTCTCTGGTATCCACAGTTGCTTTCCATGCCTTTATAATTTCTAATCTTTCCATTTCTGACATACAACGCAGACATTTGGTATATAGTAAATGGGGACATAAAATGCCTCTCTTTCATAGTCTGGATTGCTTCACTTAGCAGTAAATCTACCATGTTCATCAATGCCAGGATTTTGTTATTTTTGTGGCTGAGTAGTATTCCATGGTGTACATGTGCCACACTTTCTCCATTCATCTGTTCTTGTACATTGGGTTGATTCCATGTCTTGGAAATTGAGAATAATGTTGTAATAAACATGGATGTGCAGTATTTTTCCAATGAGTGTATTCCTATCATTTGTGTAGGTATCCAGGAGTGGAATTGCTGGATCATATGATAGTTCTATTTGTAGGTCTTGGGGAAACCTCCATATTATTCTTCATGGTGGTTGTACTAATCTATATTTCCACCAATAGCATAGGAGAGTTCCCTTCTAGTCATCAGTTTTTGGATACTTAGGTTGATTCTATGTCTTAGCAGTTGTGAATAATGCTGTAATAAACATGGATGTGCAAGTGTCTTTCTGATTACTTTCCTGTCTTTTAGGTAAATACCAAGGGATGGGATTATGGGATCGTGTGGTGGTTCTATTTGTAGGTTTTTGAGGAACCTCTGCATTGTTTTCTAAAGTGACTGTACCAATTTATATTCCCACCAGCAGTGTAGGAGGATTCCTTTTTCACCACAGCCTTACTGGCATTGGTCATTCTTCATTTTGTTGATCAAAGCTGCTCTTACTGGAGTTAAATGGTATCTTATTATGGTTTTGATTTGCATTTTCCTTATGATAAAATATATTGAACATTTTTTTATATGCAGTTTTGCTAGTTGTATGTCTTCCTTAGAGATTTGCCTATTCAGCTCCTTTCCCCCCTTTTTAATTGAATTATTCTTTTTTAAAATTTTTATTTCCTGACTAGATTTCTATTCTTTTACTTTTATTTTTTTTTAATTTTATTTGTTTATTTATATTTTCATGAGAGAGAAAGTAGGAGAGAGACACTTTTGGCCAGGTTTTCATACTGCAATTCACCCCTAAGCCCTGCAGCCATCCAGGACCTAGAGGATACTGTCTTGTTCATCTAGACCCAGAAACTGAACCAAGAGTCTTCCCATATGGTTTTAAGCATCATGCAGCAGCATTTCTACTGCCAGCACCTCTATTTTTAAAGTATATTTTGAGGGACCAGCAGATGGCATAGTGGTTAAGGCCCTGAACTCCCACATGGCTGACTGAGGTTTGGATTCCTGGACTTGGTGGCTTGCTTTCTCCCTTTCCCTCTCATTCTCTGGTTAAATTAAAAATAAGTAAATAAATATATAACATTAAATAAGTAATTCTTTTTTTGTAATGAAGTACATTTTGATTTGGTATAGAGTGTTAGGTTGACAGGTCAATCGTATTTTTCTTAAAGCAGTTTAAGACACTCATTCCCAATATTTGGGGTTGGATTATGTCTGTTATGAGACTACTATTAATAGTATCTATATTCCTCTCTTTGTAGTATATATTTTTTCTCGTGTCTATCCTACAGATTATTTTTCTGTTTATCACTGTTTTGTTTGCTAATTGCTTTGTCATTATTTGTTTTTGCAGTTCAGTTATGACATACCTGATACATGTTTCTTTCTTTGCTTAGAGTTGGTTCAGATTCATGGAATTTAGGCTTATGTTTTCATTAAATTTAAAGTTTTTTAGAAATTTTTAAAAAGTATTTTTCTGCCTATCCTTTCTCTTTTTAAAAAATCTTTAAACAGATTTTTTAATACTTATATTGCTGCACATTTTCATTTCTACAGGGCTTTCCTTTTCTTTGCATTTTGTTTCATTTTAAAGCTTTATTTCTCTGATCATTTCAGTTTGAATAATTTTTATTATGTCTTTTCAGTACACTAATCAGTTCTTCTGCCAGTTCTAAACCTCAGCTAAACTTACTCAGTGAATTTTTCACCTCAGAAATTAGATTTTTTTAGCTCTGAAAATTATTGGGTTTATTTGTTGTATCTTTCTTTTATTTTCTTATTATTTTTATTCTTTTAAACCATTAAACATATACTTAGTATCACTGATTTAAATTTATTTCTTTTGCTACTGAACCTGTGCCATTTGTGTTGCCAGGCTTGATACAAGCTATTTGGGCCTTATTAGAGAAGGAGGTTTTAACCACGTAATACCAGTTAATCACAACGCTTAAGTTTCCCATTATTAACAGGATATCAACTTACCTGGCTATCCTTACATGTGGGTATCAGCAGGAGTAATTTACACTAAGTGGGAAGTCTATAAAAGGCATTAGGCTTAAGCAGGTAGAGCAGGTACAAATCAGTTGTATGTGTGGGTGGCTTAAACTCCTTTATCAACAACTTCTGTTGCATTGCCTCCTCTCTCTCAATTCATCCTGGGAAGTATCTTATCGCCAGTTGACTCATGAAGTAATAAACACAAGTCTAGTTATAAAAGAAATACTGATACTAACAAAGTATGACTTCAACATTACAGTTCCACTCAGAGGTGACCCTGAAGCACAGTAGTAAAGAAAAACTTTCCCGGTGGACAGAATTTGGTTGTTTACTTTGTCTGGAGTTACTTGCCCAAGTATCTATCTTTGGCAATTTGAAGCCAGCAGCTGATAGTTTCACTGATTGGGCAGAGACTTAGAAAGTATAGGATTGTAAGATGGGTGAAAAGAAGTAGCAGGGAGAGAGACACGTAACTGGATTGCTTTGAGTGTCACAGAATGCAATGATGTGTATGTCTCATGTGAATGCTACAAAAGGGAATCTTATTATCTGTTGATAATTAGAAGGAAAAAAAGAGATAAAGCACTCAGCCTCTGTCATCAGCCACTCCAGTGCATGTACAATGAGAATATGGACAGAATGGCCATAGTGGCAATGATGAAGGCTATGTATGAAATCTACAACACAGACTTCCCTTTGCCATGTCTGCCCTGACTTTGGCTACTTCCCAGTGTCTAATCTGCCAAAAGTAAACACCAACACCGAGCTCCTAAGATAGCACCATGTCCTATGTGCCCAGCTCTGGCTTGGGTGGTTTACATTGACCTTCCATTATAGAGGAAAATGAATTCATCCTCACTGGAGAAGAAATTTATTCTCTGTAAGGATTTGCCTTTTCTGCCAGCATCATCAGTTACTCAAAGAATGTCCTCCTAGCTATCATCATGATATTCCATCCAGTGTTCTTACTCATTGAAGAATTTAAATTACAGCAAAGAAAGTGTCTTGGTCATAATTTTGTTTAATGGCAACAGTTTTTCCCCTTTTCTAAATGGCAAATAAAATAGTAGAAAATTATGGCATGGTCTATGAACATGATGGGAAATATTGTTTAAGGGTTTAGAATGATTTATGTTAGATTAATTTAAATCTGCCTTTCTATAATCTTGGTGAAATTGACCTTGTTCTAAGAGCTGGCTGCATTAATCAGAAGAATAGTGGAAACTATTTGACCCCAAAAGGTCAAATAACCAGCCTGTTGTCACCCACCTGGAGAGTGACAAAGGCAGGTCCAGAACCAATTTGGATTCACATATTCACATTCAAAGGAATATCTTACTACATCAAATTGCCTGGACAAACAAACACAGAAAAGAGATTAGATTTATTTGTTTATTTATTTATTATTAGATATTTGCCACAGGGGATATGTGCTTTCCAGAGATAGAGATCACCCATTCAGAAAGGATGGTGATGCAGCAAAATCTCTTCTTCTCTAAGGATTTTGGGCACACATGTATATGCTCCTGGCATGTTTTTCAATCAACCAGGTCTGGGACTTGAACTGTGGAGTCGATCATGTAGAATCTAGTGCCCTAACCAGCATGCCACCTGCTGGCCTAACATTAGATTTTAAGATCAGAAAGAACATGGAGTCAGCAGGTGCCAGGGTGGTTAAAGCACTGGACTATGACATGGCTGACCACAGTTCAAGTCCCAGATCAGGCACATGTGTGTGCATGCCCTAAATTCTGAGAGGAGAATAGAGGAGAAGGAATTGTGGCATGACCATTCCCCCAAGGGGTGATTTTTCACTTTCCCTCTCTCTATCTCTCTGCAGCAAGTGAGTATGACCTATGACAAAAACTTTAAAAAACAAAGTTTAGAAAGAACTTCTTTTTGTAACTTGCTTTATCTCTTTGAGCAACTTATTTAACCACCCAGAGGGTTAATATCAATTTCCTTATATTCAAAATCAGGTAAATAATGCCACATTCATAATAAATAAAATATGCCTGGCATGCAAATTTGTACTCAGCAATTGCTGGCTGAGTAAAGAACATAAAATTTTTAAACCTTCAATTTATGATATCCTTACGGATTGTAATAGAAAGTATTTTTTATGGAATCAATGAATTCCTGATAGTAGATGCCATCCAACTTGCTGTCCAGCCCTGGGAAATACCCTCGTCTGAATCATGACTGCTTTATATTGGAACTAATTTTCCAATTAGTTCCAATTTTTTTATTCCTCTGATTGTCATATTTTTTATGCTGGAAAGAATTTTTTTTAGTAGCTGGTGATGGACTGTTCTTTGCAAGTAAAAGAATAACCACTTGTCAGGAAGTGAAATTCAGGTATGAATTTGGACCTAGATGTACATATTTTGAATATGTGCTGATATATCTCAAATAAACAGTGTTTATAAAAGTATTTTTATTTACCATTAGCATGTAAGTTTCACCAGTGTAAGATTGTTGCATATTTATCTCAGTACCAGTAGCAAATATGATGTATAGTGTATATTAGGTGCTCAATAAGTGTGAAATAAATATTGTCATTAAATGAAAATAGTGTTCTATTATACCTCTCTAAAAGTCTAGTATTTTTCCTTAAGAAGAAAATCTGATGGGGGGTCAGGCAGTAGGTGATAGAGTGGTTATGGTGCTGGACTTCAAAGTGAGTAACCATGGTTTGAGTCCCAGACCTGGTAGCTTGAAAATCATGCCAGTCATGTGTGCATGTATGCCCCAAATCTCAGGAGGAGAATGGAAGAGAAGGGATTGCAGCATGGCCATCCCCTCTCGGGGGGCGGGGGGGGGGATCCTTATCATTGTCTCTCTCTAGTGAGCACACATGCCCTAAGGCAAAAACTTTAAAAAAAAAAAAAGGAAAAGAAATGAAAATCTAAGGAAAACACGCATACATATAAAAATACTTTTAAAAACACTGTTTATTTGAGATATATCAGCACATATTTGAAATATGTACATCTAGGTTCAAAGAAAATATGTGTGAAAATACGCAGAAGCACATATATACTTGAACCTTGTTAGGAAGATTTACAGGATAACGAGAAGTTTCAAATGGCAATTGTTGGTTAAATCTAAATCCTGTGACATTATAAGTGGTGCAAACATTCAATTAAAACCATCGTATAAAATCCCAAACTACAAGATTGTGTGTAACTTATTTAAAGTAGCAGAGTCACCTAGCTTGATACAGACTCTTCTTGAATTATTAATGAGTTAGACCTTTAAAATCACTTGGCAAGATAGTTTTATTACTTGCTAATTAGGCTTCACATTTAAAAAGCACACTTTTATCTGAAATAGAAAAACTCATCAACTTCTCATGGTTTTGGAAAATGAAATCCAGTATTTGTCCATTTTGTAGTTTCTCTTCTTATCCTCCCTATTTCAAGATAGCTTTCTTGAATTTAAGATATGTATATAACACTGAAAATAAACATTGAGCTGATTTTTTCTTATAGGAAACGAATTTGGGCCTTTTATCATGAGTTTGTTTAGTCACTTAAACGTTACTGAAAATATGCAGTATACTCCCTGTTCTGTTGGAAAGTTGAGACACCTAACATTAATTATTTGTACAGGAAAATTGTTTTTATTATTTTAAGAGCAGTTGTGAATTTGGTATTGCTGTCTTTTTAGGCTCATGGACTTGACAAGAGAACTTGGTCTTACTTGGAAACAATCTCGTCATCTTTGCCAAGCAAACTATTCTTTTCTCAAACTTCATATATTTTGATGACAAAAAATAACTTGAATGTATGTCCAAGATTTTTTTTTTGTAGTTTTATTTTGATGATATTTTGTCACATGATAAAGAAAAAAAAATTGAGAGAGATTTTTGTTATAGGGTGTGTGCACTCACTGGAGAAACAGAAAATGAGAAATCACCCCCCAGGGATGATGGCCACACCACACTGCAATACCTTCTCCTCCATTCTTTCCTTGGGATTTTGAGTAGACACACACACACAGGGTGAGTTTTAAGTCACTGGGTCTGGAACTCGAACTACAGTCGACTTTATGGGAATCCAGCAATGTAACCATTTTACCGTCTGTTGGTCCCAAGAAGATTTTTTTAAAATGAAATGTTCATTGGCAGATAATTCTTCAAAGAGTAGCCTATGTTTTTATCCGTCTTGTGAGTAAGGTAGTTAGTTGCCTTTCTTTCTGGAACACTTTTTCAAAGCTGTTTGGGGGAACCAGCAGTTGGCGTAATGGCTATGTCGCTGGACTCCCACGTAGTCGACAGCAGTTCACGTCCTGGACCCGGTGGCTTAAAACTCATGCCGGGCGCTTGTGTGTGCATGCCCAAGATCCTGAGAGGAGAATGGAGGAGAAGGGATTGTGGCATAACCATCCCCCCTGGGGGATGATTTCTTGCTTTCTGTCTCTATGTCTCTCTGTCTGTCTGGCGAGCGCACGCACCCTATAGTGAAAATCTCTCAAAAAAAAAAAAAAAACAAAAACAAACAAACAAAAAAAACACCAGAAAACAAAGCTGTTTGGTAAGTAAAAAGCCTTAGAAAATAGAGGTAGTGTCTTGAGCAAAGCACAGACATGCTCACTATCTGATGTAATAAAGTTAATGGTATGGTTTTCCTCTTAGTGACAAATATGTTTGGTTTCCCTAAGCTCAGGGATATTATCTTACAATTCAACCCACTGCATATGTGAATTTCAGCTAAACTTCATGTCATCCTATGGAAACTGGAGCTTACAGAACTGGTACAAAAATGATAATATGCTTGCTTCTATTCTACATTTACAATCCTAAAATGTAATAAAATTTCTTCACCTCTGATCTAGAAATCTGGTGTCTTCTACTAGCACCCATGAAACTGTGGCAGGCTAACTTCTAATCTTACAAATAGGATGAGAGCTCTGACCCTTCACAGTTCTTGTCAGTATTCAAAATACCTGTAAACTATTGAAACATAAAAGAGATTTATGTGATTGTATTGACCTACATTAAATATAAGAATCATTTATGGATTAAATTTTATCTGAAGGCCATTTATTTCTGTCTCCTTCTCAAGATGCTCAACAGTCTGACTTGGCTCTGTTAAATTAACAGTGCTTTTGACTCTGTCTTCTGTATCAATTAGGTGGCTTTATTCATGGTACACTGACCATACTTAGAATTTCTCCCAGCCTTTACGAATATTTCACTAGTTTTACTGAAACATCCTCTTTCCTGTTTAGAATCTCACACAGGATGCCATATTACTTTTACGTATCCTATTTTCTTAGGCTCCTCTGTTTTCTGATAGTTTGTTAGATGTTTGACCTTTATACTTTTGGAGAATACTAGTCAGTATAATGTACTTCTAGTGGGATTTTACCCAGTGTTTTCTTCTGCCTAGGGAAGAGTTATGTGTTTTGGGAGGGAGGATCACAGAGGCAAAGTGCCATTCTTTTTTTTTTTTTTTTTTGTATCCTTCAGCTTTAGAGTTTTTTATTTTTATTTTTTGGAGAGGTTTTTTGCTATAGGGCGTGTGCACTCGCCAGACAGACAGAGAGAGACATAGAGACAGAAAGCAAGAGATCACCCCCCAGGGGGGATGGTCATGCCACAATCCCTTCTCCTCCATTCTTCTCTCGGGATCTTGGGCATGCACGCACATGCGCCCGGCATGAGTTTTAAGCCACTGAGTCCGGGACGCGAACCGCAGTCGACTACGTGGGAGTCCAGCGAAATAGCCATTACGCTAACTGCTGGTTCCCGAAAGTGTCATTCTTATCACATCATCTCAAAGGTGTGTGTTGTCAGCATGACATCAGTGGTGATGTTGCCCTTGATCACCTGGCTAAAGTAGTGTTTGCCAGATTTCTCCATTATAGCATGTTTTCCTCCTTTCCAAAATTTACTGTTTACCAGAGAGTCACTAAGTGTAGCCCACATTATTGGCAAACAGGAAGTTCCCCAACTTCGATGTAATGTCTATATAAATTAGTTGAAATTCTCCTGCCTTGGCAATTTTTCTTCTTGATTCTATTGACACGTCCCTATACTTTTTTGGTGGATGTGGAGGATTTGGGATGTGTACGCTTTTTCACTTTCTGATACTCTAAGATACTTCAGGCTCCTTTACAAATTCTCTGTTCATCCATAGAATCAGTTGTTTCTCCAAAGATCTCCAGCTTCTTAGAGAATATAATTAGAAACCAATACAGGGAAACTGGACGTGCTCATTGCCAATAAGGTGCCATTGTTTCTAGGTCGCCTGAGAGGACAGAACCAGGAATAGGTTATGAATTCCCACCTCCAGATATTTTTTCAGAGTGGTCTTCCTGAGCATTTTCTCCCTTTAATTACACT
>NW_006159655.1:233264-234771 GCF_000334495.1 Tupaia belangeri chinensis | reverse complement strand
TCAGCAGTTACCTTGAGTTCTAACCTTTCCATGAAGATTTCCTTTTCTGTACTATTAACTGAATTTTTATCAATTTATTGATTGTTGTAAAAAGTTAGATATAATAATTTCGTATAATTTGTTATCCAAACCTAAGATAATTTCAGGTCAGAATAAAATGAGAAAACGGTAAGAGTGTACTTAAAATGTCTTAATGTCATATATCTTAGTTCTTTGGCAAGCAAATGAGTCCTAATGAATCAGAAAGATTTTAGATGGAGCTTCTGGGAGGCAGGTCCTTGTATTTTGCTGGTGAAGCAGAAGTAGAAGAAATGTTTATTATCAAAACTCTGTTTCTAGGGTAAACTAACTATAATGAAATAATAACACTTTAAATCACCAAAGCATAAAATTATAGCATAAAAATAAAATAGGACATTTGTTATTAGCATGACAAAGCAAATACTTCTTGACCTATTTCTCCACTTGGAAGTCACTCAAAAATAACAAGGAGAATGAGAAATAGATTTGAATGTCTTATCTTTGACATATAAGGGAATTATTTATATGGAGAAAAGTTGCCAAATATAAGTTAAAAATGCATGGACTAAACTTGCCCATCAAAAAAAAAAATGACTTTAAAATTGGCAAACAAAGGAAAACCCAGGTGTAGGCTCTACACAACAGTCAAATTTAAAACACAATAATCCAAAAAGGCTAAAAATAAAAGAATAAGCAAAACTATGCCAGATACATGGAACACAAAGAGAAGAGGGGTTGTAATAATACCAAGATCAGGATTAAGGAAGAGAAGCCTTCCTTGTCTTTGCATTATCATTTAACCTTGTTCTGGAATTATTATCCAATGCTAGACCAGAGAAAATATTAAAGGTATAAGAATTGGGAAAGAAATAAATCAAATTGTATTTGCAAATGACGTACCATTACTTCTTTATAACCCAAGAAAAGCAATGAGGAAACAAAAACAATAAAAGAATTTAGAAATGGCACGAAATCAACCTACAAAAAATATAAAATATTAGGGATGAACTTGGCAAGATACAGCCAGAAGGTGTATCAAAAACCCCATAAATGGAACCAGCAGTTAGCATTGTGGCTATGTCGCTGGACTCCCACGTAGTCGACCGCGGTTCGCATCCCAGACCCGGTGGCTTAGAACTCATGCCGGGCGTGTGTGCGTGTGTGCCCAAGATCCCGAGAGGAGAATGGAGGAGAAGGGATTGTGGTGTGACCATCCCCCTGGGGGATGATTTCTCGCTTTCTGTCTCTATGTCTCTCTCTGTCTGTCTGGTGAGCGCACGCGCCCTATAGCGAAAATCTCCCCCCCCCCCCCAAAAAAAATGACTATGATTTGCAAATTTGCATGTTAATGTGTATATGGGGTTGTTGTTTTAGGTAAGCTTCCCCCATGAAACAGACATTTGCATAGAAAAAGTTTGTTAGAAAAGTTTGTAGGAGAGTATAGAAAAAAACCTCTCAAAAAAAAAAAAAGAAAGAAAGAAAGAAG
>NW_006159655.1:231920-233194 GCF_000334495.1 Tupaia belangeri chinensis | reverse complement strand
CCCCCCCCCCCCCCAAAAAAAAAAACATAAAGTACTACAGGAAAACACAAAAGTGGATTAGAATAAAGGAAAGGGCATAGACATCTGTTATTCTTCATTATGATGATTCAATATCATCAACATTTATGTCATCCTAATTTAGTTAAAATTAAATGCAACCCATGAGTTTTTTGTGAAGCAAGAAAAGTTTAATTATACATTCACATAGAAAAAAATAGACAAGCTTAGCTAGAGAAAAACTGAAAAGAAAAGAAAGAGTGACAAGGCAGGGATAACCCTTTTACATATTAAAGCATAATATACAACTTTTATAGTTAAAATAGTGTAGAACTTACAATTTGAATAGGCAGATCAGTGAAACAGAATAGAAAGACCAGAAACAGATCTAACTACCTATAAAGGTCTAGTATATAATAATCTCTCAAATCAATGAGGACAATAGTAACCTTTTAAAATAACGCTCTTTGTGACAATAGGATAGCCTATTAGGAAAAAAATAAATAAAATTAGATTAGTTCCTCACAGTGTACACAGGTCCACATGGATTATAAATCCAATGTAAAAAATAAAACTATACAAGAACCTCAATTAAACATGAGTGGATCCCTCTAAAGCCTGAATATGGACAAACACTTTCGAACTATGATGAAAATTACAGATGAAATAAAAGAAAAGATAGCTATATTAAACCAAGTTATATATTAATGATAATGCTAATACATATTTTCATGGTAAAAGACATTATGTACAAAATTGAAAGGCAAATAACAAACTTGGAGAAAATACATACCACTATTCTTTGCAGCCTTATTTGTAATTATGATACTGAAAAATACCCAATGTTTTGGTAAGTGCATTTTATAGAGTACTGTGTAGTTATAAAAGAAATGAGGAGGATCTCTGTATGAACTAACATGAAGTGATTTCCAGAAGAAATTATGTAAAAATGGTTAATACCAATAGGCATTTATGGCACCTAACTTTGGACATCTGACATCTTGGTTTGGTAAGAAGAAATGTTAAATATAGGCAAAAGTTGAAACATAGGAAATTCAAAAAGTTTGTGGAAAAAGTAAAGTGTCAGTGTATTTTGGTATAAAAATTTTTGAAATCTTGCATTTTTTTTCTTTTTTTTTTTTTTTGGAGAGGTTTTTGCTGTAGGGTGCATGCGCTCGCCAGAGAGAGAGAGACAGAGAGACAGAAAGTGAGAAATCACCCCCCGGGGGATGACCATGCCACAATCCCTTATCCTCCATTCTCCTCTCTGGATCTTG
>NW_006159655.1:225161-231694 GCF_000334495.1 Tupaia belangeri chinensis | reverse complement strand
GTAACTGCATTTTATAGAGTATTGTGTAGTTATAAAAGAAATGAGGAGGATCTCTGTATGAACTAACATGAAGTGATTTCCAGAAGAAATTATGTAAAAATGGTTAATACCAATAGGCATTTATGGCACCTAACTTTGGACATCTGACATCTTGGTTTGGTAAGAAGAAATGTTAAATATAGGCAAAAGTTGAAACATAGGAAATTCAAAAAGTTTGTGGAAAAAGTAAAGTGTCAGTGTATTTTGGTATAAAAATTTTTGAAATCTTGCATTTTTTTTCTTTTTTTTTTTTTTTGGAGAGGTTTTTGCTGTAGGGTGCATGCGCTCGCCAGAGAGAGAGAGACAGAGAGACAGAAAGTGAGGAATCACCCCCCGGGGGATGACCATGCCACAATCCCTTATCCTCCATTCTCCTCTCTGGATCTTGGGCATGCATGCACATGCACCCGGTGTGAGTTTAAGCCACTGGGTCCGGGACTCGAACTACTACATAGGAGTCCAGCAACATAGCCATTATGCTAACTGCTGGTCCCAAATCTTGCACAATTTTTTAATAATATGCATATAAACCAGAAGATATCAAGTTTATTCTCTATAACAATTAGAGCCAGGAATCATGGTAGAAAAGATATGAGATGACACTTCTCTTACACTTCTATCATTTTTATAATTTGATTTTTAAAGCATGCGTTCTACATATTAGAAAAATAAGAAGAATCAATCATGGAAAGGGAGAAAAAACAAAAACTGATAGCAAAGTGAAACAAATAAATCTAGTTATATTTCAAATCAGTAGCATAACCACACTGAAGAGAAAGAAAGAAAAACGAAATAAGGAAAGATGAATAGGAAGTAAGGAAGGAGATAGAGAAATAATTTAAGTAGTTTATGAACACACCATCTGTCTGCATATCCTCTGTCTCAAGCATGGTGGGATGTAAGGTATGGAGAAGAATTACAAAGAAATCCTGAATTATTTAAATGTGTGTTAGGACTCACAAATAAATAAATGTCTTAGTGTTGTTGGGAGCCAGAGTTCCCCCTGTGGCAGTAATGGACTTACAAATATGGAATGAGAAAGCCAAGAAAGAGACTTGTTGAGATGGTATTGATGTAAACTCTTGATTTTTGTTTTAAGTTTATTGGTGTGTTTATTTACATGAATGAGACACACACACACACAGAGGTAACCCCAATAGGGTCTTCACACCATGACCTACTGCTATTTCAGCTGGCTTAGATCACAGCATGCATCATGCTTAGGGAGGTCTCAGGATGTGAACCCAATTGGATGTAGGTCCAGTTTCTATTTCCACTGCACTGACACCTTGCTCCCCAACTCATGATATCTAAAGCATGTATGTGTATATGCATGATTGGATTGCTTGCACGTGTTGTATGCATTTGTGTGTACATATTTGTGTGTGTATATATATATATATATATATATATACACACACACACACACACACATTTCTAACCTTTATACATTGAAAAGGCTAAGCAACAAAGACACCTCAGTAACAATAAATATACTTAATACCAAATCTTTGTCTCTAAATCTATTCCTACTTGAAGGAAACAGATGTATTCAGAGATGTGACTGAGTTTGGGACAGGAGTAGAATAGACATGAGATGAGTCTCTTTATACCAGATAATTAGGAAACACATGAAGAAAAAATTTATGGGACATGTAACAAAGACGTAGAGTGAAACTGAAGGGGCTCCCACTTGTTTGGGACTATCTGAATTATCAAAATATTTAAGTAAGGAATTATAATCCATCAAAAAATTAGAATTAATGAATACACTTATAGTACATAAATATATCAATAAATGGGGAAGAACTTATGGAAGGCTGTTATGGGTCAACTAGTAACTGTGAAGGAAATGCTGGAGATGGAGAATCAACACTTGGCAATTATCATAGTAAATACTGGATCAGGCCAGAATCACCAGTGGATGCTAAATAAAGGAGTAAATTTTGGTAACAGAATATTTGTATTACTTCAAGTAGATTCTCCACAAACTATTAGTTGTAAAGAATCAAAATATCAGTATTTATACAGTAGGAAAAGTAGGCATATTTTCACCAAGCAATCAACATAAATATTGCCTATTCAATTTAGATGAACTTTAGGCATCCCTAGATATGATATCTTGAGAAAGTCCCCTGTGAAATAGTCTGGCTGAGAATTCATAACCTCAAACTCATAATGAGGGCTATTATACCAATACCAAATGAGAAATACTTTATTTAAAAAGATGAAAATTTTATTTTTCAAAATTGTTAATGTCATAAAAGACAAAGAAAGTCTGAAATGTTTCTGATTAAAGAAGACTAGAGGGACTAGCAGATGGTATAGCAGTTACATTGCTAGACTCCCACATGGCCGACCACAGTTCGAGTCCAGACCCAGTGGCTTAAAAATCATACCAGGCGTGTATGTGTGTGTGCCCAAGGTCCTGGGAGAAGAATGGAGGAGATGGGATTGCAACATGGTGGTTCCTCCTTGGAAGTGAGTTCTCATTTTCCCTCTCACTGTTTGTCTCTCTTGAGTGTGCATACCCTAAGGCAAAAATCTCTTAAAAAAAAAAAAAAGAAGAAGAAGACTAGATACATAGGAAATACACTGTGAAATGTTTAGGGATAAAGGGGCAAAGCATATGCACGCAACTCAATCGTTAATGGCTCTGAAAAAATTAAACATATATTAATATTCTGCATTGGATTTGAAAAACAGTACAAGTAAACTTCAAAAGTTTATGGAAAGATAGAGTTGTAGTAATTTATTTTGGTGCAAACATTTTTTGAAATTCATGCATAGTTTTTTTTATAATATATATTTTCCATAAAGTTCTTGAAGACCTCTCATTTCTATAAAACAAAATAAAATTTTATTTTGAAATTTGTTCAGATGTGCTTTATGGATGGCCTATTATGAGGTCAAGTGTACATCTTCTATGTGTGTGCTTGTAAATAGTGTATATTCTACAGTTGTTGCAAATGTGTATTATAAATATCATTTATATCCTTTTGTCAATTATATTGTTGTATTTCCTATATTCTTGCTGAATTTTTGCCTTCCTAGTCTAGGAAATATTGAAAATGGCATCTTGAAATATTCCCTATGATAGAACGTTTGTTCATTTCTCTTATCGTTTTGAAATTGTTTACCCAATATAGTTGGGAGTTTTGACATTAGCTGTACATAAATTTGGAACTCTGTAGTTCAGATAAACTGAATATTTTATTAATATTTAATAATCTACTTTATCTCTGGCATTACTTTTTGCCTCAGAATACACTTTTTCAGTATTTCTGTGAGCTACACAATATTGGTTTGTTGTGTCCCTTGTGAACAATATCAAGCTACATTTTTTACCCAGAGTGCCTTTTAACAAGAGCATTTGGTCCATTTACACATTTACAATTGTCTACAGATTCACAATAGGTGGTAATCTGGTTTCATTTCTGCTATACATTTTTAATGTTTTTGTTTTTGTATTTTTCTATTTCCTGCTCTCGTTTAGGTCCTTTGAATTGAAAAGCATTCCTATCCACATCCCATTCTATTTTATTCTTTAAATCATTACCCCAAATTTTTAATATGCACATGTAGTTTAGATTCTAGCCTTAGTAACTATATTTTGCCACTTGCCGAACAGTACAAAGCCCCTGGTACAAAGATCTGCTTTGCTACTTAGTGTCTAAGGACTCTTAGCCTATGACTTACCAAGAAAAACAGAATTCCCAAACTGATTTATAGAATCCCCATTTTAGATCCACTGCCAAATTATATCAGGGTTTTAGGAGAGACCAGTCAGAATGACGTTAGAAGTCACACATTTAGAATCGGATCTGTGGGTGGATAGTACATAAATATATAAATAAATGGGGAAGAACTTACGAAAGGCTGTGTGGGTCAACTAGTAACTGTGAAGGAAATGCTGGAGATGGAGAATCAGCACTTGGCAATTATCGTAGCAAATACTGGATCAGGCCAGAATCACCAACGAATGCTAAATCTAGGAGTAAATTTTGATAACAGAATATTTGCATAATTTCAGGTAGACTCTTCACAAACTGTTAGTTGCAAAGAATCAAAATATCAGTATTTATACAGTAGGGAACGTAGACATATTTTCACCAAGCAATCAACATAAATATTGCCTAATCAATTTAGATGAACTTTAGGCATCCTTAGATATGATATCTTGAGAAAATCCCCTGTGAAATAGTCTGGCTGAGAATTTATAACCTTAAACTCATAATAAAGGCTATCATACCAATACCAAATGAGAAATACTTTATTTTAAAAAGATGAAAACTTTATTTTCAAAATTGTTAATGTCATAAAAACCATTAGTTTTGCTCCCCTTAAACTGAATACAGTATAAGTATCTGTAAATTTATAGGTTTATTTTATAATTTCCAAGTAAATATTGAAGAGGGGTATGATTGAAGGTTTTGAGAACATTCTGTGCAGTGTTAGAGTATGGGAATAATGGGGATTTGAGCAGGAGAGGCCAGGAAGCTATACTAGGTGAGTGAAACAGAATTGAAAAGTGAAAGCCAAGATAAAATAGACACATTGACATCCCATTTTGCATAAATGGTTTTTGCAAAAAACTTGGAGACAAAAGCTTGGGGAAAAATAAAATTTTAAGAAATGGCTAATGTTTTCTTGACTTAATAGCAAATGCAGATATTTCAACAAATTATTTTTTACTGCTTTTATGTAATCCAACTGACATAAACTGTCACCAGGACAGGCAGAGGCAGTCAGCAGTTTGACTGGGATTAGGTTATAAGTGGCCTTTTTGTTCAGAAGTTTTTTAAATGGATGCAGAGGAAATGTCAGACTACAAGTAGAATTAGAAAATAAAAACAACATCTCTTCAGGACAAGGGATAAAATAAACTGAAAAATGTTACCATCACACTTGCTAGGACTTTAAAAATGCTTGAGTTTATCTTCATCTTCAAGGTGGAAAGCTTCCCAGGGATGATCTATCAGAATGAGTAAGAGCCACTTGTTATGGTTGTTATTATGACTTATACTTGCAATCATTTTTAACTTAGGATGACATTGAGTGAAATGATAAATGATGAGAATATTTTGATTTCTGGGTAAGGTTTCTACAAAGCAAATTCCACAAAGTATAAGGAGATAAGTTTGTTATCATATACAGGTCAAAGATCAATATTTCTTGTTTCTATCTTGACTAAATAAAAACTGTGGGATCTTCTATCACAGAGAGGTACTATAAAGTTTAATGTGAATCATTATTTATGATAATGACCTGGGAAATTTGGAATATCTATGTAGTTACTAACAATTTTCTTAGATCTATCATCCTACTTCTGACATCTTTATTTAATAAGAAGAGATGGAGAGATTTTATTTTAAAAGTTCCTATACAAGGATTTGCTTATTTCATTGAATTCTTGGTGATTCCTTTTTCCTGACACATATGGAGATCTGGAGATGCAGAACTCAGCCTCAGAGCTGGAGGCCTCAGGATGAGGGCTGATAGGGACCAAAGTCTGCAACCTGGTGGCTCTTCCAGAGTTGGGCAGCAACTCTCTTTAGACTCAGTTCCCTGCTGGATCCTTCATCCTGCACTATCCTCACCTGAGCTCGCTCTGAGCCAGCCAGCAGGAAGTTCACCCGCAGGCGACAGGCACAGTACTGAAGCCATGCTCACTTGTGTTTTTTGTTCATCTGTGCATGGTCTAGTGTTTCATTTTTTTAAAGTTTATTTTATTTATTTCTTCCATGAGAGAAACAGGGACAGAGGCAGAGACAGGAACCCCAACAGGGTCTTTGTGCTGCGACCTAACCCAAGTCTAAACCAGCTCAGAAAATGGACACACGCACATGCCTTGCAGGTTCAGTGAGGTCCAGAATGTGAACCCAGGGTCTTTTCAATGTGGGTCTATTTGTGTTACTGCTGCACCACTGTCTGGTCCATATCGAGTGTAATTTGTGTAAATTGTGTGAAGGGATTGCTGTGTAGCCATCCCCTCGGGGGAAAGGGGCTGATTTTTCACTTCCTGTCTCTCTGTCTTTCTGTGCCTCTCTGGTGAGTGTACACACCCTTTGGCAAAAAATAACTTTTATAGAAACAAAAACAAAATCCAAATATATAATCTATAAACATTATTTTAGTTTATCTGCATCAATTTTTGGTGACATTCTATTCCCTTTATGCTCAAAGTTCTTTCCTAAACCAGTGAGACTGAAGGCTATCTTTTTTCTTTTTATTTTTTTTTAATTTATATTTAATCACTATATACCTTTACAGTGCACTACATTGCTTTTTCCAGCTCCAATATGCTGCATATCAGTCAAGATAAAGACATTACCATACACATTATCATCACCAAATAACCTTTCTTTGTTTCTTTTTTCCTTTTATTTATTTATTTTTTGGAGAAGTTTTTGCTATAGAGTATGTGAGCTTGCCAGAGAGATAGAGAGAGACAGAGAGACAGAAAGCAAGAAATCACCCCCAGGGGGATGGCC
>NW_006159655.1:224021-224675 GCF_000334495.1 Tupaia belangeri chinensis | reverse complement strand
ATCCATTCATCTGTTTGTGGGCATTTGGGTTGTTTCAATGACTTAGCAATTGTGAATAGTGCTGCAATAAACATCAATGCACAAGTTTACAAAGAGATTTTTGATATAGTGTATGTGTATTCACTGGAGAGACAGAGAGACAGAAAGTGAGAGATCACCTCCCAGGGGAAGGCCATGCTTTAATCCCTACTCCTCCATTCTCCTCTCGTGATCTTGGGCATGCATGCATAAGTTTAAGCCACCGGGTCTGGGACTCAAACTGTGGTCGACTAAATGGGAATCCAGCAACATAGCCATTATGCCAACTGCTGGTCATGATTCTTCCTATTTTATCCCCCTTGCACAGTATTGCTTTGGTGATATGGGGCCTTTTATTATTCCAGATATATTTTATTATTGTTTTCTCTATTTCTTAGAGGAATATCTCTGGTAGTTTGATTGGAATTGCACTAAATTTGTAGATTAATTTGAGTAGGATTGACATTGTGATTATATTACTTCTTCTAATCCAGAAACGTGAGATGTTTTTCCACTTTTCTTGCAACAGTTTTAATTTACTTTTTTTTTTAAAGTTAAAAATTCCTTAATTTTTTATTCCTGGTACCACTACCACAATTTACAGGGCAATATACCTGATGTAATGAAAAGAAAAAG
>NW_006159655.1:200595-223879 GCF_000334495.1 Tupaia belangeri chinensis | reverse complement strand
CAAGAAGGGTTTCCTGTTTAAGCTGCAGTAACTTTTCTGACTATGGATCATCGTTCTTCCTGTGGCAGAATTTTACAGTTCCTTCTAATGCATTTGGGACAGCTGTCTCAAAGTAACCTGCAGCTTTCCTGACAACTCCTTGCTTTCTCTCCTGCTGAGAACTGTAGCCCTTTTCTGCTGTTTTTAGAACCTCCTGCTACCATATCCACCACTTCCACCACCAGATCCATAACCACCACCATAAGGACTGCCCAAACTTCTTCCACCAAAACTGCCCCCTTTCATGGGTCCATAATTTGATTGCTGTTGTCCACTATAATTTCCAAAATCATTATAGTTTCCACCACCACTGTAGTTACCACTGCCAAAATTTCCTCCTTCATTGTAACCATCATATCCTCCACCACCACCACCACATCCACCGCCTTGGTTTCCATATCCTGGTCCACCACCACCATAGCCACCTCTACTACTATAACCAGGACCACCGCCATAGTTGCCACCATCACCTCCAAATCCATTATATCCACCATCACCTCCTCCATAACTACCTCTGCTGCCACCACCTCCACCACCGCAGCCTCCTCCACCACCTCCAAAGTTTCCTCCACGACCCATAAAGTTGCCAGACCCACCTCCACGACCTCTTTGTGATCCAGCAGACTGCATCTCTTGTTTAGAAAGGGCCTTTTTCACTTCACAATTATGCCCATTAATAGTGTGGTATTTCTGAACAATTTTATCAACTGTATCATGATCATCAAAAGTTACAAAAGCAAATCCTCTCTTTTTCCCACTCTGTCGATCTTCCATAATGTCTATGGTTTCAATCTTGCCAAACTTTTCAAAGTAGTCTCTCAAATTATATTCTTCCATATCTTCTTTAATACCACCAACAAAAATTTTCTTCACTGTTAGATGGGCACCAGGCTTTACAGAATCCTCTCTAGAAATAGCTCTCTTTGGTTCCACTACACGTCCATCAACTTTGTGTGGCCGGGCTCACACTGCTGCATCCACTTCTTCAACACAAGAGAAAGTCACTAAACCAAAGCCCCTGGAACGTTTTGTTTAGGGGTCTCTCATTACCACACAATCTGTGAGTGTGCCCCATTTCTCAAAATGTTCTCTTAAACTATCATCTGTAGTTTCAAAGCTCAGGCCACCAATGAACAGTTTTCTCAACTGCTCCGGTTCCTCCGGTTCCTTTGGATCATGACCCTCCTCCCCTGGCGGCGCCGACGGCCGGAGTCGGGCTGGGGGTGACCGGGCGGCGGTTTTACCTCCATTTTGAGACTGGACTCGCCTCTTCCAACTCGAGTTCAATATGGGACCCTTAATTTACTTTTTAAGTGTTTCTTGGTTTTCCTTGTAGAGATCTTTGATGTCTTTGGTAAGGTTTATTCTTAGATATATTATTGGTTTTATGACTATTGAAATGGGATTGTTTATACAATTCTGTCTCAGTTTGTCTATCATTTGCGTATAAAAATACTATAGGTTTTTGTATCCTGATTTTGTATCCTGCTACTTTACTATATTCATTTATCACTTCCTAGAGTTTTGTGTGTGTGCCTGTGTGTGTGTGTGTATTCTTTTGGATTTTCTATGTATAGCATTATATCATCTGCAAATAGAGATAATTTCACTCCACTTCTTTTCCTATTTGGGTGCCTTTTATTTGACTCTCTTTTCTTATTCCACTGCTAGAACTTCCAATACTATGTTAGAAAGGAATAGAGAAAGTGGGCAACCTTGTCTTGTTTCAGTTTTTAATGGAAAAGCTTTCAGTTTCCCCCCCCATTCAGTGTGATGTTAGCTATGGGTTTGTCATAGATGGCTTTTATTGTTCTGAGCTATGTCCCTTCTGTACCTATTTTGCTGAGAGTCTTAACCATGGAGGGATGTTGTATATTATTATTAAATGCTTTTCCTACATCAGTTGATATGATCATACAGATTTTATCTTTTCTTTTGTTAATGTGATATATTACATTTATCGTTTTGCACAGGCTGATGTGCTGAAAGTTCCAAAGTTACACTCAGGCCTCATTGATACACTTAAGAGAGGAGCCCCTCCAAGACCAGACCTGAATCTCTTGGCGGGCAAGCCCAGGCTGCCAGAGTGCTGGGTGACAGAGTGGCAAAAGTTCCAAAATAACTCCCAGGGCATAGGGGTGCACTCATGGGAGGAGGTCTGCTGAATCAGCTGAACTTACATTTTTATTGTAAGAATTGCTCTCCTGAAAAATCAGTTTGTCCTATGTTGGTTTTCTTATATGTTCGTTAGTCAATGTGAAGGGAGACTGTGACAATGGAATTCAGAAGAGACAGAAAAAAAAAAAACCTACAAAGGGAATACTCCTTTATGTAAAAGTATTGAAGAAATAACACACTGAACTGGTACTAGGGGTTGAATTATACTCCCTGCTCCCGAATTTATATGTTGAATCTCCCTAACTCCTAGTACCTCCGAATGTTTGGAAATAAGGTCATTGCAGATGTAATAAAGATAGATCAGACCGGGTAGAGTGGACCCCTAATTCAATATAACTATTATCTTTATAACTGAGAGAAATTTGGATACACTCACTCAAACAGGGAAAATGCTATGTGGAACTGGAAGCAGAAATTGGTTGATTTAGCCACAAAGGAGCCAAAGATTGTCAGAAAACCATTTGAATCTAGAAGAGAGGCTATGAACCAACCCTGGGGATCCTAGACTTACTTATAGCTTCTAGTACTACAAGATAAATTTCTATTTTTTTTAGCCACCTTGTTTGTAGTACTATGAGTAGGCACTACACATTGCGCTCTCTTCTCCTCTCATTGAGTTGTCTTCCCTGAGAACTAGCTGCAGGTGGCAGCTGGGCTCACACATTTAAATCATGGAATTGACTGACATCTGGGGCCAATTCAGCCTCCCAAATTAACGTCACAAGATTTGAGGCAGTAAACCTAAACAGACTTTGCTGATTCTGTAATCTTTTGTTGTAACCTTCAAACGATGTATGTATAAACTTGACCCCTGTCTTAGTGACAGGGAATCATTGATCTTTAGTTGATTTACGAATACTTTGTTCTTAAGGTATATAACCTAAGCCTGTGTTCAATGATGATACAGACCGTTCTGTCTGGTCATCAGCAGAGCACCAAGTGCTGCTTATTTAAGTAATGAACTCCTCTCTTCTCCTCCTGGATCTCTGGGTGTATTTTCTGGAATCAATAAACATTATGGGCAAGACTCCATTTGGGTCTTCCCATGTATAGATACTTTGCGAGCAAAGCTTTATGAAATTAACACAACTAGAATTCAGCAAACTTTGATTTTTGACCTATTATTACACTACCTTTTTGACTTAGAAAAGGTCAATCAGCATTTCTATCTTTTATAGTAATTTCCACAGCTAAAAAGGGAAGCAACATGTTAAGTTAGAATTCCTTAGACACACACAGACACACACACACACACACACACACACACACAGGTATCTTTATAATTTTAAAAAGAGGACCATCCAAAACATTTTATTTATGTCACTTACAAATACATTTTCTATAATAAAATAAAACTGAGAAATTTAAAAAATCTCATTTTAAAGTAAGAATAATGAGTAGTACATGTTAAAATAAGAGTATATTTACAAATGTATAATTATGGAATAAAACTGTATTCTACTAAACAAGAAAACAACAACACAATTTAGAAGAGTGGCATTGTTTTATTTTTGTGCAAATCTCCTCAGTGTCTGCTATATTATATATAACTGAATTCCTTAATATAGCCCATTTTTTATATATGCTTTACATTCCATTCAGTCATTAGCAATGTGTTGTTTTCATTTCAGTGCAGAAAAATTCAGACACACACAAATTTATAGATGGAGGAATGTTTTAATTGGCTTTTCTGAGAAGATATAAACGTTTGACTTTCACACCAAGACTTTATCTTTTTTTTTTTTTTTGAGAAGGTGCACTATGGAACTGGAAATCTTATCAATGACTTTTTTGTTCTCTCTTTCTTTAAACTCACATGGCTTTCTTGTGTGTCGAATGGCTTTTTTTATCCCTGTATGATTTTGTGTCATATTATGCTGGTCATTTAGAAAGTATTGGATCACTGAATTATGCTGGTGTTCCAAGTATTGCCACACTTCACTATTTAATATTTCTTGAAAATCACGTTGTCTAATAAGTTATTAAACTCACAGTTACAGATACAAGTTTTCCAGTGAAGTAAGTCAGGCTCAGAAAAGAAAATACCACATGTTCTCACTCCTATGTGAAAATGGAAAAGGGTGACCTCATATCAGTAGAGTGTGTGACCTCATATCAGTAGAGTGTTGAAGAATGACTACTAGAGGCTGGAAAGGGCAGGAGGGGAGTTGGCGGGAAGTTGGTTAATAAAAACAAAATTACAAATGGATGACAGGAACAATTTCTAGTGTTATAAAGTGGAGTGAATATAATTAATAATAATTTACTGTATATCTCAGATTTACCATAAAAGAGAATCTTGGATATTCCCAGCACAAAACAATGACAAATGGTTAAGATGCTGGGTATCCTAATTATCCTGATTTAACCATTGCACGTTCTAATCTTGTACTGAAAAATCACATTGTACCCCACAAATATATATGATTATTATATATAGCAAATTAAAAAAAACACAAGGTTCTAATTTTTGCTTGAATGCTCAAATTCTGCCAATACTAAAAAACAATTGTTTTTCTGAAAGCAACAAGTTAACTATGTTCATTTTTGAGAAAATTATTGGTAAGTTCCCAAGTCTCAATGACCATAGTCTGCCCTTTCCAACTTATTTTCTATAACAAAAATGCTACCCAATGATTTAATTTTGAGATTCCTCAAAAGTACTTTGTTTATAATTTCCACTTTATCACACAGAATCTTAAAAACATGTATGTTTCCATGTAGGCATTTAATAAAATTAATAACTTTTACTGTTTCATCAAGTATATTCTTGAGTGAAATTGACTTTTTTCTCTGTGAGTGGATGATGAAAAACAAATAGATAAACAGACAAGAGATATCAGTACAGTTTTGTGCACGAGTGGTTATATCCACCGTTATTTTTGCGTCAATAAAATTGTTGACCCAGTGATAAAGACAAATACTGCCCAGATATTATTGTAAAAAGTATTTATTCCATGAATGTCCTGAAATGATCCTGCAGTTCCTTTAAAAGCTTGCAGACCACAGTTTGAGAATCACTGGTCTAGATGACTGAAGTCTTTAACATGTATTTCTTTCACATTTTTCCATAAAATTTTCACATAAATCATTTTATAATATGTAAAACATTTTGGTGATGGTTGTAATTTACTTACTCAATATTCAGTCATGGAAGTACTAGGAATAAGAAGAAAAGCCACCATCTAACTCCCCGGGGTACCAGGAATGTAGGTAGACCTCCCCCAAAGTCAATGTCAGCAGCGTATGAAAGTTAGATAACTGGATGCATGCCCCAGACTATCCTGTGAATGGAAGATGAAATGTTTTGTTTTCTCCTGGCAAGAAAACATCTTGAATTGTCATAGTCAGAGAAGACAGGACTGATTCCATGTGCCAATTTTCTCAGCATAGCGGTTTTCTATTATTTATGAGCCTGTGTTGATGTATATTTTGAATTATATTCTCAATACAAACATCAAATTTCATTTGAGGAACCCAATTGCTGCTGAATGTCAGGAACCTTTCTTAAAAATTTCATACAGTTACTTTTTATATCTGAACAAGTAGTGGTATTCACAATTTTTCAGCATTAACATTTAACTCAAAGGAACAAGTTACAATTACTGTGAAAACATTTAACGAATATTTTAATAAAAACATTTACATTCCAAGTGAATGGAAATGGTTTCAATCTAACTCAGACATTGAGATTTACTAGGCTTGTGCCCTAAAGGACATAATTGTAAAATTCAATTATATTGTATCTATCTATATCCATTGCATCTAGAATCAAAGACATTTACTGTTGGTAATAAAATAATTTAATGGTGTATGTAGTGATTTTTAATAGATGCTTGCTTGGAGAAATAAATTACTATTAAATTCAATAAAATCCCATTTGATTTTTGTAGGTAGTATGAATGCTGAGTAGTTTTTGTTCTAAAGTCACAGCCAAAGGTAAGTAATTAAAGAGAAAAACAGAATTGATTACAAAGAAAACCTGTTTTATAGTATTTTGTTTCAGTCGTATTGGTCTTTTAGTTATAACCGCTTAATAGGATGCTGTGCACTACTGATAAAAACTATTTCTCAGATCAAACTTTTAAAAGATTGATAGATAAATGCAATGTAGAGAAGAATCCACTGAAGAAGTTACTACTTAGAAACTCTTTCAAACTCAAGAATCTTCAAAACGATTCTGTCCTAGGGAACCATCAGTTAGCGTAATGGCTATGTCACTGGACTCCCACGTAGTTGACCGCAGGTCGCGTCCCTGTCCCGGTGGCTTGAAACTCATGCCGGGCGCGTGTGCATGTGTGCCCAAGATCCAGAGAGGAGAATGGAGGAGAAGGGATTGCGGCGTGACCATCCCCTCTGGGGGGTAAGTTCTCGCTTTCTGTCTCTATGTCTCTCTCTGTCTGTCTGGCGAGCGCACGCGCTCTATAGCAAAAAAAAAAAAAAAACTCTAAAAAAAACTCTAAAAAAAAAACCAAAACAAAACGATTCTGTCCTAGAAAAGGAGAAAGGAAGAAAAGAGAAAATTAAAGCAGAAGAGAAGGACTTTAAAGGTATTTTTCTATTTCATATCTTTTACCATTTTATCATAGTGCTTTGCACATAGTGGGTGTTAAAATGTCTCAGCATCTCTCAATAGCTGGAAGAAAGTTACAAAGCATCATGATCTAGTCCTGTAAACTACTTTATACCTGTATTTTATTTAAAATATGTGATTGTTATTTACAATTGTAATGTAATAACACCATGGATATATAGTTTAGAATCAGAGGATTGGTTTTGAATAGAGTCAGTGATGATTATGGGAATGAAAAGTATCTCTCAGAAGGAAAAATAATTAACAAAAGTAGTCAGGGATACAGAAACATTAAATTTCCTCATACTGGGAGAAATTATAGTCTTCTGCAGGGATCTTGATATTTAAACAAAAATGTTCAAGCGATTTTGATGTGTTTGGCTTGTAGATTGCAGGAGGCTAGAAATTAAGGCAAGGGCCAACTCAGGTGTTGGAGGACAATGAGAGCAAGCTTCCATTTGCTCCATGAGGAAGTGACCTTAACCGTTAGAATTGTGGTAATCAGTAAGAGTCACAGAGTTACAGATTCTCTATGTTTTTAATTTTCTTGTTAATCAAACTATTTATAGACTTCTATGTCCGTAATGTTAAGTAAGATAAATGTATTATTATGTTGAGTAGGATCACCATCTGAGTGGAATGATTATAATAACGTACAACAAATACTGAAGTGAAAAATTAAGAAATTTTTACTTTGTACATTCTTGCCCAGGAAAAAGAAATGTTCAGATTACCTTACATTGTGTTTAGATAACTATTTTACATTTCAAAATATTTTCATGATTATCTCATTTTAGCTTTATAGTCCAGAAGTTTTTATATATTTTTTCCTGTTCCAGAATACTGATAAATATTCTTTGCTTGAACAAACTTTGCTCAGATTTCCGAACCGTCTTCTAATCATGTCTGTGTACTTCTTTGAAAAATCCAGTTTCAGCAACAACCTTGCTAAATCAGTTTAACAACAATCCTCCACCTTTGATAACTGATCCTATTGATACCTGATGAAATTCTTTCATCTCTGCCATCCCCCCTTCTTTGAAAAATCCAGTTTCAGCAACAACCTTGCTAAATCAGTTTAACAACAATCCTCCACCTTTGATCCTATTGATACCTGATCAAATTCTTTCATCTCTACCATCCCCCAGGTCATATCTGATCACCCTGGCCTGTCTTCATCAGTATTTTGTTAGGCCAGTTTAACCAGAATCCCCTTTACCCTTCATGCTTCCTCTTAGGGATTTTTCCGTCCACCACATCCCCCCATCATGTTCCTTAGCTATACATTCCACTTGCTCATGACGTAGATTGGAGTTGAGTCCAATCCCTTTTCTCCACTGAAGAGTCCAGTTGTGGTGGTTCCTATGACCATCACAATGATCCTTAAAGTCTGCCTTACCGTGCTTTAACAAGTATCATTGGATATTTTTTCCCTCTAACAATACCAATGGTTTTTAAATAATTCTAAAACCTGAACAGTAAGTTCCTTTCAAGTGGTGATTTTCAAAAATGGGTGAAGGAGAGCATGTTCTTCTGGAGGGAAGTTTCATTTGAAAACTGGAGATGCCTAACATTTTAGGGCCTATCAGGCAAGAGTACATATACAGGCCCGTGTTTTCTATGTTCTCTCTTAACAAATTATTAAATAAGCTATACTGTTTTCATATATTCAGAAATATACCTTTATGATGAATGAATAAAAATATTTATAAAAACTCAGGGTTTTAATATAATAAAAAGATAAGAGAATGTAAAAAAATCACTAAATGTATTTATTATTGTCCATGTCTGAAGGCTCTTTCCAGAAATGGTGATTTGGAATGATTAATAGAATAAAGGCAAATGTAGCCCAGAAATTATTTTATATGTATTTCCTGAAGGGTTTGGACAACATTATAGCAAAATCATGATAGATAGCTATGATATAAATTTTCATGTAATTTGTGGACTATTGATGACAATGGCATAGTATGCAACCTCTCTTAGATTGTCGTGGTTCTTAAATCATTTTCATTAATTTCCATTTGAAGAAACTTCGATCTAAGGCAGTAACAACTTCAATTGTCAGTAAAACTCAGTCCTAAAGCAACACCTAGATTTGGAAAAAAATCATGATTTCACATAATGTGTTAAAAAATGTGACAGAGCCAAATATGATATATTATCTTAACCAAAGAAAGCAGTGTAAATTATTTTAATTTTATCATATACATTTCTATTGCTTATATTTTGATTTTTACTATTTCCAAAGCAATAGATAGATCTATAAAATATTCCTAAAATTTCTATTATTTGAAAAAATTCAGTGCTAAGAAATTAAAACTAAAACAAAAAAATATAGATTTGTTGCTCCATTTGTTAAATTTTTTTCCCCAGAGGGTAATTGCACACCAGAGAGAGAGGAGTAGGCACGCGCTGTGGGGCCTAGTTATGCTGTAATCCCTTCTCTTCCATCTCTCCCTCCTTTCAGGGTTTTGGGCACATATGCACATGTGCCCGGCATATTTCTCAAGACACTGCGTCTGAGACTCAAACTGTGTGGTAAGCCATGTGGAAGCTGACTGCCTTAACCACCATCTCATGAAGCTGACCCTTAAATGTTTTTTAGTTGAGGGAACCAGCAGTTAGCATAATGGCTATGTCACTGGACTCCCACGTAGTCGACTGTGGTTCGCGTCCCGGACCCGATGGCTTAAAACTCACGCCAGGCACGTGTGCATGCATGCCCAAGATCCCTAGAAGAGTACGGAGGAGAAGGGATTGCTGCGTGGCCATCCCCCCTGGGGGGTGATTTCTCGCTTTCTGTCTCTCTGTCTCTCTCTGTCTGTCTGGCGAGCGCACATGCCCTATAGCACAAACTTCTCAAAGAAAAATAAAATTAAGCTACAACATTCCTTCATGATCAAGACTTTCAGAAAAATCTGCATAGAAGTGTCATTTCTCAACACAATAAAAGATATCTATGAAAAATCCATAGCTAACAACCCTATAGCACAAACTTCTCAAAGAAAAATAAAATTAAGCTACAACATTCCTTCATGATCAAGACTTTCAGAAAAATCTGCATAGAAGTGTCATTTCTCAACACAATAAAAGATATCTATGAAAAATCCATAGCTAACAACAACCTGAATGGAGAAAAGCTGAAAGCTTTTCCACTAAAAATAGGTACAAGACAAGGATGCCCACTTTCTCCACTCCTTTTCAATATAGTAATGGAAGTGCTCACCAATGCAATCAGAAAAATAAATAAATAAATAAAAGGCATTCAAAATCTATAGCATTTCTATATATGAACAGCAGGCAGACTGAGATAGAACTGAAAAAAATAATTCCATTTACCATAGCCACAAAAAGTATAAGATACCTAGGAATAAATCTAACCAAAGGAAGTTAAAGACTTCCATAAGAAAAACTATAAGAAGCTAAGAAAAGAAATTAAAAACAACACAAAAAAGTGGAAGGACATCCCATGTTCCTGGATTGGAAGAATTAATGAAATCAAAATGGCAATTCTACCCAAATTAATCTACATATTTAATGCAATCCCCATTAAAGTGCCAGTAACATTCTTCACAGATCTACAAAAGACAATCATACAATTTATCTGTAATAGATAAGGTTTATTATTTGTTGACGAGAATGTATATGGTGGTTTCAACGGGGCTGGACTGAGGTGTATATTATGCTGGGTAAGGTCTCTTCACAATCTAAATGATGTATAACAATTTAATGTATGAATAATAATAAAATTTTTTAAACAAAAAAAATCTCATATTGCCAAAGCAATCCTGCACAAGAAGAGTGGAGTGGGTGGTATCTCACTCCCTGACCCCACAATATACTACAAAACTGTAATAATCAAAACAGTATAGTATTGGCACAGAAACAGACAGGTGGACCAATGGAACAGAATAGAGTCCCCAGAAATAAACTCCCAAACATACAGTCAATGGATTTTTGGCGAAGGGTATCTGTTGATCCAGTGGGAAAAGGAAAACTTCTTTAGCAAATGGTGCTGGAAAACTGGATATCCACCTGCAGAAAGTTGATTGACGAACCCCTACCTCTCACCATTGACTAAAATCAACTCAAAGTGTATCAAAGATCTAAACCCAAGACCTCAAACTATAAAACTACTGCTCGAAAACAGTGGGGAAACTCTCGGAGACATTGAGGTAAGCATAGACTTCTTAAATAAGACCCCCAAAGCACAGTCAATAATCCCAAAAATAGACAAATGGATTACATCAGATTAAGAAGTTTCAGTATATCAAAAAACACAGTAATTTGTGTGAATTGACAGCCCTCAGAATGGGAAAATATTTTTGCAAACTATGCATCAGATAAGGGGTTGATAACCTTAATACACAGGGAACTCAAGCAGCTTTCCCCCCCCAAAAAAAAAGATGATCAACCCTATTAAAAGATAAGAAAGTGAGCTGAAAAAAACTCTCTAAGGAAAACATACAAAAGCCAAAGACATATGAAAAAATGCTCAATATCCCTCATTATAAGGGAGATGCACATCAAAACCACAATAAGATATTACCTTACTCCAGTCTGAATGACTAAGATTTAAAAAAAAAAAAACAATAAATAGTAAGTGCTGGTGGGAGTGTGATGAAAAGGGAAATTTTCTACACTGCTAGTGAGAATGTAAATTAGTCCAGCCACTATGGAGAACAATATGGAGATTCCTCAATAATCTACAAAAAGAACTACCAAATGATCCATCAATCCCACTCTTTGTTATCTACCCAACGGACAGAAGAATCATTAGTCAAAAAGTGCTTGCTCATCAATGTTTATTGTGGAGTTATTCACAATTGCTAAGACATGGAACCGGTCCAAATGCCCCAAACAGATGAAAGGACTGGAAAAGTGTGGCACATATATTTTATAGAATATTACTCAGCCATAACAAACAAGACCCTGGCTTTTGACAGAAAATGGATCAATATGGAAGATTTACTGCTGAGTGAAGCAAGCCAGGCTATGAAAGAGAGACATTACATGTCTCCACTTAATATGTACCAAATGTCTGCACCCTAGACCTGAAACTGAATGACTAGAGACTACAGAAACATAGAAAATAATTATAAATACCAGATGCAGAATGGGAAGAATGTGGGTGAAGAAGTAGAATATGAGGAAGGACATTAAAGAGAAAAATGGAGAGGAAAGGCATTTATGGAACAAAGAAATCTGTTAAAGAAAATATAGTATTCTCAATTCGACTGGTGTGAAATGTATATATGTTGGAATATCCACTTTGCAAGCTATGTAACATACGTGATTGAATGTATAAACGAAATTGAAATAAAAAATATATTTAAAATAAGTAAGTAAATAAATAAATAACAAGTGTGGTACATATACATTATAGAATACTACTCAGTCATAAAAAACAACAAGACCTGGTATTTGATAGAAAGTGAATGAATATGGAAAATTTATTGATTATCCTATTTTTCAATGTTTGGTGCTAATTATTTATGCCTTCTCTCTCTTTTTTTTCTTTGTCCTTGATCAGCCTTGTGAGAAGTTTACCAATAGTTCAATTATTGACTCTATTTATTTCTATTTTGTTGATTTCCTTTATATTGATTCCTGTTTTTCTTAACATTCTTTTAGTATAACTTTTTATTCTCTTTATATCCCTTGAGATAAATCCTTAGATTATTGACTTTTAGTATTTCCTTTTTAATGCCATAATATTTTTTCTAAAGACAAGTTAGCTGTATCCTACACATTTTGATTTGCTATATATTATCCTTCAATTCAAATATTTAATTTCCATTTTGATTTCTTCTGTGACCCATGGGTTATTTTAAATAGATTACATAATTGCCATTAATTTATTAATTTTCTAGTTCCCTTTTCTTTAGTAACTTCTAGCTTAATTCCACAGACATCAGAAATAACATTTCATTCCTTTGAAATTTGATGATTCTTGCCTTTTGATTTAGTAAATGGAACATTTTGTAAAATGGTCCATGTGTGTGCAACAAGAAAAAAATATATATTGTTCAGTAGGATACTGTTTTCTATATCTAAGTTATTTCTTTAAATATTCTATATTATTCTCGATTCCTTTTCCTGCTTATTAAATCAACTACTGATAGAGATGTACCAGCATTCTCTTCTTTGTTTGTAAATGTATTTTTATCTCCTTTTAACTTCATGTTCAATGTAATTTGTAGACTGGTTTCTGTAGTTTGTTGTATATATTTATAGGTGTGTATAAATGTGTATCTTTCTTCCTGTTGAACAAGTTTTTACAAATCTCCTTTCTAATCTGTCAAGGTCACATTGGTAGCTGTGGCAGAACTGACACTAGAAACTCAATCTATATCAATCATTAAGTATTTATTAAGCACTGTCTGTAGGCGACACAGGGTCAGGATCTGACCAAACTGATTCAAATCTGTACCAGAAAATGTCTAAGTCTTAAGAAATATCACATTCAACATTAAGGGGACATCATTTTTGACAAAAAGTTTTCCTAGTCTTCATATCATAGGAAAAGGTCAAGATGAACAAATCTTAATTACTAACAATTTAGAGGAGATAAGACAGAAAACTTCAGTTTAAAAAGTGTTCCTGAAGGCCAGCTGGTGGCATGCTGGTGAAGGTGGCTGAATCCTACATGGACTACTGTGTGGTTTAAGTTCAGATCCGACAGCTTGAAAAACACGCCTGGCTCCTGTGTGTACCCTAAATAGTGAGAGGAGGATTCCTAGGTGATTCTTTTTCACTCTTTCTCTCTATTTATATACATACATGTCCAGCAAGCGCATGTACCCTCTAACAAGTTTTTAATAAGTGTGCCTTGTTTACTTACTGAATGAAACACTTAAATTTTTTCTTACTATGGAAAATTTAGAGCAATCATGTTTTAAAAATGGTGATTTGAATTAATGATTGGACAATACAGATGAGCTGAAAATATATACTTGCACATTAAGTGACAGATAATTTTTTTTGAGAAGTTTTTGCAATAGGGCGTGTGCTGTTGCCAGAAAGAGAAAGAGACAGAGAGACAGAAAGTGAGAAATCACTCCCCAGGGGGGATGGCCATGCCACAATCGCTTCTCCTCCATTCTCCTCTCAGGATCTTAGGCATGCATGCACATTCATCCAGCATGAGTTTAAGCCACTGGGTCTGGGAATCGAACTGCAGTCAACTACATGGGAGTCCAGCGACATAGCTATTACACCAACTGCTGGTCCTGAGGGATAAATTTTTATCCCAATTTTTTTTTTACCTTTATGGATAGTTTCATTAAATATTTAGCTTTTGATATTTCATACTTGTTTGTAATGAAGTGTTTAACCACTCATTCAAAATGTATTCAGCACCTACCATGTGTGAAAAACTCATTACAGATTTATTCTATGAACCCATCTCTAGCTCTAAATAATTTCATTAATTTTGTTAATTTATTGTTACCTTTATTTATTTAATTTGACCAGAGAAGTACAGAATGAGAGAGAGAGAAAGGGAGAGAAAGTGAGAAAGCCATCAAGTCTAGAACTCAAACTACAGTCGGCCATATGAGATTCCAGTGCCCTTAACCACCATGCCGCCTGCCAACCCCAACTATTTTCAGAGCACAGAGTGATTATAAGGTGAATCTTACTGCCACAAAAGATAAAAAGAAAATGTCCAGATATTATAAAGTTGATTTGGCAAAAACTTCCTATCTTAGAGACAAAAATAGTTAATTTCTCATCCCTGGTAAAAAAATAAAAATAATGTAAAAAATTTCCAGAAGGAGAAAAATATGTGACTTTCAGTTACATTTAGACTGAGCGGCATGTAAGAACAAAGAATAGACCCAGCAAAGCTAGTGATAATGAGCACATTATTAGAAATAGATTTTCTTTTTTTAGACAGTACAAAAATATTTAGAAATATGCAAAAATGTCTGCAAAGAAGTCTATTATACTGAAAAATCAGAATCTCTATATTGACTGATTAAATGACAGCAATATTGAGAGGAAATAACACAGAAGGGTAACTATTAATTTACAGATGGCCTTATCTCTAGTTGGCTGAAATCACCATGACTTAGGAACAGGAGTGCAGCTCCAAATACTATAAGCCATCCCAGATGGCATAGCAAATCTACTAGAGAATACATTTCAACAATCATTTATATGCAAGAGTAACACTTAAAGAATATGAGATTCACTTACATTTCCATGCATGAGCATCATTCCCTCATGAGACATTTATAGTCATATTTAAGAGTTAAGATCTAGGAAAACACATTCCACTGGAATCTCTTTTTGAAACTAGGCATCCAAGTATGAAGACTTGAATAGTCATCTATTTAAGACCTTAAATAAAACAAACAAATATAGTATGTGCAAAGCATATTTCTAGAATCTCAAGAGATTACAGGCTAAATGAGTGGTACATACTGCTATATGGTTGCAGCCAACCATTGCTGGAGAAAATCCACATAACAGTACAGATGTAAGTCTGATTTAGATGTGTACATATTTGTGGTTTTCAACTACAATCTGGTGCAACGGGTCACTCTTTGATAGATTTCTATTTTCCTTTTTCTATTTTTCTCACATAGAGAACTCTTAATGCTTGACAATTATTCATGATTCCACAACTAGCCCCACTCTTTTTATTTTCAGGAACTGACTGTGCATTTTACCTCTTGAAGAAAATGAATATTCCCGAGGGAATATATGCTCTAAACTTCATCTCCTAGACTCACAGAATATTCAGACAAGAAGCCATTTTAAAGCTGAGGTGTGTCCTGGCCTGTTCAGGGAAGCTATGGTCTAAACTTCCATCTTCTAGACTCCCAAAATATTCAGACAAGTGGAAGAGAGATTTTGTCACAGAATGACCAGAAACCACCGCAGAGGCACTAGAAACATGAGAAACCAAGAAAATATCTCTTATAAGGGAAAAGAACAATCCCTCATCATCCACAGACAGTACAATAGAACTTGTGGAAATGTCTGATAGATAATTCAGAGTATTCATAGTGACAAAACTAAACGAGATGCAAGAGCTGAGAGATAATGAACTCCAGAAGATGCAGGAGAAAAGGGACAACGAGTTCCAGGAGGTGTTGAAGTTATTCCATAATGTTAAAGAGGAAATACACACCATAAAAAAGAATCAAATGGAGCTATTAAAGATGAAGGCTGCCATTCAGGAAATCAAAACCTCCCATGAAAGTATTAAAAACAGATTAGTCCATGCAGAAAATTGAATCTCGGATGTGGAAGTCAAAACCTCTGATCTAGAAAAAACAACAATAACAACAACAAAAAACTGAGAAAATAACCCCCAAATGAGAATAGTATATGAGAAATACCAGACAGCATTAAGCACCAAACATCCAGATAATCAGTATCCCAGAAGGTGAGGAAACTAATAAGGGCATTGATAATCTATTTCATCTTGGAAAAAAGATTTCTAAATCTAGAGAGGCATTCCAATATCCAACCCAAGAAATACAAAGGACCCTTAATAGAATTAACAGAAGATCTTCTCCAAGGCACATTATAGCAAGACTGGCCAAATCTACAGGCAAAGGCAAGATACTAAAATTGGCAAGAGAGAAACGTCATGTTACTTATAAAGGTTATCCTATCAGGCTAACCTCTGACCTCTCATCAGAAACAATACAAGCAAGAAAAGGATGGGAAAATATATTCAAAGTGTTAAGTGAAAAACAGTGTCAACCTAGAATACTATACCTGGCAAGATTATCTTTCATGTGGAAAGAAAGGATAAAACATTCTCAGATAAAAAGATGTGAAAGAATTTGCTAATAGCAGAACCACTTTTCAAGAAGTTCTGAAAGAGTGCTTTACCAGGAAAATTAAAGACACATAAAGAAATAAGAGAACAAAAGGCAACCAAGAAAATGACCATTTTAATACTAGGGACAAAAAATATCAGTAATAATGTTGAATGTTACCTTCCATGATTTAAACAGAAAGATTGGACCACAGCAACACTGCATATTCAACAGAAGAGTTTGAACATAGGACTGAACTGGCGAAATAGAATTTCATGACTTTTGAGTAAAACCTTACTGGTATTTTTAACTATGCTTTGTTTTCCCAACTTAAGCATTTTACTTTTTTCTGAGTTGTTGATAGGTTCAGCAATTTGTTAAAATATTTTTCTTGTTTGTTTCTTTAAACGGAAACATAAACTTTTCTTCCTTCCTGACCCCTCTGGAATTGGAAAATATTGGGAGCATTCTTATTTTGTGGCAGAAAGTTATTTGTATATGTTCAATAATGCTTGTTGCATTGAATCAGAAATTGGAAATACTCATTATTGGACAGGGCTTTGACTGGAATGTCATATCTGAAGATTAATCAGGAAACTGTGGAACTAAGGTGAATCTCAAGTAAGCCAACAGAAGCTCTTAGAAAGATGGCCTGGCACCATAAATAGTTCTGCCTGGCAGAGAGGATTAGAGAAGCTATATGAAAGAATTTATAACATAAAATAATGTGAACTTTTCCATCCCAGGATTATAATCATTATAGATCGCTAAAGAGCAACAGCACCAGAGGATTATCTTGAGAAAGACGTCGAAAGAGGAAAAAGAGACTGATATTTGCTAGCAGATGGTATATCACAGAATACATGGTAGGCAGGGTGGAATTGAGGTTTATGTGTGACTTATGTGCTGGGCATTTGCTTTTCAACAATTTGAGTAGTTGACATGTAAATATTTCCTCAAAAATATTTAAAGCCATACTGTCTCTGTTGATTAGAGTCACAAACAAAATTATACAAACTTATAAGAAATATTTTGAACATTGTCTTTAAAATTCAGTATTTTGAAATTTTGAAAGTTATTAACTGTCAAGAACTATGGAGTATGAGCAAAATTTTTTTGATATGTAAAGTAAATGTTTGTGGAAAAATGTAAAAATAAAGGGAAAAAATACAGTGAACAAAAAGAAAATAGATATTCTCCTTTAGATCTCCAAATTGGAATATTATCAATATTTGTTTTAATCTCCTTCTTTCTCATTGGAAACATTTTATCTTTCTTCCAATTGAGCTGTTCTCACTCCTTTAATACAGCTTGTACAATCCTCACTCCTCCTGTACAACTTGTCTCTTTAAGATGCCAACTTCTACCAAACTGTCTCCTTCTCATTTTTCATTTATTTTCTAAGTACTCTCCTTCTAGACACCACTTTTTTCCATAGACAGGTTTTGGTTATTTTATTTTTGTTTGTTTGTTTGTTTGTATTTAATTTGTCATAGGGCACATGTGCTTGCTGGGAAAAAAAGAGAGTGAGAGAAAGAGAAAGTGACAAAGCACTCCAACCCCAGGGAGAATGTCTATACAGCAATCCCTTCTCCTCCAGTCTCTTCTCCAGATTTTGGGCACATAGGCACATATTCCCAGAGTGTTTTCCAAGACACTGATCCAGACCTTGAACCACGCAGTGGGCTATGTGGGATCCGGCTCCTTAACTACATGTGGGCTGCGGCTCCTTAACCACACGTGGGCTGGCCCATAGCTGGGATTTCAAAGAGCATCATTGATAACCACTTCTTTCAGTCCTTTAACCTATTGATTTCTTAACACAACATGGTCTTTATTCTGCCAAGATTATTCTACCTTACCAGTGCTCATTTGTCTATTCTCTTTTTAACCCTTGGTCTGTTGCGACATCGTTTGTTCTTCAGCCTTTCTACTTCCTTGGATTTATGGAGTTTTCTTCCCAATTTATTGCCCTACTCCTTTTTTAGTATCCTACATAGGTTCCTTTACTTGCATCTGGCTCTGAATGATCGTGTTCCTCCAAGTGCCAACCTTAACCTTGTTCTTCTTTTGATCTTTACTGGATTATTCCTTCTACTTTGGTGACTTTGAGAACCACAGATAAATAACTGCATACCTTTTTGAGACTCAACTGTATCCAGCTTTCTAAGGAGCTCCAGTGAATATTCTGTGAACACTTCATATTCACTATGAGAATTCATATCTCATATGAGCCTCAAAACTGATCCTATATTTTTAATTACCATCTGATAATTGTACCTATTTGTGAGAAGACAGTGAGAATAAGTATAAGAATGTAATATAGGTCTAGCTTGGTAGTGCGCTTAAGTGGGAGCCAGATTTCACAGGGCTGACCATGGTTTAAACCTTGGCCCTGGTGGATTGAAAAACACCAAGTGTGTGTGCATGTATTTCCCAAATCCTTATAGGAAATGTAAGGGAAGGTATTATGGCATGACCATGCCCCATTAGGGAGCGCTTTCTCCCTCTCTTTCTGTTTCTGGCCAATTTCTTTTTTTAAAAATCATTATTTCTTTAATATTATCTTTTATTATTATGATTAATTTTCTATAGGGCACTTGTGCTCACCAGAGAGAGAGAGAGAGAGAGAGCGAGAGAGAGAGACGAAACACATTTTTTAGAGAGAGAGAGAGAGAGAGAGAGAAAGTGAGGAAAGCAAGCTGCCAGGTCCAGGATTTCAACCACAGTCAGCCATGTGGTAGTCCAGCACCTTAAATCACCACTCTACCTGCGGCCCCTCTAACAATGTCTTAGGCCAGATTTTTTTTCTTTTTACCTGTGCTAGTACAATACCTTTTTATTAATCCTCTTAATTCTAATCTACTTCTCGCCCATTCTATTTTTACATGGCTGCTAGAAATATAACTATGATATAGCTATAATCTCATAAAAATCAATGTCTCCCTATGACCCCTAATAAAGTACAGCTTTTTTCCCTTCTTCCTCTTCCTCCTCCTCCTCCTCTTCCTCCTCCTCCTCCTCTTCTTCTTCTTCTTCTTTTTGGTAGATATTTTTGCTATAGGGTGTGTGCAGTCACCAGAGTAACAGAGAGCAAAGGAGAGGGATAAAATGAGAAATCACCCCCCAGGGGGGAATGACCATGCCACAGTCCTTTCTCTTCCATTCTCCTCTCAGGATTTTGGGCACACATACACATGTACCTGGCTTGAGTTTCAAGCTGCTGGATCTGGAACTCAAACTGTTGTCAGCCATGTGAGAGTCCATCGCCTTAACCACTGCATCACCTGTTGGCCTCCAAAGTACTGATATTTAACATGGATTAAAAGATCCTTCAAAATATGCCACGGACTAATATCTCATCTCTAGCTGGTGGCACAGTGATTTGCGCTTCTGGTACTTTGCTCACATTGTTGTCTCTGAGTTGTCCTTCTGCTGAAGTATCCACCTGGAGAGCATCTCAATTTCAAAGATTCTGCTCAGATGTGAACTTCATGGCATCCTTACCAGCTTGTACATATTTTTTATTTCAGTGCATGCCGAATGGGTATATCGACATCTGTTTTATTAGTTTGTAAGACTCTGATCCACTCTTCACCCTGATTTGTTCATATGTATATTTTCTAGGCGGTAAGCATATTGCCTAGAATACAGCAGATAGCTGCCTTAATCTGTTTTTGCATTACCAACAGAAATACTTGAGACTGTAGTCCAAACATGTAGTCTTGTAGTATGGTTGATGGAAGTACAGAGAATGGTGGAGAGAGTAAGCTGTGAATAGCTTTCTCTCTTTTATTGCAACCCACTCTCATGAAAACTAACCTCTTCTCACAAATTCAAGAACTCTTTGCATCTCAAGAGAGTTGAGAGTTGCCTTCACAGTATAATCACCATGTTTCAATCACTGCCTTATAGACCTTACCACTTCCTAACACCAAACTCTAAAACATGAAACTTTGGAAGACAAACTATCATCCAAACAAAATCAGCATTTAATATACTGTTTATGGAAGAAAGGAAGGAAGGAATTAAATTCTGGAAATATAAATCAATGACCTTAATATTGAATGTGACGGAAATTTAGATCAAGTTATTAACTTCATATTTTTAAATATTTAAAAGTGAAAATCATAGTAATTGTAAAACAATGTGAACTTATTAAAACAAATGAAAGTAACACATGTTAATATTGTTTAATCTATTGAGTAATGGTTTTGTAAGAGCTATGGAAAAAGTACAGAGCAAATTGACAATTTTGTGAGTTATTTGCCCAAGGCTATTTCTATAGCCATACAAGTAAGATAGACATAGCTAGATGGAAAAAAAATCTGGTAAGTATATTAGTAGCTGATTTATTCAATTTTTCATCTATGCAAAGTCTGATTTCTGTATTTCTTTCACTGTTGTAAAGGATCTTGTATTTTATTATTTTTCTTTACATTTTTGTCACTAATGAATAAAGCTAAAGAAGATAAATAATTCAAACTTGCCGAGAGACAAAAAACTAGAGGAGGACTATACAATACTGTAAAGAACTAAGAATTTGGAATCAGATATACAATGGTTTAAATCTCACTGCAACATGAACTTGCTCTGCAACTTTGAACTTTATCCAACTGACACTAGCTTAGGTAAGACTTAAAATGCCTGAGAAATGATAGATTTGTTAAAATATATTTTTAATTATAATTAAAGATTATGATTTTAAAGAATTTTAGTCTTTAGGAAATGCCCAGTTATTTCTGAAACTAATGATTATGTAATCTAACCAGGGTAGTTCTAAACTCTATGTCTTTGTTTATATATTGACTGCCATGCAGTACTTGGTTTATTAGGTATTTATATTAGACCATGAGATTTAATTGAGTCCAGACTCATTATGAGTCAATAATGTGGTATGATTGACATATAGAAAAACAACAAATTTAATTTTAGCCTATATAAACATAAATATAGCATCTAGAATAATCTGTGAGAAATTTCCCCCCTTACCCTGTTATATTAGTCAGTCCACAGCTGGCATGTTATGGGTGCCAGAGAAATGTGACTGAAAACCATGTCATGGGGGAACTAGTTAAAGGGGTAACTTTATTCTTAGTCAAAGGCAGACTTTAGAAAAAAGATTATAGCTGCCTTGCCATTTGAAAAGATTGTTATATGTACTAAGTACAATACTGACTTTATTTGGTGTGATCTGAGAAAAGCAAAGATATTTAAGGAAAATTTGTGCTCAATATAAATAAAAACTTTCTTATCTTTAGAGATTTTAAAATGCTAAATGAGCCATTTTGTAACAGTTTATCCTTGTCATTGTGCCCTCAGGACTATTTAGAAATTGGACAATCACCAGATAGGCCATCATAGAAGAGTTTATTCCATTGAATGCAGGGTGAAATTGATGAGTTCTAAGGTGTAAACATCTTTTCTTTGCAGCCCCTACAGAGCCTGCATAATTCTTTTCTTTATCTTATTTTCTACAAAAAAAATGCACTAGCGTATATATCACATATATCCTTATATCACATATAATAAGTAGTGGGTCATCAGAAAAGTCATGATGCATTTTCTAGTAGAAAAACATAGAAAAATGTGTCCTGACTTTTCTGATGACCCAATAGACTTAATAAAATAGGAAATATTGCCTTGAGTTTTTGAGGCTTGAGTTTGATTCCATGCTAAGTCACTTAGCAGCTGGTGACCTTGATCAACTTGCTAATGCATCTGAATCTAGTTTCTCATTGGAAAAATGGGGGAATTTATGGGATATCTGGCAAAATTAAATGCAATAGAGTCCTTTAATAAATATTTCTGGCACATATGAGCTCTTAATATGGATCTTTGTTTTGCTTTACCCTAGGTGGTGTGGGTGGATGTGAAAATTAAATGATTACATTGGAGAAAATTCACTGCCAAATGATTCACTGACAGGTGGCAAATCAGTAAGAGTCTTTCACATACATTTTAATACCAGACAAGATTCAGGAGGCAGCTTTTTTTTCAAGGCTAATATTGCTGGTCTAGGCAAAGAATCTGAATTCTCAGTTTATTTGGGGAGGATTGGCTTGTGCTGACATGGGCCCTGTAAGTTGTGGTCAAGGACCACATTTTCATATGTCATCCTAGCCTGGAGAGTGAAAAGAGAATAAGCTGGCAGAATAAATTAAAGCAAAAGCAGGATAGGGATTTTACAATGTTGTTGCCCTCATTCAAAGGCAGGTGTTGCTTAGGTAACTGGTCTACCATGGACTAGTGCTGTGACAGGGTTCATGGCAGCAGTAACAACAATGTGCAAACTCAGTTCTCTGACAGACTTGAGATGAAGACACCTGTTTTCCTGTAGAAAGTGTGAGACAAAGGGACCAGCAGGTGCCATTGTAGTTAAGGGAGTTGGACTCCCACATGGCCAACTGTGGTTCGAGTCCTGGACCTGGCAGCTTGCCTTCTCAATTTCTCTCTCTCTCCCTTTCTCTCTGTATGGTCAAATTAAAATAAAGAGATAAATAAAATTTAGAAAAAAGGAAGTGTGAGACAAAGTTGTTGATACAGAGGCATTATTTAAAGCACAAGCATTCTAGGACTTACTCAAATCCCAAAGAGTTAACGGTGATTTGAGTCCCCAACCTGGTGGCTTAAAACTCATGCCAGGCACGTGTGCATGCATATCCAAAACCTGAGAGGAGAATGGAGGAAAAGAGATTGTGGCATGGCC
>NW_006159655.1:198871-200570 GCF_000334495.1 Tupaia belangeri chinensis | reverse complement strand
GGGGGAGCCAAGTTACCTTATTCGAAAAAGTCCCCCCCGAAAAAAAAAAAAAAAAAAAAAAAAGGAAAACAAAAATATTCATGTGTTTACTTGAATTAAGCATGCTTTTGTTCTTGGCATATAAAATCTGAACCTATATTGTTGACAGCACAGACCATTCTCCACTCAGCTGTCAGTAGACTCTTGTCTCTGAGTGTGTTCTTTGGAATTGGGAAACATTGTGGACAGGCACCACCAAATCTTGCCTGCCACCTCTGGAAACAACTAGAATTAGCAGTTTCTAGAAAACGGCACAGAGGTGAAGCTTTCCCTTATCTCATCATGTCAGGGGCTTCATGATATTCACATGACATCACTGATGTTTAAATGTCATTTTTTTAAAGATGGTATCTTCACTGTGAATTTAAACACATTTTGCTTTTCCTACCTTCTTCTTAGGAAGTGAATCACTAAGTATAGCCCATATTTCAGAAGGAACTTAAAATGCACCTCCTAAAATAGGTCGTGTCTACCTAGCATTGTTTGAAGTTCTTCTGTAAGGATTAATAAATATTAATTAATTAATTAATTAATCTTTCCCTCACTGGAGAGACCGAGGAACAGAAAGCGAGAAATCACCTCCCAGGAGTATGGCAATGCCATATTCCCTTCTCCTAATTAATTAATTAATTATTAATTGGTATGAATTCATTTGTATTTATACTATAAATGTGGGTTAAAATCTAATGCTACATTAAAAGAATTATTGCTCCAATTGTTTTAAATCTGACCTCTGAGGGCATTTTCAGACTGATTCTTGTTTTTTTTAGATAAGCCTTATTTTTAGATACATAATGTATTTTAAATATACTTATGAATTTAAATGACATAAATATGTAACATGAGAGCTGGTATTTCGCAAGATTAATATTTTATGGGGCCAGTTGGTGGTGTGTTAAGGTGAATGGATCTCACGTGACTGACTCTGTGGTTTGAGTCCCTGACCTGGTGGCTTGAAAAACATACCTGGTGCTGGGGTCCAGCCTCGGTGGGGGTGGGTTTGTGACTCGTACACAGGAATGCGACATGCGTGATCAGAAACAAAAATTAGACTAAGACCTCAATGCCCCTTAGCATGTTCTCAGCCGGCCACAGTCAGAGCCAGCTATAGATGCAGTGCTAGCGGCTACCAAACACACATATTTATTGAGGGATGTCTTACAGGAGTAGGAGGGGTGAGGGGGAAATAAAAGATTTACTCTATGAAACAGGGAATCCAAGGCACAGGAACAATGACCATAAAACATGATGTCTGTCTTGTTTGAACAGGTGAAGCCAAACACAGTTCTCAGAATGAAGGAGTCTATTTGTCTGGTGCATTTTCTTCTTAAGTCTTGATTACCAGACAGGGTCTTTTAAAGAGGGGGCTTGTAGGAAGTTTGATAACTTCAGTCCCAGGTCAGCTTGATAACTTCAGTCCTGGGGCAGGGCAGCAACATTGCTGGTTACAAAGGCCTAGATAGAAATCTTGTCTTGTTAAGTAAAGACACAGTTAATACATGAACTATCTATATATTACAACTAAAGAGGGTAAGCCTATTACCCATATGGGAAAGGAAGATGATCTTGTAGCTCAGGAGACAACACAGGATGTTTTATTAGCAGTTTTTCATAGTCAACAGCACATAGATGAGAAACTCTTTGTAGTTGAAAGCTACCT
>NW_006159655.1:161343-198836 GCF_000334495.1 Tupaia belangeri chinensis | reverse complement strand
TTTCCCTAAAGTCTTCAGGTTTATTCATCTTGTTATTGTCAGTCAGACTTTTCCTTTTTTTTATAAACCCGCAGGTTTCTGTATTTTATTTGCTGAGTCTGTCAATTAGTGAGTTATTTTGTTTTATTTCTGAGTCTCTGTTATGTGGTGAATGTGTTGACTTTGCCTAGCTTGAGTTAACTTTGGTCTATAGCTTTAACAAGGGGTATTTACATAAAACTAGCCTTAAACTAACTTAGTTCTCATATGCTACTAACGCTAATTTGACTTAAACTAATTTGACCTAATATATGTTAATTTTGGCTCAAAACAGACAGGTGGGGGAGTCTCAGACTTCCTGGCCCTCTCATGCACCGACTTAGGAAACCACATTCCTACAAGGTCACTAATTGGCTTTATTGTAATGGTTGGGGGTGATATTTTATCCTTGCAGTGTACTGTAATAACAGTAAAGCTCACAGCAGAGAAATTTAGTACAGGCCAGTACAGTGACACAAGGGGGGCTCGTAATCCGGGCCTTGCCTCACAGTTTCTTCCCAGTCCAGGCCTTGCCTTAGACATGGGAGGCAGCCTCTTTACCAGCTTGTGTTGTCTGCATGGCCCCGTCAACCAGGCACAAGTACATGCATGCCCAAAATCCTGAGAGGGGATGAAGGGCAAAAGATTGCAAAGTGACCATCTCCATTGGTGAGGTGCTTTCTCACTTTCCCTCTCCCTGTTTCTCTCCTCTCTTTCTCTCTCTGTCTCTCTTTCTGATGAATATATACATTTTGCATCAAATTAAAAAAAAGAAAACAAAAGAAAATTCTATGTCTGGTACTTGACTGAGATGTATTTTTTCTTTTAATTCATGTAATAATTGTCTAAAGGAAATAGTGTTTAGTTACATATTAAGAAATAGAGACTCTGTCATTGGATAATTTTGACTAAGTACAATAATATAACTGGTAAGTGGTAAATGCAGGATTGAACCCAGATATAACTGAATTCCAGGCAACCTAGTATTTCTGTAAATTGAGGGAAGTATGATGAAAATGGAGGGTAATTTACACACACAGGTTACCTAGTATCTATTCCTTTTGACTCCATCAATATTAGAACATTGTTTTGGGTCTTCTCATGTTTGGGAAATTTCTTTTTTTCTGTGTTATTAATGTGTTTTATGGCAATATGACAGATTAATTAAAGTAATCACTCTTCATTCATTGCATGCTCTTAACTCTTCTAGTTCATCTATTGGCTTCAATCCAATCTCTGTTTCTGCTACTAGCTGTTTTTACTCTCATTATTTATTGTTTCCATAGTTGCTATTGTGGATAAGTTCTGCTTTATTGCTTTAGTATTTAGCTTCCTAGACAAGTAGGAAGGTTGTTGACAACATATTAGCTACTCCAAATCTCAAGGTCTGTTTTAGAATATTTTTAGATTTAGAGAAAAATTGTAAAATAATACACAGTGTTTTAACACCCACTTATTACAGCTTACACTAGTATACATATTTATTACAATTAATTGATTGACATTTATACATTATTTTAAATCAAGTATAAACCTTGTGCAGTTTTGCTTAGTTTTTGTGTAACTTTTCTCTGTTCCAGGATACCATCTAGGATACCATGTAATATTTCATTGCTATTTCCTTTATTTTACTTAGGCCTTTCTTGAATGCAATTATCATCAAGGTTGTCTGATTTTTGATGACCTTGAGAATTTTGAAGAGTACTGAGTCAGATATTTTTTAGTGTTCCTAAATTAGAATTTTCTAATTTTTTTTTGTTATCATACTGGAATCATTGTTTAATGTGTGACGCACACAGAGGTAAGTGCCAATTTCATCACATCATATTAAATGTACATTCTGTCAACATAACTTATTGTTTATATAATATTCTTCACTGAAGTTGTGTTTCTCATGTTTATGTATTCTAAAGTTACTCTTACACCCCCCCCTTTATTCTGTACTTTTTTGGAAAGAAATTGCTATGCACATCCCATATTTAGTAAGGGGATCTGTGCTTGAGAAAAGAATATCTATATAACTTACTTGGAATTTTATACTGGAGATTCATTTCTTTCTCCTTTATTTATTCTTTCATTTTATTTATATCAATATGGACTCATAAATATTTATTTCATACTTTATGTCATAATCCAATACTTCTTTACTTTCTTGCTGAAATTTTACAGCTTTGGCCACTGGGAGGTCTTTCAGTTGATTTCTCTGTCTCTTGATATATCCTCATCATTTTGCCACTAAAAGATATCCCAACTTCATTTTGTATATTTCCTGCATTGGTCCTATAATCAGTCATTTCTTTAAGAACCTTTTGTTTCTTTAGTTGGAGAATAATCTTAAGAACCAAGAATTGGGCTTTAGATATGCTCCTTATTACTGGGTTGTCAGTGCTTCTAGGTGCTCTCGGCAGTAGAGTAAGGGAATATATGTAATTCTGACTTGTGTATATACACATATCTGTAAGTATTTTTATCTGCAGCCATCTGAGTATCTATATTAGGCTAGCATGAGTTCATATTGATGTCTCCAGCTTTAATCTACCACCACAAAGATATGTCTGGCCTATCATTCTAGCCTCCTTCCTTTGCTTACCTTTAAATTCGTACTCAATGGGAAACCTGGCTTCCAACCATCTGCCATTTATTTACTCAATGATGCAGTTCCAATATGCATGTAAAGTCATATCAGAATTGTTCATTTATATTCTCATGAAAAACACTTTTTTGACCAGAATACAGTATCATATACACTTTCTTTTTGGCTTTAATCTTACAAATTCAGTTTAATTGCAAAGTTACTCAGGTCAGTACATGCCACCAAAAACCCTTCAGTTAGTTTGTTTCATATATTTGTAAAACTCTGTCAAATTATTTTTTTCACAATCTATATTCCATTGTGGAATCCTCAAACTCTTAAGTATACACACACACACACACACACACACACACACACACACACACACACACACACACACACACACACACACACACACACACACACACACACACACACACACACACACACACACACACACCACATATTTTAAGTTTCCATACTTTAGGATCATCCTTTGTGGTATAAAGATTCCTGGGTTTTGACAAATTCATAGTGTCATGTGTCCACAATTATAGTATCTTAAAGAGTAGTTGCATCCTTCTAAAAAAAAAAAATCTGCTGGGGAACCAGCAGTTAGCGTAATGGCTATGTTGTTGGACTCCCACGTAGTCGACTGCAGTTCGCGTCCCAGACCAGGTGACTTAAAACTCACGCTGGGCTTGTGTGTGTGCATGCCCAAGATCCCAAGAGGAGAATGGAGGAGAAGGGATTGCGGCATGACCATCCCCCATGGGGGATGATTTCTCGCTTTCTGTCTCTCTGTCTCTCTCTGTCTGTCTGTCGAGTGCACGCACCCTATAGCGAAAACCTCTCCAAAAAAAAAAAAAATCTGCTATGATTCATACAAATATCCCTCCCATTATACTGAGCCCTTGAAAATTGGTTTATCTATAGAAATTTTATTGTTTTTCATTTTATATTGAATTCTGAAATTCATTTTATGTTAATTTTTCTAAAAGCTGTAAGGTTTGTGTCTGGATTAACTTTTTTTGTATATGGAAGTCCAGTTGTTCTACATTATTTGCTGAAAAGACAATATCTTGTCCATCAAATTGCCTTGGCTTCTTTGTTAAAGGTCAGTTGACTGTAGTTGTGTGACTCTATTTCTGGGCTCTCTATTCTTTTCTACTGATCTATACATATGTTCTTTAATCACGATGAAATGATTATTGTAGCTTTATATTGTCTGGGAAATAGATAGTGTGTAACCTAAAAATCTGTTCTTTTTCAGTATTTTGATAGCTATTTTATATCTTTTTCTTATCCAAGAATTTAACCTGTATCTCCTTGAAATGACAGTTCAGGGAATTTTCAGTTACACAAGCTATGTTTTTATTAGATAAGGCGAAGGTATACTTTAAATATAAATTGGCAAAATTCATGCCTGTGCATTTAGGTATTCAAAGAAGTGGACTATGACCAATACTTGTATTTTTTGATTACTCAGCTTTCAAATATTATTCTCATTCATGAATGTGCCAAATTAGTTGAGGTGATAAAAATAAAGGTTTTTTTCTCCCTCTACAAATTTCCTTTCAGGTAGTACTTGGGTTCTTCGTTGAAATTAATCACATGCTCCCATCTATAATTTCACTGTCCAGAGGAAGCAATGAAAAGAGGAAAACACAATCCAGAATTCAGTCTGCAATGGTGACAATAATGTCTTGTCTAGAGGCAGGGGAGATAGCCATGGCAGACAATGTACAGTAACAGCATTGTAGTTGATAGTAATGACACAGGAACTCTGTGGCGAGGTGGGCAGTGGTGCAAACCAGAGTCTCCTACACACTTTGGTGTCCATTGTACAATAGCGGCATTTTTCAGTGTCATTAGTGGCAGTGGTTCCAATGATAGTAGTAACATTTTCTCTAGATTTCTCTAATGGCATGATTTCTACTGAATTTTCAGTTATGTGGCTTTCGCTGCTTTTAGTCCATTTTCCAATTTGTTTCTTCAGCCTTTCTATTGAGCCTGTGAGGTTTCTGAAATTTTAAATCACCAAAGAAACTTCAGAATAATTTAGACTAGAACTGATGGAAATTAAATTTCAAAATGAGATCTTACCCAGTGAAATTTACAAAACAAACAGGAAGAAACACATTTTTAATAATGCATTGATTATTCTTCTACTTAAGTGATCCAATGTTGGTAGTTTTTAAGGAATGCCTTCAGTTAATCACCACCACTCCACCTACCTGTGCACGTGCATGCACGCACACACACACACACACTCACACACACCCTGTCTCTCTCTTTCTGAAGCTTAAGCAGTAGAAAGTTAAATATTTCCCATAGTCTCACTAGGCCTACCAGAAGGTATGGCGTTCTTCTAGTTTCTACATGTGGGTGGGTGTAGGCTTTGGGCTGTGCAACACTTACTGAAATATTTCTCTAAAAATAATAAAATAAAATACAAGATGCCCAATGAAGTTTCACATACAGGAGGAACTTAATAAATGTTTTTCACTGTCAAAATCTGTGGCCTAAGGAAAAAATAAAAGCTTCAGACTACCTAAGGTATTTAGTGATGGGAAAGTATTTCATAAGATTTTAAATATCCAAGGAACTGTTTTTTGGTTTTTTTTTTTTGTTTTTTTTTAAATGTCTTTTAAAACTCCCCTTTACCTTTCTCTAATGAGTTTAATTGTGTGCTTATTGTCAACCAGGCAGGCCTTAGTCCTTGTCATTAGAGGTTCAACAGCTGCAAAGGTGAAATGTTTTGACAAATATTGAACGTCATCCATTTTATACTGCGGATCAGCATGGATGTTTTTTAGTTTCTTCAGAGCACTCTGTAATGGAGTTATATTTGGAAGTTTCCCAGTATGGTGCAAAAGGCTCATAGAGAGAGGAAGTTTATAAACTGCAATTCTACAAGAAGAAGAATGGCCAGCTGCTCATCCTGCGTGATGCCTCCTTGAGCCTTTGTATTTTCCCAGCTAGACCTCTCAGTCTTCCTATTTATAAATTTATCTAGAGTACACTGAGTGGTAACAAACATTTGAATCGGCCAGCATATTTTCACTCAGTCTGGAAAGTGTCACTTAAAGACTTGGATAACTTATCAAGGAAAAAAATAAAAACTGACAATAAGGGAAGACTAGAGAAAAGAAGCATTTCTGACTGTGGTTCTGACATAGTGTTTAACCTATTTGTTTTACTGAAAAGATGGTCTTAGGTCCTGTTTGACGTCTACAAAAATATGAAACTTAACTGTTAAAAATTTCCATAGCTGTAAAATTATCTGGAATGTTCTGCATAAAATTATAATTTTTCCTCTTGCAGGAAATAAGAAAAATAATATAGAAAGCCATGTTATTTGAAAATTATATCATGTAACTGTTAAAAATTACTCATTATTTGAATAGAGTGGTCAGCATTAGAAGGCTACCAATTTAATGGAAAAAAGATACTTCGGTTATTTCTTTAAGTATACTATAGAGTCCTCTATTAACATTGACAATTGTAGTGACATTTGCAAACCCTGAAGTTGAATTATGCCAGTTTTGCCTACGTTCTTGGAATGACCCACAAGAATAACAGCTAATGGTTATAAATTCTCTTTCCAATAATGTGTGGCATAAAATCAAGTGCCATCTCCCAGTCAAAGAGTGAATTTTATTGTCTACCCTTAAGTGTAGCTATTTGTGGAATTTAGATAGATTTTTTTTTTATTAGTTAGGCTATTTTTTAGTTTGATTAAGAGCATTTACTATATTCCAGTCATTAGTCTAAGCATTTCATATATAATAACTCATTTGCTTCTCACAACAATCCTAGGAAATAAATTCTATAAGTTTTCCTATTTTACAGATGTGAAAATTAAAGGCAAAGAGTGAAGTATTTTGGCCAAATTTATAAAGTTAGTGGCAGAGAATTTGAATCCAATCTATTTCTGTTATAGAGTCTTTACTCTTAATCACCATACCTTAATTGCTTCCACTTTTTGGAAAACTAAATTTATGAAAACTTTACTAAATCATCCTATCTCTTATAGACAATACCTAAGAATGTTGTTATGTTTTAATCTCCACTTGCAGCTGTAACTGATGTGTAGTTTTGTGACATTCTTATTCACATTAGTGGGAGGTAGAATATAGTAAAGATGACGTCCAGTCCTAGGGATGTTAATGCAATGGGTCAGTGCGCTAGTCAGGATTGCATGTAACTATGAATGACAAAAATCCACAAATGGCCGTAGATTAAGCAACATACTTACTTCTTTCTCATGAAAAAGTTGGTTGGAGGTTAACAGTCCAAGTCTGGCTAGACAAAAATCAGAGCTTCACAAAATCACCAGGGGTCCAAATTCCTTCTAACTGCTGCTCTACTATCCATAGCACTTGACTTCCAGCTCCTGGTCCAGGATTTTTTCCCTGTTCTAGTCATCACAAATCAAAGGAGGAAGGATTGAGGAGAGGTCAATCAATGGCATTTCTTGCAAAAAAAAATTCGACCTTCTTTCTGCTTTCATCCCATTGGTGATAAGTTTGTTACATGGACATACCTAGATTCAAGAGATGTTGCATATATATTTATTTATACAACTCTGTACACAGTTGAAATTGGGAATTCTGTTAAAAGAGAGAAAGAGTGAATGGAGAGCATTCACTAGAAGTTTTTACCATGGCCAGAGTGTAGCTCTCAGTTTCTATTTGTAATTTGGGAAATGGATTCTACAAACTTCTCTAGTTACAAAATGTTATTACTTTAGCATTCTCATGTCTAATACATAATCAATTCCTTTGGTTATTTACAAATCTCTTCCTTCTTAAACCCTTTTGCATTTGAAAGGTAGTCCAAGGCCCCAACCCGCCTTATGGTTACTATTAATGAGTGAGGGCTTGTCCCTCCAAATACTCCTAGACTGCTATCATGTCTTTTCCACTGTGCTTTTGAGTCAAGGACTTTTTAAAAAGTTTTTGTTTTGTTTTGTTTTATATATATATATACATATATGTGTGTATATATATATATATATATATATATATATAGTGTATCTATCTATATGTGTGTGTGTGTGTATATATATATATATATATATATATATATATACACACACAATGTGTGTGTTTAAATGAGAGAGTCAGAGAGAGAGAGAGAGAGAGAGAGAGAGAAATCATACCCTTCCATCCCCCCACAGGGGTTTGGCCATGCCACAATCCCTTCTCCTCCATTTCCCTCTTAGGATTTTGGGCATATGTGCATATGAGCTCAGCATGTTTTTCAAGTTACTGGATCTAGGAACTGAACTGTGGAGTCAGTCATGTGGGATCCAGTGCCTTGATGATGTGATGCTTAACATCATGTCACCTGGTGGCCCAAATCAGGAAAAATTTTACATTCTCTTCCAATATTTTCTGCCTTCTTTTCTTACTTGAATCTAACATTGACATCAAACATCCGTTAAAGAGTTTTATAATGAGTAGCTTTTTCTCTTTCCACTGACTCACAGAGAGAGGAAGCGAGGTCAATGTATTCCATCTTTGTAGTTACTCTTTTTGACATGTCATCGTCTACATAAATCACACAAGTGTTCTGTATAAACCTTCTAGAAGGCCTCCCACTTTCCTCAGTGAGTAACACCATCCTGAAATGACTCACCCTCTTGCTCTTTCCCCATGCCCTCCATATCATGTCTCCGAAGTGCCTTGTCAAGGAGTTTTAGAGATTGAGGCCATAGGAATGGTGTTAAACTAGGAAAGTGCTAGGAAAGGATACAGGTGAAGAAGAGATGTGACACATACAAGACTTGATAAAAATACATTGTTTAAACTAGGCTTGAGACTTTGTATGCTCTACTCTTTAAACTCATTAAAACTGAATTTTTCCTCAACAAAAAGACTTAGTTCTGTGAAACCTAAATGTGTTGTTTGATCCCTTTTCACTAAGGATAGAAAAAACTACTCTCATTGGAATGATCTGAGTTTCTTGTGCATAAAAGCAGTCTTGCCAAGTTCCGGATAAGGGATTTCCCTCTACAACATTTCATAGTTATCTCAATATTGTATTTTCCAAGAAAACATAGCCCTGTATATACTTTGCAGCCCTGAGCTGATATTAACCTCTTTATACACTAACTTGCTTTACTTTGAGCCAAGCACTACTTAATATAATTCTCTAAAGTCCCCAGTTGCCCATCACATTTTCTTCCTTCAATCCTATAAAAACTCAATTTCTTTGGGGAGAACTATTCCATTTCTTATAGGGTATCCACTCTTATTGCCTTAAGCCAATAAACCCTAATTTTTTAAATTCTAGGTTCATCCTTGGGAATTTTTGTCAAATAATCTTTTGAAAGTTCTATCATGGTGCTAAAATGCTGACCCTGATAAGATGTCATAAATTTTCTGAGTTAGTCATAGTTAGCCTAAGACCCTAAAGGGGTCAAAGCTACTAATCCAGCAAGTCCTAAATGTAAGTAAATGTACCCAGACAGGAATTACAAACGAAGAAGGAGAGTGCTGTGGTGAGCACATGGAGTTTGGACTTAGGTAGATTTGGATTTCTGTCTTGGCTCCAATCACTGTTATGTGCTATTGGTCATTACTTATTCTTTTTTTAAGTTTTTTTTTCCCCCCACAGGACTTGCATTCTTGCCATTAAGAGAAAAAGAGAGCCAGTTAGAGAGAAAGTTAAAAATCACCCCCTGGGAGGATAGCCATGTCACAATCTCTTCTCCTCTCCCCTGAGATTTGGGCATGCACCCATACACCCCAGGCATGATTTTCAAGTTGTGAGGTCCAAGACTTGAACTGAAATTGTCCATTTGGGGGCCCAGAACCTTAATCACTATGCCACCTGCTGGCTCCACTGTTATTTATTCTTTAGAGCTTTGTTTTTTCATCTATAAAATGGGGGAGAGGGATACATACAGCATTGTTGTAAGGATTAAATGCAATTTATTTACCATAGCTTAGGTTTATGATAAACTCACAATTAATGATAGGTATAGGGTACTTTAGTTAAAGTCAAAGAAAAATTGACAAATGTCCAAATTTCCATTTATAACTTGAGAAAAATCCTAGGCTAACTACTTTATCTCACTTTGCTTCATTATGAAAAATAGGATTAAGAATATAAACTTGACAAAATTGTGTTAAGTGTGATAATAGAATAAACTTGTCTAGGATAGGATCTGGTAACAGTAGATGTTCTACTAATGCTAGATTTTATCACTATCTTTTCTGGTTGTGCTTTGAGAAATATAATAATTGAAAAGAGTATAATTAGAAGAGGATACATTTTATATAAAATACATATGTTAGATCTGAGTGTAATTTGCAAAGCATAATATTTTACCATATATATATATATATATATATATGATTTATTTGAGTTAGTCTGTGGGTGTTAGGGTTTTCCCTGCTCCTCTCTGTGGAGTATGTCTCCAGCTACTGTCTGGGGCAAGTATTTCTATTGTTGAATCATCAATCATATGCATGAAGAGATGAGAGGGGCCAGTTTTAAAGCAGATTCTGAACATCTGCTATAATGGAGAGGATGACACCCACGTGGTCACAAGTCACATGTCTAAATGATAGGGCAGAAAGTTCAGGAAGAAACTGAGCTTAACATTTCTTTCAGGGAAAGATATTCAATCACTAGTAATGTAACCTAATGAGTATGTCAAACTGTACTCCAATTAATTGACCTCTATAGTTCTCGGGAAGTGCAAAAAAGAATACTGAGAAAGGAGCTAGGCATTTTCTCTTCAGTATTGCTTTCAGATGTCCAAACAAACAAACAAACAAAAAGGCCAAGCTTAGGTGAATCAGTTCTTAAATTACTACACTACAGTGCTGGAATCCACATGGCTAACCATGGGTTTAGATCCTCAGCTCATCCTGAAAACATGTTGAGCACACGTGTGGGTGCACAAGATCTTGACGAGCTTGAGAACTGGGGAAAAGGGCTTGCAGTGTGATAAGACTCTGTCAAAAATGCTTCTCTCTCTCTCTACTTTTTCTCTCATTCATGTGTACATGTGCATGCCATGACCTCTTAATAGGAAGGAAATAAAAATGTCTGATAACTTCTGTCTGTGAACTGAGGCTGATACATGAAAAGGGACTATGTGCTTCACTCTCCTTCACTTGAAGAATGTATACTTTAGCCCTGAAATATTATCACTCCATGAAAGACACAGCAGAGCATAGCCATCACGGTTTCACTGTTCGTAATGCAGATGTATCGGAAATCCTTGGTCTGTTCTTTGTACTGAGACAATACAAGAAGTCATGAATGATGCAAGGTTCAGAGTGATATTGTCCCATGACTTTTGTATAGCTTCAAGTTTGCTGGTGTTTAATTTCTGCTGCCATGGAAACTGTCTTGAATAGCACAGACTCTCAGTGATTTCCTGCAGGCAGAGTGACAACATATCTAAGAAGAGTGATATTGTCCCTATTACCATCAATCAATATTTATTGAACGCCAGCGGCCTGTCTTGAGCCACATTAGGAGCTCTGCACTGAGATTTGCCCCCAACTTGTGCGTGGTTTACTTGAGACACAGGAGGTCAGACAGGTGAAGGGAAGCAGCCCCAGAATACGACCAAGAATTAAGGCTATAAATTCTGCAGAATTAGAACTTTAGTGATTGAGTCACCAGGGTCTTGGTGAAAATTTAAAAACACTCTAAATGTCACAGTATGAACCAAAGGAATTTAGTTTTCATCAAAAATAGTAACATTGGAATTATGTACTTTCAGAATATTCGTATTTGGCAGATTCATTTTTCTTAATGTTCCTTAAAGTCTGTTCTACTGTTTGATATTTTAGCTTCCTATTCTATGAATATCCCTTTGTATTTCTGTAGCCCTTGTTATTTCTCAAGTAGTTTACAGAATTACCCAACTTGACACTCCTACAAGGCAGAGTATAGTTTAGGAATCAATTTGTTGTATTGGGATTCATTTTTTAATTGTCTCTATCAAAAACCTTTCTCCCACCTCTTCACCCTCTATTTCTGTACATGGCCCGTTTCTCAGAACACGATATCCCTAGGCAGCCTCAGATTTGGCCTTTAGTCTTTTCTTAACTTTTTCCTTTTCTGAACTTATATTTTAGCTCTTTAGTTCATATTTCTTGGCATTCTAGCTTTTTCTGATTCTTTTCTTATGAACAAATAAAGGCTAAAATAAAACAGCATCTAAACCCAGCTCATGTTCCTCCCACTCATTGCTCCTCTTGTATAGAATTTTCTTCTCCTTATTAACTTTTATGTTCTTGGCCTTGGCTTTTCTGAGTTAAATTGCTGCCTCCTCAGTAAAGATTTACCCCATTTCCTTATGGGAAGTTACTTATTCTTCCCCCGTTTTTAATACATTTCAAAAATAATTCTGTTATGGTATTTAGTTTATTGTATTGTATTTACCATTTAAATTTCTGTCTCTGCATTTCTCTGAGAAATTCTTCATTGAAGTGGCTAGATCTCATTTATCTTCTCATCTTTTTTAGCCTCAGCAATTGGTATAAATGCTTATTGAAATGAATAAAACAATAAAATATGAGCATTAACAAAGAAAACCAACTCATTTTCTCTAACCTTACTATTTTGTTTCTTTGGAGCAATATGCCTTTTTACATAGATAATCTCCTGGAGGACAGGAATTAGAGTTAAAATATAATTGCTGTTGACTTTATATGTCAGCATAAGATCCATACCTAACAAATATTAGTTTATATTAGTGCATATTAAATCGGTTTGTAATGCTGAATTAAAATGGTTCAACACTTACAAAATCATGGCTGGATCCACCAAATGGTTCAATGACCCCAATTCTCTGCAGCAAATAGTGGCCTTTGCAGAAGCTGAAAAATAGCCCTACTTCATCTAGAAAATGTGCGGACAAATATCATACAGCTGACTTGAGTTTTTGTGGAAATATGAAGATTTGGGCAGTGGAGTAGAGAGTAAATGTTTGTGGGCATTTCACTAGCATCTGAATGAGTACATCCTTAGTTACTCTTCACAAGTTATAGGCAGGTTTTTAAATTCAGTTCTCCTTTTTATTTTTCAGACAGAAAATTGGAAGAAAACAAACAGGGCTGTAGCTGTGTTCATATGTGGAAACTGTTACTAACATTTGGATGACATGATCATATTCTCTACTATGATTATTTTGTTGTTATTATCACCACTTCATTATCCAGAACAGGAAATGGAAAGTTTGAATTTTTCTCTTTAGGTTAAAAATGATATTTTCTTTAAGATAAGAATTAGTTGAACCAGAGTCAGACAACACAGAAAAAGACAACTTCTTCCGTAGAGGTTTGCACTTGGTAAGTCAGAGAGGTGGCACTCTTTTAAGAATGGGTTGGCAGTATAGTAAGAGTTTTTCCAAACGTCTTACATATGGTTTCATCAGGTATTGGGAGATGTTATGACACACTAACATAGAATCCACTCACATTTAAAAATCTAAAAAATGTCAAAGTTAAATATAATGGGGAATTATTTACTATTTTAGCTTATTTGGACCATTTCTACCCCTTGCATGGATAAGTTAATGTAGTAAATAGTAGGTAAGAAACAAAGCCAGAGCCCAGGGGGGGACATCAGAATTTGGTTTTAAACCTCAGTTTCTAATCTGTTGCTTAGTTACTGAGCCATGCTGTTTCCATAGCATATTTATGCTACAACCATTAGCTGTGGCATTTACATTTATAGCCCTACTTTTGTTTTGTTCATTTTTCACAATAGTGCTAAAATATGCAGACCATTGCATTAAGGTCAAATGTTATCAAGCTCCTGAAGATCGCACACTTTTCTGAAAAAAAATCCTAAAGTTATTATTTAAAAATGTTTTAGCAAAATTGATAAATACCATGTTATATTTCTTAAACCCTAGCTGAAAGACTGCATGTAAAATATAGCTCTTATTGTTGACTTACAGACATGCCTCTCTCAGATCATTGTATTCTGCAGTTAAATATCTTTAGGCACTTTGAAACATATGTTTTTTGAATTACTATATTTTGAACATGTTGATAGCTCTCTTACCATATTTTACCAATAGGTTTCACTATATTTCCTTGCTAGAACAACCCAGATGCTTTTTTTCCCCTGAACTCTACCGGAAGATTCATTATAGAGTCCTGTCTTTTAATGCCTTTGTTCCCTTTCTTTAAATTATATAATTCTTTAACACATGCCATCCTTCTGTTAACCCCAGATGGTCATGAGAATTTGATGATTTGAACAAAAGACTGTTTCATTTGTGCCCTCCTTTTCTTTTCTATAATGATTGCTAAGCAAGAGTATTTATATTTTAGTAAAGAAGAATTAATGAAGAAAGTATTACTAACCTCCCAGGCTAAGGAGGAAGAAAATATAACTGTTGTACAAAGAAAAAAAAAAGCCCATCATCATCTAACTGAGACTGGTAAACAATCAGTGTAATTAACAGAACTGAAGAGAAAACACTATAATATAAAATAAAAGTGTTTCTGTGGTCAATTTTCATCTACAAAAATTTTTAAAAATGAAGAAAACCCTATGTAGATAGCTGTCACTAAAATCTCAAAAAATTGCAATGATGTTTAATGTCATAACAATAGTTACAACCAAAGTTAAATGTTTAATAATCCTTCATTCATTTAATTAACAAATGCTCAAAAGATGCCTGCTATGTGTCAGGAATTACAGTATGCCTTGGATATAAAGTGCCGAGTGACTGGACAAAGTCTTTGACCTCATAAAGCTCGGTGTGAGTTACATTTGAATGTGTTTGTTGATTTCCATGTCTTTATCAGTAGTTAGACTTTCATATTTGTCATCATTTTTAGACACTTGGAGTTTAAGATATAGAAGGAAATTGACCTACCTCCAGTTTAACTCTCTTTAATTTTTCAATAATCTTTGTGATCTCTCTTCCACACCAAATGGTGTTTTTCTGCATTCTCTTCAAAGTATATTTTTTCTGGATCTAAGAAATGAGAAAAAAAGAGATCTGTATAAAATGAAGGAGTAGAAAAAAGACTAGTCCTATTTACACTTAATATAATATCAAGGAATGTTAATGATGAGTATTGTCATTGACATCTGCTTTAAACTCCTGATAATTAAGGCTTCTATAACAACCATTCTGAGTTTGAAAAAAAAAACCCTCCTTCCAACCATTTTTGGACAGTGTTCTCACTACTGTGCAAATTAAGAGATTTATAGTCAAATAAGCTAATAAATAAATAAAAATGATGATAACAGCATTCACAGTCATCTGTTAGTCTCATAATGTCTACTTCTATTATTCAATGGGATGTTAAAATAAATACCTGCCCTCAAGACATTCTTAATCTAATTGGAAATGAAGATATGTGTGCTATAAAGGTACAGGGCCCCAGATGTTTCTTTTCGGCAGAGAAGATCATTAGTACTGATTACATTGGGTTACTGTGATCAGGGAATACCTTACTGTAGATATGAAACATAACCTCAATCCTAAGAGCTGAATAAAAATGAATTGGGTGGATATTCAAGGATGATAAAATTAGAGTAGAAACAAAGGAGTAAGAAGCGACAATGCTTGCACAAGAGAAGTAAAAGGGATGGTCTAGTACCTGATGAGGTAGTAGGGGTTGAAATATAGTTTATAGGTGCTACTAAACTACAGATAGCATGAAATTGGTGAAAGCTGTTAGGAGAGAATGATAAATATAAATTATTTTAGCATTATGATTTAAATTAGTATAGAACTATACAAAAGTTCAGGGACAAGACAGGAAAGTATGACAATAATTGGCTTAAGGTTATATAAATCAAGTAGTTTGGCAGTAGAAATAACATGGTTTGAGATATTAGAAAGGAAACTAAACACCTGCTCTTGGTGACTAATTAGGTAAAAGATAAGCTTTGAGACTAGATAGATGTGCAAATTCAAGGATATACTCAGATATATTACAATGAACTGTTACTTCCTTTTATCAGTATTTAAAAATGAAAGAGTAGAAATAACATCACAAAACAAAAATTATGTTGGTTAACACTTCTTAGCCTTTTCCTGTTTTCTTTACGTATTTCTTTCTTTACTATTTTCTTCTCCACCCCCAGGTCTACATTTTATTTTAATTTACTTATTTTACATTAATTCACTGTACATCATCATAGCATACAAAATGAGATCCATTTTGTATCCAGAATACACTGTATATTGCCTTATTCAATGATATTACTATGTATATCATCAACAAATAAATTTTTCTTTCTTGTTTCTTATATATTTTTGCATTTCCCCTTCCCCTGATTCCCCACTTCTCACCCTCTGCCGTTTCCCACCCTCTTCCCACACTGTCTCTGGTATCTTCAGTTGCTTTTCATGCCTCTTTTGTTTTTCACATTTTATTGATATACCAAAAATTCTTAAATACTTTCAATACCAAGTTCAGCTGATATATTTACATATCTGTGAACACATGGCTGATTTTAGGCATAAAACTCAGTGAACAGAATGAACTACTAGCACCTAGCTGAGGCTATAGAGCTTACTGTGGTCAATAATTAGGTATCTCTTATGTTTTCTTTTTAATTTCAGGAAAAGCAGATTTAGTTTTAATAAATTAAAATCACAAAATGTTCAGAGAATTTGCTTAAGAGTTAAAGTCAGGAAAATGTTTAGGACTTTATTCAAATAGTAGGTAGGTGAACCTATCAACAGCACAAGAGAAGACAAAAAAGAAATCTTAAATCTGGAAAACAAAGCATAGGAGAAAATGAGTCATGTTTTTGTCAAAAGTCATAAATTCTATTTTACCAGATCAGTCTCATGTAATTAATCTCTCTTCTGTTGTGGTCCAATCTTTCCATTTAAATTCTGGAAATTAACATTCAATTCTGGACTTGTCCCTACCATTAAGTTGGTCATTTTCTATGTTGTTTTTTGGATTCTTATTTCTGTGTGTCTGTCTTTAGTTGTTCTGGTATAGCACTCCTTTCAGAATTTCTTGGGGAGCTGGACTAATGTTGGTAAATTCTTTCAGGTTTTGTTTATCCAGGAATATTTTTATCTTTTCTTCCTATGTTAAGAATAATCTTGCTGGATATAGAATTCTTGGTTGAAATTATTTTTCACTCAACACGTTGAATATATTTTCCCATTCTTTCCTTGCTTGCATTCTTTCTGATGAGAGGTTCACTGTTAGCCTGATGGAATATCCTTTGTAAGTAACCTGACATTTCTCTCTTGCCAATTTTAGAATCTTGTCATTGTGGTTTTGGTCAATCTGTCTATGACATGCCTTGAAGATGATCTTGGCTTGATTCTAGGTGGGGTCCTTTGTATTTCTTGGGTCTGGATATTTGAGTGCCTCCCTAGGTTTGGAAAGTTTTCTTCGAATATTTCAAGGAACAGATTATCAATACTCTTATTAGTTTTTTCACCTTCTGGGATATAGGTTATCCAGATGTTTGGATGTTTAATGGTATCTAATATTTATCATATATTATTTTCATTTTGTTGATTTATTTTCTCAGTCTTTTTGGTGAATTTTTCTAAGACAGAGATTCTGTCTTTTACATCTGAGATTCAAGCTCCTGCATGATCTAATCTGCTTTTGATATTTTCATGGGAGGTTTTGATTTCTTGTATTATAGCCTTCACCTCTAAAAGTTTCTTTTAATTCTTTTTAATGATGTGTATTTTCTCTTTTAACTTGTGCAAGAAGTTCTGTACCCCCTGGGACTCATTGACTCTTTTCTCCTATATCTTCTGGAATTCATTGTCTCTCTCCTCTTGCATCTCTGTTATTCTAAATTCTTTATCTGACATTTCCACATTTCTTTATCAGTACATTTCCATTGTACTGTCTGTGTATGATGAGTTGTTCTTTTCCCTAGGGGGAGATATTTCCTTGGTTTCTCATATGTCTTGTGCCTCTGTGGTGGTTTCTGGTCATCTGCTGAATTATATGTTTTTTTCCCCCTAATTTCTTGAAGTTAAATCTGTGTATTCGGAGGTATACAGGAGGAGGTAATCTACGATCTCTCTGTAGTTCTGTTTTTCTCCCAGTTTAGTTGATCTTGGGATATGGAGGCAGAAGTCTGGCCAAAAACACTTCGATTTTCTTATCTCCTGAAAGGAATTGCTCAAAGTCCAAATGCACTATTTGCTTCTTTTTAAAAAAAGAGATTTTTTTTTTCTATAGAGCATGTACCCTTGGTGAAGAGACAGAGAGACAGAAAGCAAGAAATCACTCTCCAGGGGGGATGACCATGTCCTTCTCCATTCTCCTCTCGAGATTCTAGGCATGGACATACACGCATTCAGCATGAGGGTTTTTTTTGTTTGTTTTTTTTTTTTTTTAGATAGTTTTTTGCTATAGAGTGTGTACACTCACCAGAGAAACACAGAGAGAAAGAAAGTGAGAAATTACTCCCCAGGGGAGATGACCATGATGCAGTCTTCTCTTAGGATCTTGGGCACACAAGCACACCCGCACATCGTGAGTTTTAAGTCACTGGGTCCAAGACTCGACTGTGGGAGTCCAACCCTTACACTATCTGCTGGTCCTATTCTTTGCTTCTTAACACAATAAATAGGAGTAGGTAAGCTCTTTCAAAACTAACACCATTCTTCTGACCTTAAACAACATTGTGTTATTAATAAAAGCATCTGTTCCAGCAATACGACAAGGCAGCTAGACAAACAAATGATCCTTAATGTTATTGTTGAAATGGCATGCACTCTGGTTCTAAAAAATTATAATTAATCATTCCAGAGACAGTCCTGGAATTGCCCTCAAATAACCCTCTCTTGTTCAATTAACATGCAGAATGGTTTCTAGCATTTAGAGTAAGTTCTATTAAGTAGACTACACTAGATTGCAACTTAGACAGGTCTGGAATTTCAAGGTCTCATTTGATCACATTTTAAATTAGACATAAGTAATGAAGACTCAAATGGTGCCTTGAATGGCTGTCATTTTATTTCAATCCAAAATTCATTTTAGAACTCATTATTTAATCTCAATTACTTGCCAATTTATAAATACAGGATTCATTTTCTAAAATGCGTATCTAAATCTTACAATTTATGCAAGTGTACTTGAAAACAATGTTTTTGTGTCTAGAATTGTGAAGGAAGAAATGTTAATTTTTAAAAAGTTGAGCAACATTTTGGTATGATAGGTTTTTTTTGCATTGTGAAACTTTGTTTCTAAGGAAAATGTCACTGTTTCACTGATAACTAAAACAATGAAACATTTAAATTATGGAAATGTTAGAAGATGCTTTTACATGATTGTTAATTAATTTTTCTTTGTCATTTTCTTGTCTTATTAAATTTTGATGTATTGACCATATCAAGGGCTTGGCCTATAGCACAACAGCTGGATGCTATTCACAGAAAGCCTACATGGCTGACCACAGTTCAAATCCTGGCCCCAGTAACTTGAAAAACATGCCAGGTTTGTCTGAGTATATGCCTAAAATCTTGACAAAATACAGAAATGGAAGAAAATTGCAGCATGACCATGCCCCATTGGGAGGTGCTTTCTCTATTTCCTCTCTTCACTTCTTTGAGCACACATGCCCACTAGCAATAAAAAAGAAAAAACGAAAATGAAAAAAGAAAGAAAATACTACTTGCCATTATTCAACTTCGCTTGCTGGGGAGGCTTGTGACATATCTGATTCCATGAATGTGTATGTTAAAAATTTAAATTTTATAGTATTTTAAATATCTTTTTGGGGGGTGTATAAGTTTCTGCCTGAGGGCACATGTGCCTTCTTGACACACACACAGAGAGAGAGAGAGAGAGTGTAACAGAGACAGTGAGAGGGAAAGTGAGAAATCACCCCTTAGTGGGGACAGCCATGCTGCAATCCCTTCCCCTCCATTCTCTTCCTAGAATTTTGGGAATGCACACATACGTGCCTGGTGTGGGTCTCAAGCCAGAGGTCTGAGACTCAAACTTGGTTGGCTATGTGGTAATCCAGTGATGAAACTGGCCCTTTAACTATTGTTTTATCATTGGCATTTCTCTTATTATTATAACATTTCTCTTATTATTATAACATTTCTCTTATTATAACAATTCTCCAAAACCATAATTTTTGCTGGTTACTTAATATTCAATTATACAGATGTACAATGCACCTAAACTTGACCTTAGGTTTAATCTTGATTTCATAGTTTTACTTATATAAATGATATATAATATTTGTAAACTTAAGAAGTGTATTCATGTACATTTATGTTATTTAAATCTGAATATAATTCTATCAACTGCAGGCTCATCTTTTCCCCATGACAAAACCGTGTGTCCAAAACTTGCTGAAGTCTCAAAGCTTAAATAGTAGAAATGGTGCTTAAACCCTATGGGCTCTGAATCAAGAGACAGGGAATATTTCATTAACCACATACCTTCCTTTACGAGATTGAACACTGCTTTATGCAGGTAAGGACGGCATTCTGAACTCCTTCAGGGAAAGATAACTGGTTGGTTCAAAGTCATTTGGATATACAAAACATACTCGACCCTGAAATGCATCCTCAGTGTGATCTCCTTGTCTTATGAATAAGCTTAAAATATTCAAGTCTCTCCTTTTATTTGGTGTGCTAAAGTTTTCTCCTACTTTATTAATAGTGCAGTTTAGGATTGTTGAATTTTGTATAGATATATTTGAAAATAGGTCAGGACCAGCAGATGGCATAATGCTTACGTCACTGGACTCCCACGTAATTTACTGGACCTGGAGACTTGAAACTCATGCTGAGTATGTGTGTGTGTGTGTGTGTGTGTGCTCAAAGTTCCAAGAAGAGGATGGAGGAGAATGGATTGTGAAATGGCCATCCCCCAAGGGGGTGATTTCTCTCTCTCTCTCTCTCTCTGGTGAACGCATGTACCCTATAGCAAAAATCTCTCTTTAAAAAAAATGTTCACTGTGTTATATAAATGACTGTTATGAATTACTATGTACTGAACATTTTTTTATGATTATGTCTCAGAAAATTAGTTCTGCAAATCATCTGTTATAGTCTATATTGTAAAAAGCAGTTATATAATGGGCCATCTGAGGGCATAGTAGTTATGATAGCTGGATCACACGTGGCTGACTGTGGTTTGAGTCTTGGACCCAGTGGCTTGAAAGACATCCCCCATGGGTGAGTGCTTTCCCTCCCTCTGCCCCCCCCCCTTATCTCTTGTGCAAGTGCATGAATCCTATATAGCAAAATTTAAAAAAATATATTTATGTAGCAAAAATTAGTCTTTCTTTTCATGTTCACTCTTACCAAAATTAGCTCAGTTCAAGGTGCAATCATGGTAGTAATTTTATCTTAGTGTCTAGTATATCTTCTCCCATCAATTCTTGTATATGATTTCTGTTCTGATATTACATATACTTCTAATAAAATCTTTATTTCATAAGTACAAGTGACACAGATCATTCAGCAATAAAAAATGAAACATTTTGATATATATGGTTTTTAAATTTTTTGATTTATATCGTTTTCTTGAGACTTGTTTCAGGGCCTCCACATGGTCTACATTGGTGAATATTTTACTCAAAAAGAATGTGTACTCTGAAGTTCCTGAGTTTGGCATATTATACATGACAATTAGGTCTAATCGTATTCTATCAATTACTGAGAATTGTGGAGGTTCCCAACTATTGCTGTGTTTTTTTGGGTGAGACTCTTTTCAGTCTTATCAACTTTTCTTGTATGTATTTTGAAACTGTGTTAGTAATGCATAAACACATATAGTTGTTCTCTCTTTAACATTATGAAATGTCTGTATTTATTTCTGACAGTTCTGTGAATGTCTACTTTGATACTAATCCAGACACAAATTTCTTAAGCTTGGATACACCTTTTCACCTTTTAATTTTCCATTTCTCTGTCTTTTTTTTAAAGTTTACTTTTATGAATAAATAGAAAAAGAGTGAAAGAGACACCCTTCACAGGGTCTTCGTGCCTCGACACCCCCCCCCCCAGGAGCCTTGCTGTGCCCCCCCCCCCCCCCCCCCCCAGGAGCCTTGCAGACTGCCAGGATCAGGGTGTGCCCAGGGTTGTGCTCAGCATGTTCAGGCAGATATGGAATGTGAACCCCAAGCCTTTCCATATAATCCCCAACGTTGTTTAGTACTGCTGTCCTTCTGCCTGTAAATGAACATGTCTGTATTTCACTTAAAAGTATTTTACAATACAGTGTGTGTTTGAATATTGCTTTTGTGTCCAGTCTGAAAACTGCCTTAAGTGAACCATTTATTCCATTAACAGTTAATATAACTATTTCTAAATCTCAACTTAGATCTCTGTTTCTTTCTTTTGTATTTTCTTGTATTTAATACATTTTAAGCGATAATTATTTATGTTATTTTTTGGTGGTTGCTGTGTTGCTGGCTTATCTGCAAATAATATTAGTTGAGCACATAATGAACTTCACAACAGTACAATTCTATTTATTCTATTCTTTACTACATATTCTTATTGTCATGCATTTTACTCTTACTTCTGTCATAAACTCCATGATATTATTAAGTTACATAACATAAAATTTACTGTCTTGGGGACCATCAGATAGCCTAATGGTTACGTCACTGGACTCCCATGTAGTCAAGCACAGTTTGAGTCCCAGGCTGGTGGCTTAAAACATACTGGGTGCATGTGCATATGAGAGGAGAAGGAATTGCGGTGTGGCCATCCCCCTGGGGAGTGATTTCTCACTTTCTGTCTCTCTGTTTCTCCAGTAAGTACATGTACCCTATAGCAAAATTTGTCTAAAAAAGATATTTACCATCTTAAACATCTTAAGTGTATGGTTAAGTAGTATTAAATATATTAATATTTATGATGTGTACAATAATCATTATCACTTAATGGCTCCATAACCCTTTTCATCTTGTAAAACTGAAACTTTATATTCATTAAACAGTAACTCCTAATTTTCTCATCCCCTTGTGCTTGGTAATTATCATTCTGCTTACTGCCTAAAAAGTTTTGATTGCTCTAAGTATCAAATATAAGTGGAATCATATAATGTTTGTTTTTTGTGACTGGTTTATTTTACTTTATATGATGTTTTCAATTCATATTTGTAGCGCATGTCAAGATATCCTTCCTAAGGTAGGAAAAAATAATCTTTTGTATGTGTATATCACATTTTACCTATTCATTCATCCACTGATAGATGCTTGAATTACTTCTGTGTTTTAGCTATCGTGAATAACACTGCTAAGAACACGGCTTAAGATTTCTTCGATTCTTTTGGGTATGTACCCAGAAATGGAATTACTAAAAGCTATGGTAATTCTTTTAATATTTTTAGGAATCATTTTGCTTTTTTCCACAGTTTCTATACAATTTTACTTTCTAAACCACTGTACCCAAGTGTTCCCAGTTCTCTACATCCCGGTTAATACTTTTCCCCCATTCCCCATCCTCCCTCTCCCTGCTATTATAAAGATGATTAGTTTTTAGTTGACTATATGTTCGAGACTAGTTTTCTTTATATGTATATTGTTTAGGAATCCTTGAACTTATTATATCTGTAGATTGATATCTTTTACCAATTTGGAAGATTCTTGAACGTTACCTCTTTAAATACTTCCACTTTCACATTTTTTTCTTTCTGTTATTTTAATGAAAGAATATTGGAATATTTGATAATGACCTGCAGATTTTAGATGTTCTATCTTCATTATTGTTTTCCTGTTTTTCTTCTTTTTTAAAATTTGGATAATTTCTACTGACCTTTCTGTGAGTTCACTGGTTATTTCTTCTGCTGTGTTCCATCTCCTATTAAATCATTAAATTAATTTGTGTGTATTAACATTTCTTATTTCTAGTATTATCATTTGCTTCATCTATTGCTTTTAATTTTCAACTAAATTTCTCATTTGTTTCTCATTTCTTCTAGGTGAATTAATATACTTACTATAAGTATTTTAAAATCTCTATCCCATAATGGTAAAATCTGGGTCATTTCTTCCTCTGTTACTGTTGATATGAACCTCTCTTGGTCATTTTCCTCCATCTTTGTATGTCTCATAAATGTTTAATTTTAGACAGATATTGTCTGTAAAAATCAGTAAAGAACTAAGTAAATGATATTTATCCCTATAAAGAGTGTAACCTTTCTTGACAGTCCACTAGTTTAGTGGGATAAGTCAATTTATTCTGTAGTTAGGCTCTATCTGGACTTAACAGGTTTAGTTATATTAATTTTACTTCTACTTTCAGATTTTTTGAAAATGAGATCATTATTACTTTTCTCTGCAGGAATTTAGATCTGAGCATTGTTGAGACTTCAGAGACCCCTTAATATTTTATTGACCAAATGCCTGTTTTTTCAAAATTTTTCAAAAACTTTATTTCGTCTTTGTGGTGGATATTGTCTTTTTAGATTCCAGGACATTCTTTTTTCTCTGCAGTTCTGTATCTTGCTTTCTATATCTTGAGAACGTTCTATCTGGTCCGCTGGCCTGTCCTCAGCACTTAATATGGCATTTGTAGCTCAAAATGAAGCCTCAAAGACCCTGGAGGTGGGAACCAGCAGTTAGCGTAATGGCTATGTCGCTGGACTCCCATGTAGTCGACCGCAGTTTGCATCCCGGACCTGGTGGCTTAAAACTCACGCCGGGCGCGTGTGCGTGCTTGCCCAAGATCCCGAGAGGAGATTGGAGGAGAAGGGATTGCGGCTTGACCATCTCCCCTGGGGGTGATTTCTCGCTTTCTGTCTCTATGTCTCTCTCTGTCTGTCTGGCGAGCGCACACGCCCTATAGTAAAAATCAGTCCCCCCCCCCAAAAAAAAGACCCTGGAGGTGGGGGACTTCTCTGATCCCTCTAACTGTCTTCCTCTATTTGAAAGCTTGGAGTATCTCAGAGGAATTTCTCTCAGATATCCTTTACTATCCCCAACCTTGGCCTACTACCCACATGTTCAAGGGCTGCTTAGAATTTAAATCTATTGTGCTGGTTCATATGTAGCCATTAAAAAATAGTTTACGACCCACATGTTCAAGGGCTGCTTAGAATTTAAATCTATGGTGCTGTTTCTTTTTTAGCCATTAAAAAATAGTTTACGATTTAGGGACCAGCAGATAGCATAATGGTTATGTTGTCAACTGTAGTTCAAGTTCCTGTGGCTTAAAATGCAGGCCAGACGTGTGTACGTATATGTCCAAAATCCCAAGAGGAGAATGGAGGAAAAGGGGTTGCAGCATGGCCATCCCCTCCAGGGGGTGATTTCTCATTTTCTGTTTCTCTCTGACTCTCTAGTGAGCACACGCACCCTATAGCAAATAAACTCTCTTGAAAAAAAAATCGGCTGCCCTCTCCTTACCCTAGTTGCAGGAGGATTACTCCTAAAAGAAGGAGTTGTATATATTTTTCTAAGAAAGACTCATCACCATATCTGGATTTTAGTTTAATTTGCCTTCTTGCATTCTTCTTTATGACTGTAATTTTTTAAAAGAATTATTTTATTTAACTTTATTTACTTTTTTTTTAATTTTAATTTGACCAAGAGGGTCAGAGAAAGAGGGGGGAGAAAGGGAGGAAGCAAGCCAGCAGATCTGGTACTCAAAGCATGGTTGGCCATGTGGGAGTCCAGTGCCATTAACCACCATGCCATCTGCTGGCCTCCTGATTATAATTTTTTTAAATGATGATTTTGTAGGTTATTGAACTTACATTTATTGTTTTTTGTTTGTTTGTTTGTTTGTTTCGAGTACTCAGAGCATGGATACTCTCTTTTTATATTTTATTTTATTTTTCTTTTCTTTTTTTTTCATTTCATTTTCTTCTGTACATTCAATCACATTATTATTTGTCTTACAAAATGGATATTTAAACCGGTGAACATTTCTCCCTAGTACTGTTGATAAAACTCCAAAATATCTTCAACAGATAATACCACACCTCTTTGTGCCATTAATGTGGAATGACAGTTTCTTGGATTTTCTATTTTAACCAGTAGGAGTAATTTTTGATTAAATAGTAGACATTAAAAAATTAGAGTTTATTTGCATTTTATGCAATTTATATGACTTTATATTCAAAATTGTTTTGTAAATGCTCTAGTTTCTCTAGGCCATACCATTTTTGTACTGTGTTTTGGTTCAGTGAGTTTTTTTTTTTTTTTGAAATGAAGTCAGCATTTTGTTTGTTTCCTGCTAAAATCCTATCTGCTTACTGTAATACATCATACATATAGTTCATAACAAACAAATCAATAGTTTCATAGCTGCTCTGTAACAATATCACAAGCAAAACTTGTAGGAGAATGCTGCCTGCTATGCCCCTTCATGGAGTTTCAATTCACTGTTGCATATAAAAGTCTCTGGTAATTCCTACATAACATAAACTGGTTTAAACTTATTTCCAATTTTAACCATCTTAACTATGGGAACATTTTCTTCTCATTTATATATCTTAGAGTTCTATAGGCTGTAAAATACACTGAATAAACAGATTATTTCAAATTGTTGGATTGTTGGGAAAGCTACGTCACAGTTACACACAGGAAAACACTAAAAAGTATGTCATGACTTCTCCAACGAGCCAATATATAATAAAATTCTTGTAAAATATGGAATTTGGGCTGGCTCCATAGCCCAGTGTTTGAGGGAAACTAGATCCCACATAGCTAACTTCAACTCTTAGTCCCACCTGTCAAAACCTTACCCAGGATGGGACTTCTAGTGCTCTGGATGGTGTCTTTGCCCATGCTCGCTGCACCACACATTCATATTTTGTGAGGTGATTTTTTTTTTTTTTTTTTTGCAAATGATCTCACCTCCTTCTAAAGGACTTTATTTCACTCTTCAGTTTTGCCAAAGATTTTTTAGTTACTATGTAGTTCAAGATAACTTACTTTTAAATTCATAATTATCATACCCATTAAGCCACCTTTAAAAATACTTTATCCAGGCCAACCAGGTAGTGTGGTGATTAAGGAATCTGGATTCCACAAGATCAGTTGTATGGTTTGAGTCCTGGACCCACTAGGTCGAAAAATACGCTGGATACACGTATGAATGTGTCCAAAATCTCAAGAGAGAAATGGAGAAGAAGAGATCGCTGTGGAGCTATTCCCCTAGGGGGATCATTTCTCACTCTCTCACGCTCTCTCTTTGACGAGTATGCTCAATCTATAGCAAACAAACAAAACCAAAATCAAAAACAAAAATTTAAATCAAAATTTAATAGCTAAGTAAAATAAAAACAATATATCCATAACCCTTGCCGAATGGAAAAGGAATCATTGCATTGGTAGTAAAGATGGTCTATGTCATGCAGAGTCTCCTCCAGGCTGTCCTCCTTAACTGGTTGCAGATATTGCTGCAGAGCAGTTACACAGCTTCCCATATTCCTTGAAGACCTTAGATTTAAGACAGCCACAAGGTAACCAGAGAAACTGACCTAGGGCTACTATCTTTTCTTGTCCCTCTTGCCCCTGCTAAATTGTCTAAGTTTTCTCTTTCCCTCATTTGGGAAGAGTTTCATTTTATGCTTTTTTTCTGGGTGCCCTCTTAAGAGGCTTCTTTTCTTTTCTTTTTTTTTTTTTGGAGAGGTTTTTGCTATAGGGCGTGTGTGCTCCCCAGACAGAGAGAGACGTAGAGACAGAAAGCGAGAAATCACCCCCCAGGGGGGATGGCCACACCACAATCCCTTCTCCATTCTCCTCTCCGGATCTTGGGCACGCACGCACACACACCCTGTGTGAGTTCTAAGCCACCGGGTCCAGGACACAACCCGCGGTCAACTACGTGGGAGTCCAGCGACATAGCCATTACGCTAACTGCTGGTCCCAAGAGGCTACTTTTCTCTTCCTGCCTCCCTCCTTCACTTTCTTTACTATTTCCTCTGATAGTCTTACTTAAAAATCTACAAACAAAGTGACATCAAATCCTCCCATCACAAGAAGCTGAACTATATACATCATGGGAAGCAAGTTATTTAGAAAACTGTACGAGCTATGACATAACAGACAAAATTATAAAACGTTATTTTGACTTAGCATAGAAAAATTAATTACTTAGTTATAAAAACCTGCTTTATTCTTTTTTTCCAATCTTCCCCAACCCTTCTCCTTATGCAGACCTTAAAAAAAAAAAAAAAAGAATCATTAGCAATAGATGAGCCAGGCAGTTAGCATAATACAAGGATTTCTGGAGGTGTTGCAGCTGGGTCTCTGACACCATGCAATTCTTAACAAGAGAATCGCTGATGAGATTTTTCCTTGACAAGGTGTGGGGGAGGAACCTGGCCGATTCCAGAGCTCCAGTGTCCTTAGGTGATCCTATTTGCTCATAACTGGACGGTGCTTTTAAGGCCGAGAAACCAACAAGTGTTCCTGGCATCATGATGTATGCCATTTTTCGGTAACTAAATAATATTGTCTGAGAAATGTGATTTTCAAAACAAGACTATTACAACTAAAAAAAAATTTAATTTGAGGTCTGTGAGTATGAAGGCTAATTTGTGGTAGCACTTAAATGGTATTTTTGTGGTGTACTTTTACTCTACTTAAAAAGGGGGAAAAGTCGATGTTAGATATTGAATCCACATTAATATTTTTAAAAAGCCAAACACAATCATGCATATCTGAAGTGAACTAAACAAACTTTGGGGTAGAATGAGATAAATTTTAATTGAAAGGAAAAATACTTATAATCTATTTCTTCAAAAATTTAACTATATCTTTTTCATATAAAATAAACAAACTCAAAGCAAACCTTAAATATTGAAATAGAGGCTTATGCTTATTTATTTGTTTAAATAAGAGGAAGATTATTTTTTTTAAAACCCAGATGAATGAACTCTCTAAGCCTAGAGAGTTTATAGCAAGGGAATGCATTTATAGTACCTGTTGTCATGGATACACTTTGCCCCTGAAAGTATCAGCAGTGTAAAAATGGCCCAGCCATCCTGACACTATGTGCTGTTGCTGATCAGTATGAGAACTCAAGCACTCTTTGTAAGTTATACTATTTTCATATACATAATTTGGTTTTGTATAAACTTCCCTTAACATACGTAATTAAGGGTTTCTACCACTTTTAGATTAAAACTGGCTTTTTTATAGTGTTGTAGCACCAAAAAAATTCAACCGAAAACAACTCTCTAAGCATATCATTTCCTTTTTATTTTTTTTTTAGAGGTTTTTGCTATAGGGCTCGTTTGCTCACCAGAAAGACAGAAAGAGACAGAGACAGAAAGCGAGAAATCACCCCCCCAGGAGGGATGGCCATGCTGCAATCCCTTCTCCTCCATTCTCCTCTCGGGATCTTGGGCACACCGGGTCCAGCACTCAGGCCATGGTTGACTACATGGGAGTCCAGCGACATAGCCATTATGCTAACTGCTGGTCACAGCATATAATTTTTTTGCAAAACTATTTTTATTATGTTCTAATTTCTCTCATAGAGTGGTGACCTTACTGTATTTATTTTATAAATGACATTTTTTCCCCAAGTGAGAAGACATCCTTCCAGTGTTTCAAATGCTAAATAAATGATTTAATCTAATGGTTCTGAAAATCAATAGTATACTCTCAATCTAGTTTATCTGTAGAGTCTTAGGCAAGTTACTTAGCCTCTGAGTTTCCTTTGTAAATAAGATATAAATAATATAACCAACTTTTAAATGTTTCGCAAGCAATAAATTAAATAACTCATGTAAGTGCTTAACACAGTTCCAGACACAGAAGTAAATTTAATTAAGTATTAGCTATATAGGAAGAACCATTGACAATCAAGTTTGTAACACTTTAAGGTAAGCGATGCAGCACACCAAGAAAAGTCCATTAGTGACAATGAAATATTGAGTCAGCCCTAAAAAGACAGAGAGGCCTATGTTTATTGCTTTAAACATTAGTCATATGACTTCAGTATTTCTCCTACAATAAATAAGTTTATGACTATTTAACCACTCATTTTTCCCAAAATGTTTGAGGCAACTTTTTTTTAAAATTTTTTTTAGAGGTTTTTGCTATAGGGCGCATGCGCTCACCAGACAGACAGAGAGACAGAGAGACAGAAAGCAAGAAATCACCCCCCAGTGGGGATGACCACACTGCAATCCCTTCTCCTCCATTCTCCTCTTGGGATCTTGGGCACGCAGGCACATACTCCTGGCATGAGTTTTAAGCCACCGGGTCCAGGACGCAAACCGTGGTCGACTACATGGGAGTCCAGCGACATAGCCATTACACTAACTGCTGGTCCTTACACAACTTTTTTAAAGAGAAGTTTTTGCTATAGGGTGTGTGCACTCGCTAGAAAGACAGAGAGACAGAAAGTGAGAAATCATCCCCCAGGGGGAATGACCACGCCACGATCCCTCCTCCTCCATTCTCCTCTCAGGATCTTGGGCATGCACTCACATGCAGCTGGTGTGAGTTTGAGCCACTGGGTCCAGAACTAGGACTACATGAGAGTCCAGTGACATAGCCATTATGCCAACTGCTGGTCCCAAGACAACTTTTTTAACAGCACAATCTAAATACATAGACTTTACTTCCTTTTCCTATTACGTCTGTGACATGGACTATAGTCGCCATGTCAGAGGTTTAGGGGCACCGTAAGTCTCGTCAAGCATTATCTGGTGCCCTTTCACAGAGTGAAAGGGGAAGAGCAAAGTGTATCTTGTGGTAGGCATCTTGGCATCTTGGCTTTGCTTTTTATTATTAATATTTTGGATTTTTGCCATACATGTGTGCTCACTGGCCAGGGAGGGGAGGAGAGAGAGAAAGTGCTGATTTAGTCTGGAGACTTACCCTCTTTTATGTTCAGTTCATTTATATGTTCAATGGAAATAATATCCCTGCTTATTATGAGATGATGAAACAGATTATAGCTCCTCAGAATAGCAGACACTTCACTGAGAATGCTGGTGTTTTCTACATTCCTATCTATTTCTTCACCTTTCACCCTAGCGATATTTGTAACTCATCTTCGGTATTCTCCAACGGTAACTCAATTATGTAAGAAGATCTATAGAATGTGATCTCAATCTTTCTGTGCCTGATGAGTAGCTGCATTCAGATTTGATATACTCACCATTTTTTCTTTATTATTCTAAAGAATGATTTGTTGTTTTCCTAAAACACTGTGCGTATCTATATCTTCTCATCTATTAAGTGTCTAATAATTGTTAGGGATCACTTTTTTCCACGGAAAGAGAAAAACAGGGACATGTCAGGATAAGAACTGGATTTGGTAGGTAAGGAACAGGCTAGGAAGTCTTGATTTGTCTTTTTTGGAAGAAGATCATCTTTTATACTCCCTCTACCTTTCTTGACCACTGGAACCATTGCTCTTATACAGAAGGAAGTTTAACAAACTTAGATTTGTGTTATTGGGAATTTGAGTGGGGAAAAAATACTGGCGAAGTCTGCTCTCATTACTTTATGGTCCGAAGACTGAAGATCTCTTATGTCCAAGACAGTGTGCCTTCTACGATCAGGCCCATAGTGTCTATTAGAGGAAGTTACAGAGGAATTCTCTGGATAGAGAGGAGTAAGAAGTGGTGTAAGACATCAGAAAAACAGAATCCTTCTCAAGGAATCATAGTACTACTAGAAAACAGGAAGACATTGTGGAAAATTTGTAAAATATTAAGCAAGGATAAAATGGTGAAGGGAGAAGAACAAATTGTGTGATCACAAACATTGTAAAATGTGTAATCTAAAAAGAAATTAAAGAGAGGCGATAGATTATTATGTAAACAGACTTTTGTAAATCATAAGTAGATAGCCAATCCTTGGTGAAGAAGTACAGGACATGCTTTACATTCATCCACCTACTCATTTATCATTGTTTTTGTTAATTATTATTTTAATTCCAGATGAAGTTAAGGAATAAGATGTTCCTGATTCTGGAGAAACTCTACAGCTGAAAGAAATGCACAATTAACCTTTAGGCTGTGTTATATTTTTAAAGTTGAAAGCAAAACATAGCTTCACAAAGAAGACAACATTGCAGTCTGGCTTTAACTTTCATGTTGATTGGATTTTACTTTTTTCGAACCAACACAGTGAGAAATGTTTTTAGGCCAAGAGAACAATATGATCAAAGTTACAAAGATATGAAAGCTTAAGACATGCTCAGGAAACTGCAAAATCCCAGTGTGGCTGTAGAATAGAATAATATACTGGAACAGAGAATGAGAGCTGAGTCTAGACATAAAAAAAGTTGGAGCCAAACAGTGATGGGCATTCTATGACACTCAAAGAATTTTAGATTTTTGTCTGGTGTTTTATTTTTATTTTGTCTTCATCCAAATTTTAAAAAAAGTATTTTCTTCTAATGATTACTTTATCTCCCCCGCCCCTGCAAAAAAAAAAAAAGACACTGTAGATATTGATTTATAGTAATTTATGGAAAGGAAGAGCTAGAACAATAGTAGATCTCTGGTTCTTTTTTGTGAGGAATGCAGGCACCTTAGAACTACTTGGTCCACTGTATTGTATTTGAAATTGAATAGATGGGGTAAACACAAGATCCCTGTTTTTCATCCAAATTTCCTTTCTTCAGAAAGAAAAACAGAACTCAGGCTATTTAGATATTCTGTGCTGTTAACTTAAAAGTAAGTTGAATCCAGGTCTGGGGGCAGCCATGTCTTATCCTGGATACACCAAAAGCAAAGAAAGCTATCAGCTTTGAAAATTGACTCAGTCTTTTTCTAGGAAATTATTCTATGAAAGCATTTCGAGAATGTGCAAAATTTTAACTATGTCCAGTGCGTCCCTGTTTAAAGTAGCAGGAAACTAAAAGCACCCTAACTCTTCTTTAGTAATCAGTTCAGTGTACTTAGAAAGTTGGTTATCTGTTGATATGTGAGACATACTGTAATATTAAAATGATCCTAGAATAACAACTGCTTAAAATATGAAAAGATACATAATTCAATAAAAAGAATGAAACAATTATGGCTTTAGGTTACATCTGAAACATTTTTACACGTTACAAAAACACATAATATGTAAAAAGATATAAAAAACAATTGTAGTTTTGAAGGAGAATGATGCTGTTTCCACCTAGAGGAATCAAGATGAGCTTTGAGAAAAACATAGCATACAAATATGAACTGATTCATTACTGTGCAAATTATTTGTGTAGGGGCCATGTCAATGTGCTTATTAGTTGATCCAGTTTCACTAGATATGCTAATCAAATGAAATTCTAGTATTAATGATGGTCATGTTTACACCCTGCAATTGATGTAAAATTTAAGAACTAAGTCTAAAATCGTACCCATGGGAAACTACTTATCACTTACTCTTTAGAATTCACGTTAAACACAAACTCGTAGGATCTCACTTACAGATGAGGAGTTATGAGTTACTCGGAGTTAATCAAGCAGTCAATGATAAGACTAGGCATAGAATACAGAATTTACTCATTTATCCTATAATATCCCCTTAGAGACCACTAAAAAGGTATTGCAAAATCCATTGAAATAAGGATAAAGGTTAGTGAGTAAAAAGGGTCCAATTATAATTGTAAAAGTATAATTTTTCAAAAGGTTCAAAACATGATCATGTAAATATGACATGAGCACATATTAAAGATTGTACTGAAGTCAATACATTAATGAATCAGTTCAAAGAGCATTTATGAAACTACAAATTTGTAGGTAGACTAATAAAAGAATGTTAAATAAGATAGCTGAGTTTGATACAAAACTGATTACAATAAACTATCATTTGGGGGCTCGTCTGTTTCACCATATTGATATTATTTGCACCTCTACCAGTCAAAAATCTACAAGTGAACCTCTGCTCCAGTGCAGTTGTAAATAGCCCTGTTATGGGACCAGCAGATGGCATAATGGTTACGTCGCTGGATTCCCACATAGTCAACCCACGGCTGGAGTCCTGGACCCAGTGGTTTAAAATTCAAGCCAGGCACGTGTGTATGCATGCCCAAGATCCCAAAAGAAGAATGGGGAGAAGGGAGTGTGGCGTGGCCATCCTGCTGGGGGGTGATTTCTTGCTTTCTGTCTCTCTCTGTCTCTCCCGTGAGTGCCCAGGCCCTATAGCAAAAAATCTCTCCTAAGGGAAAGCAAACAAACAAACAAACAAAGAACAGTTATTATAAAGCAAACCAAATGTACAAGACTGGCACTAAGAAAATACTTACTATGCTTTTCCTACTTTCAAGTTTCAAGTTCCAGATAATTTTTCTCACTATAATCTATAAAGCTCCCTAACTTTGACCTCAGTTATCCTTTTGGAAGATTATGTGACTATGTTGATTTATCTCTAGTACAGAACCTTTAGAATACAAATAGCCATCATTCTGGAAACAAATAATATTGAAAGGCCACCGACTCGAGTTTCATTTTCTTGGATCTTAATGCTGTTATAAGAACATAGCTCTAGCAAAATGTGTTTGAGAACTTGTTAGAATAAATTTCTTATTCTGCATTTATATTTAGTAAAAAGACGTAAGACAGGATCTCTAACAAACAACCTAAGGAATAAGATGAAAGTAGCAGAATTGTTTTTAAACTAGACTTATGTTATTATTATTACTTCCCAATAGGCCAAAGAGATGGGTGAAGTTGTTTGCACTGGAATATGCACTTGTTTAGCCCAGGACCCCCTTCACCTTGTTCATTCATTAATACATTAATCAGATATTTTTAGAAAAATACTAAGTTCAAGTTATTTACTGTGGAAGGTTTTAATTTTTATAAAGATTTCGTCACCCTAATGAGAATGTTTGAGAATGGTGGCACATGATAATCACTGTGTATTTGACACATTCTGAGGCATACGAGGTAGGATTTCTAAATTTCAGTCCTCCCGGTTTTCCTCTAAAGAGGATTTGGCTGTCGTCTCCTGTCAGATAATGAGCCACATCAAAGTAACTAATGCAATAGTTGAAAGTCCGTTTGTTTTTGAGGTAGTGTTGTTCCTCTGTAATTGTTCCAAAATTTAAGTTAAAAAGTGAAATCTCAATTTCTACCCACAAACAGCTACTTAAGAATCACACTTTAGAATTTGGGACCAGCAGATAGCATAATGGTTACATCGCTAGACTCCCTTGTGGCTTATTGCAGTCTGAGCTCCAGACCCAGAGGCTTGAAACTTGTACTGGGTGCATGTTCATGCATGCCCAAGATCCCAAAAGGAGAATGGAGGAGAAGGGATTGTGGCATGGCCATTCCCCCGAGGGGTGATTTCTTGCTTTCTATTTCTCTGGCCAGTGCACATACCCTATAGTAAAAAATCTCTCTCTAAAATAATAATTTACTCGCATACAGCAATGAGTAAAGTCTTACTATTTACAGATGAAGATTTATGAGTTGCTCAAGATCACATAGATCATAGAACATATTTTGAAAGGATAATAAAGAAAGAAAAGTATAAATCACGAGAATGCAAGCTCACCGAGCGCATAGCTTTTTGCCTGTTTAGGTTCTTGCTGTGTAATTAACACCTAAACACTTAAGAATTATTTTACTGCGTATCAAATGCTTGGCACATAGAAAACACTCTAAAACTATACTTTTTAAATACATCACATCACATTAAGACCCAGAATCATTCATCATGTGAAATTCAAAATGAATACACAGTAGGTCAATATATAGCCACACAAAGTATAGAAATAGAATGACAAATGCCCATATGGATTTTATCAGAATGCAATATAAATTAGAGAAGGGCAAATTTGGTTGTTAGGAGACTACCACAGGGTAGCTAATGGTTCTGATGCAGGATATTGGGGTGAGCACAGGCCCAACAGCAATGCCGGATTCAGAAACGCAAGATGACCAAGTTCTTGTCTGATGCAAGTATATCCTGTATTATGTAAATAAGGGAGGGGAGAGAGACTTCTTACCCATTTTGCAATTGTCTTAATCTCAAAATAATCCTTAAACCAAAGTGGCATATTTAGGGTGACATTCTGTTATCCTCCAAAGTCTTAAACAAAAGATATCAGTATTCCTTTTGAATCACTTTTGTTATGGTTGACTTACAGCATATCTTTATCATCTTCCTTCTTTTCCTACCATGACATTTATAGAAAGCTTACTAAGAAAGATATATTTGTCTCTTTTCTATGTAAAAACTAATTGAACTAATAGTGGCTTGCTGGTAGCCCTATAATTCTGTTTTTCCTGGAGATATTATGATTATAAAATAATCTTGGCCATTTGTTCTAATCATCACATATTGGGATGAATTACATAAAGTTTATGTAACATTACAAACTACTAAATAGCAATATTTTCTCATGGGCTATAACTCTATGTCATAGAATTTGGGCAAAATGTCAAAATTTAACAACATAGCGTTGAGAATATTTTCTCAATGGCCAAATGTAAATTTTTATAATCATGAACAGATTATTATTATAGTTCTATATCACTTTAAAGTAAGTTTTGGGGGACTTTTTTAGAAGTATTTTTTCAAGTTTTTTTTCCATGGAAAAGAAAGACAGAGATAAAAACAGCACCCCAAACAGACCCCTGTTTCTCTGATCCACCTCCAGCTTTCAGACAGCCCCAGATCATGGGTAAGCATTCTCCTGGTATAGTCAGAGAGGTATTCAGGCTTGAACCTGGGACCTTACCATATTGGATTGCCTGGCAGAGTGTTGCATTTCACTCCTTTCTACCCTCTGGTCCTGAGTCTTGTTTTAAATATATGCACATAGAAATAAAAGGTTAGAATGCTTTGATTTTATTCTTAGTTGTAGCAATAGCTAATAATAGAGGAGAGACTTGTGTGGCACTTTAGTTATGTTTTACAGATAATAACAGGATGGCTTTTGGCTATTAGCACAAGGAACAGTCTTATATTTTTCTGTAAAACAATTCCCTGGCTTTATTACAGAATGAAACAATGGGAAATTTTAAAATTATACCCACCTGCTCCTCAATACAAAGTAAGGGATAGTCAAGTGAGGGGTGACTTTTTTTGTTATTGTTTTTGTCTTTATTTTGTTTTAACCTAAATATTTATGCATACTAACTCAAAGTTATAAAGATTTTGTCTGATGTTTTTATAGATATTTTATAGTTTTAGGATGTACATTTGGTTAGATGATATTTTTTCACTTATTTATCTTATTATTTAGGATTTATATTTGGTTAGATAATAGTTTTTTATATATTTAGTTTGTGAGTGACAGCAAGAGATACAGCACTTCCAAAAAGTTTTTGATGCCACAGTCAGTTTCCTGCTTTGGCCAGCTCTGGGTCATGGACACATGTGTGTCTAGCATACTCAAGGAGGTCTGAGATGTGAATTGATAACCCTCCCATGTGTGTCAACCCCACAGAGCTTCTTGTACCACCATCTAGCCTCCATATGGTCTATTTTATGTTGTTCTTCATTTAACACAAATGTGAATTAAAATGCCATTTTGGTACTCATACCAAATGGTATGAATTAAAATTCCAATGGTGGGACCAGCAGATGGCATAATAGTTACATCGCTGGACTCTCATCTAGTCCACCAGGGTTCAAGCCCCAAATGTCAGGCATGCCCAAAATCCCAAGAGGAGAATGGAGGAGAAGGGACAGCAGCAGCATGGCCATCCCCCTGGGGGATGGCTTTTTGCTTTCTGTCTCTCTGTCTCTGTTTCTCTGATGAGCGCACGGGCCCTGTAGCAAAAAATCTCTCTCAAAAAAAATTTTTTTAAATAAAATTCCAATTGTTTCAGAAACTTTTGTTGAAGATTTGGTGTTCACTCCACTGAGCCTTTGTCCTTACTTTTGATTCCATGAAGGTAGTAAATTTCTACTTAATGCTTTCATGACTAAATCTCAATGCTTGAGTTTTTGGCAGACACAAACCATAGCAGAAGGTAAATTTAGAGGCTATTACTTCATCGTGGCCATAAGTTAAGATTTATTTTTAATCAAGCAGGTCTTTTAAATAATGTAGGGA